>NC_142651.1:65447857-65755714 GCF_055504915.1 Nelumbo nucifera
TGAAGGAAAGAGAAGTGTGGCTTAGAAGGTGTGGGTGGGGGAGTTTGAGGGAGGGATACCGATAGGCTTGGAATTGCAGAGGTCGTTAACGAAAGTATGGCAGTGCAAGCAGGATTTAGAGATTAAACTTTTAGCTGAGGACCGATGGTTGTTCATCCTAGAATCTAAGCTAGAGGTAAGACGTCTTCTAGATCTGGTTTCGATCCGTTTGGGAGGCAAATTCCTACACCTCTTTAGACGGTCACCTAGCTTGGAGAAGAGATGCAGAAACAGGAGAGGACAGAGGTGGTGAGTTCAGTTGCTATGGCCTTCCTCTCTATGCCTGATGCTTTAGGGCTTTTAAGGAGATGGGTGAAGTATTAGATTGTTTCGCTAGAGTAGGGAAGGAAAATCTATCCTGGAAGGAGAATAAAGCAATGAAGCTGGTGGTTTGGGCTGCAGTTCCCCACGAGAAGAGATTTTCTTAGTGCGAGTACTGGTGGAAGGACCGAAGTGTTTATTTAGCCGTTCAAATAGGGGCATACAATGGGTAATAGTCGACCAAAATTGTGGTTCGCCAAGGGAGTCTATAGGGGAGTGATATAGGAGCATTCGGCTGGCCAATAAGGGACTGACACGTATTCGGCCAATTAGCACCATCAGGGACCCATCGCGGAGCAAACAGCGCCGCTCTATGTGTCCACGCAGGCCCAATCGCGGGACTCTGCATGTCTCCATCGGATGATCACGCCTAGCCCTCATACGGCTCGCATCTGGTCCATCCGAGCCCAATTACCTCCAGACAGCTCCAAATAAAAATACAAGGCACCTCCCACAAGGTAAGGGATCTTGATCTGAGACTTAAGACTCTTGGTACTCTCGTTACCGAGGACTTAGTGTTTACAAGTGACCTCGTCCGGGTGCCCTCGCATCGGACCTCTTACTTGGCTTGTGCTCATACTAACTTGACCGTTGGAGCCCTCGCCCCAGGTCTCCACCCGAGGCCTCTAATGCCTTCTTCCTTGTAGAGCAATCTCTCAGGCCTCCCTCGGACCCACATACATGTGGGCAAGTAGCTTAACTCCGACGCCAACTCGCTCGGGATCATCCGCATCTGCCACGACTCCTCGGCCTCTTCAGTCTTCAAGGAGGTAGTTGAAAGAATGGTAGGATCCATCGTATGGACGCCAAAAAGGTTGCGGAATGGGTGGGCGAATTTCAAAAATTTCCTACCTTTCTTCCAACTGGGAATCATATTCCCTAAATTTAGAATACAATATTCAAGGATCCTACTTGAACCATAACCGAACCAGATCTGAACCAAAAGACAAGGGAGGGATTATACCTGATCCAGAGAAATAATATCTCCCAAAGTTGGTGTTCACACCTAGAGAAGACACAAAGATCCGCTCCTTCTGAAGATGACACAACAACTGTGGAACGGAACCAGCAGAGTGCGTCCTACACACCGAATTCTTCAGAAGAATCCTCTGGAAACAATGAGCACCGAACTTGATCAGTTTCCTTTTGAAAACTGATATCAAGAACTGATTTCTTGATTTCCTCTTCTCAAAGATCGAATCTTGCAATGAATGGCGGCGGCTGGAGGAGAACTCCTAAGATGAAGATGGCAAATGCTGATTCTCTTCTCTCTAGAGTGTATGAGATCCTTATCTCAATTCGCAGAAGGATTTTTTGCTTAAACCCTAGGTTTGAATTCTGTTAATCATCCTTAGGGTTTCTCCTCTATCTTCTTGATTAAGAAATCTCCTAATCCTATTAGGAGTTATCCCAATCCAAATCAACATCTGGATAGGGGATGATCCTATCTGTAGATTTGGTTAGTTTACTTCTGATCTTATCAGGAAATTACCAGTTTCAAATCTGATTTGAATTTGGTCTCCAAGAGTGGATTAGGTTAAAAGCCCAACCCTTTTGCTAACTCTAATCTTAGATCTGCCCCATAAGTGGGTGATCACATCAGCCCAGTTCGAAATGGGCTTTTGGCCCATTAAATAATCAGTGCTCAATTAGTTTTCAATTTACTGCCTAATTGGACTTCTTTGTATGGGGTGGAACCAAGCATTGATCTATACACCAGCCACATGGGTTCGGCCCAGCCTTTATTGCAAGGCCTAGCCGAATTCACTAGAAAGCCCAATGAACCCCTGAGCTCATCACATGGACCCTATGGGTCCAACAGGTGCAAAATTAGCCCATCAGGTATTATCCCAAATGGCCTTACACTTAACCTCTCAGCCCATAATGATCAAACACTGCCCGACAAGAGAGGACCTCTTCCTCGGTTGCGAGGAACAGTGTTGCACTCTCTACACACATGGATCCCGGGAATTAAAACCATTTGCAAACATTTTGAAACCATACTTAAATATATATCATATATATAAATTTTGCAAAAACAAAATTCCAACGATTGACATCAACTACCGGCAGTTTGGTTTTCATCAGAGAGAGTGCATCCCCGATCATTACCTTTGTCCGACAAAGGGGCTGATCCCATCACTATGATCACCCACTCAGATGAATTCTCAAACTGACCCAACATACCTAGGTTTTGACCCTTGCTAAAGATCTCAGTGATTGGCATATCAAAAACAGCCTAATCCAACACCTAGTGTAGTACCATAATCGGGTCTAGGGGTCGGGTGTAACTTTCCAGTTTAGTCCATCAATCTCCAAGGTCTAGGGCAATACTGGAAATCTGGTCCGGTTCAACAGTTTAATTAATCCTACACTGCATGTGCCTTGGGTCTCACCCTGGCGGCTGAGACAAGCCACCCCAACACTTAGCAACACCAGTGTTAGCCTTGGCAGGATAAATCTCCCTAGAATTATCCAACGGCTGTGAACATTCAAAACCAACACAAGCCTCATTAAGTGTCCAATTTTAGGGTCTTACATAGAAGCATACCACCAAACATGAATCAAACATGTACTTCATTTATTTACATTAAATATCAAGAGTACATCAGAATTGATTGAAACTAAGGGCATACAAAAACTGCCCAACAGGTCCCACTTGTACTTAGGTCCAATCTAGTACTAGCCGGAGTCCCATACTTTCCACGTGTTTCTCAAACACCTTCTGTGTGAGTGGCTTAGTTAATGGGTCTACCACATTATCCGTTGATGCTACCTTCTGAATCAAAACGTCCCCTCTACCAACGATCTCCCGTAGTACATGGTACTTCCTCTCGATGTGCTTTGACTTCGAGTGGGCCCGAGGCTCCTTAGCCTGGGCGATGGCTCCATTGTTGTCACACAACAACGGGATGGGTGATGTGCTGGACGGAACCACTCCTAATTCATGAACGAACTTCTTCATCCACACAACTTCCTTGGCAGTTTCACTTGCGGCAATGTCTCGGCTTCGGTTGTAGAGTCTACCGTGGACCCCTATTTGCTGCTTTTCCAGCAAACAGCACACGATCCTATCGTGAAAACATACCCAGATGTAGACTTTCTATCATCTGGATCCGATTGGAAATCGGCATCAGTATACCCCAGAATTTACAATGAACTACCATCGAATACCAAACAAAACTCTTTTGTCCTTCGAAGGTATTTAAGTATGTTCTTCACAGCTATCCAATGCTCCTACCCTGGGTTGGCCTGGAACCTGCTTACAACACTCACCGCCTAAGCAATGTCAGGGCGAGTGCACAGCATGGCATATATGATGCTCCCTACGACTGAGGCATAGGAAACGTCTTTCATGCCCTCAATCTCCTCAGAAGTCTTGGGAGACATCTTCTTGGAGAGAGTGACTCCGTGCCTGAAAGGAACGTTTCCTTTCTTGGAGCTCTCCATCCTATACCTTTTGACTATTTTGTCAAAATAAGCAGCCTGAGATATTCCAATTATCCGCTTCGATCTATCTCTATAGAGTCGAAGACCCAGTATATATGAAGCATCTCCAAGATATTTCATGGAGAACTGCTGCGAAAGCCATACCTTGACCGAAGTCAACATTCCTACATCATTCCCAATGAGTAGGATATCGTCCACATATAACACCAAAAAGGTGACCTTATCCCCACTGAACTTCCTGTAAACACATGGCTCATTCGGATTCTGCTCAAAGTCAAACGATTTGACGACAGAGTCAAAATGGATGTTCCAACTCCTAGAAGCCTGCTTAAGTCTATATATGGATCTATTAAGTTTACATACCATGTGTTCCTGACCAGTAGCAATGAAGCCTTGCGGCTGTAGCATGTAGATATCTTTACTAAGATCTCCATTCAGGAACGCGGTTTTGACATCCATTTGCCAAATCTCGTAGTCATGGTATGCTGCTACACCTAGCAGGATCCTAATGGATTTAAGCATGGCCACGGGCAAAAAGGTTTCCTCATTAATCGATACCTTCTTTCTAAGTATACCCTTTTTCCACCAAACGAGTTTTGTAGGTCTCAATCCTGCCAATGGGGCCCTTCTTCCTCTTGTAAATCCATTTGCAACTAATTGCTTTTACCCCAGAGGGTGGATCTACTAGAGTTCAAACTCCATTGGCTACCATTGAGTCCAACTCAGCTCTCATGGCCTCCGCCCACTTCTGGGAATCTATGTCCAACATAGCTTCCGCGTAAGTCACGGGATCCTCCTCACTAGTCAAGGCTTCCACCAGTTAACTATCCTGGTCATAATCATAACGGATTGGTGGCCTGAATACCCGGGTGGATCTTCTAGGTTGGTCACTACCTGGAACTTACGGGACATCTTCTACTGACCCTGAGCTCTACTCATCAAGAACTATTTCCTAACGATGAGTGTCCAAGATATAATCCATCTCTAAGAACATGGCACTTTGACTGTAGAACACTTTTTGCTCACTTGGGTCATAGAAAAGATAACCCACTAAATCCTTTGGGTTGCCTACAAACAGGCAACGGCTGGTCTTGGATTCCAAATTGTCCGCACTCGTTCTTTTAACGTGCGCAGGACAACCCCAAATCTTCAAGTGTCTGACATTTGGTTTCTTTCCGATCCATAGTTCGTATGGAGATTTTGGAACCGATTTGGTTGGAACCCTATTCAGCACGTAAATTGCGGTCTCTAACGCATATCCCCAAAAGGATGTAGACAATTCTGAGCGTGTGAGAAGTGATCAGACCATGTCTAGTAGTGTCCTATCCCTCCTCTCTGAAACACCATTAAGCTGGGGTGTTGCAGGAGGAGCCAATTGTGAGATAATCCCATTGGCCGTCAAGTAGTCTCTGAATTCGTCAAAGAGATACTCGCCACCTCGATCCGATCGAAGGGCCTTAATTTCTCTCCCTAACTATTTATCAACCTCTTGTCTGAACTCTTTGAATTTTTCAAAGGATTCAGATTTATGTCTCATTAGGTACACGTAACCATATCATGAAAAATCATCGATAAAGGTGATGAAATACACGTGTTGATTGCGTGTCCTAACACTCAAGGGACCACATACATCACTATGTATAAGGTCAAGTGTGCCTGTACATCTTTCAGGCTTACCGTTAAATGGCCGCTTTGTCATCTTGCCTCTAAGACAAGGCTCATAAGTGGGAAGGTTTTCTATGGTTAGAAAACCCAAAGGACCATCCTTTACCAATCTTGTGATTTGGTCCAAACCGATGTGGCCAAGACGGTAATGCCATAGGCACATAGGACTTACCATGTCACGAGTCCTTTTCTTGGGGATTTCGACCGACGTAGTTTCTAGAGAAGGATGTAGAGCATAGAGACCGTTCTCTAGTTCCCCGCATGCAATGAATTTGTTGTTCCTTTTGATAGTAATCATATTACTAAAAGAGACATTATATCCATCCACACACAGTTTAGAAACAGAAATCAAATTTTTCTTAGATTTTGTACATAAAAACAATCTTTCAGTACAAGAATCCCTTCTCTAAAATTCAATTCTACGGTTCCTATCGCCGTAGCTACAACACTTGTAGAAGTCTCTAGGTATAGTGTCACTTCTCCTTCACTCAACCTTCTGCTTACTTTGAACCCCTGCAGTGAATTACACGCATGAGTTGAAGTCCCAGAGTCAACACACCAGGACACAAAAGTCACTAATAAATTAGTTTCCATGACACAAGTTTCGAAAGTACCTTTCTTAGATTCCAGGTAGGCGGGACAATTCCTCTTCCAGTGGTCGGCCTGCTTGCAGAAGTGACAGGCATCGAATGCCTTGTCTTTCTTTTGTTTCTTAGATTTGGTGGTTTTCTTCTGAGGCTTTCTCTTTGCCTTCCTCTTCTTGCCAGATTTGCCAGCTTCAACAAGCATGGCTATCAGCTCATCCTTCCTTATTAGTTCCTCAGCTCTTTGCAACATATTGTTGAGCTCTTGGACGCGAACATTCAGCTTGTTCATATTGTAATTCATAATGAACGGGTTGAAGGACAGAGGCAAAGAGTTGAGAATAGCATCGATCTGTGTAACCAGATCTAGCCCGGAACCAAAGGCCTCCAGCTCGTTTATGTAGCCAATCATCCAAAGACAATGATCATGCACTTGCTGCCCCTTAGTCATCTGCACGATCATGAACTGTTTCAGGACCTTTTGTCGAGTAGAACGATTCTTCTCTTCGTATATAGTCTTCAGGTTATCCAATATGTCTTTGGCGAGTTTGATCTGATCGAACTGCCTCTGTATCGAATTGTCCAAAGAGGCTATGATATAGCAGAAGGCCAGGGAGTTTTTATCCTTCCATTCTTGGTATTCTCTCCTTCGGGCCTCAGAAGCCCTGTCCCCTAGACGATCCGGAGCAGGATTTTTAGCCACCTTATCCAGTTTTTCTGAAGCTAGAACCAGCATAAGGTTTCTGTACCAATCGACATAATTGGGCCCCTTAAGCTTGTTGTCGTCAAGCAACTTAGCAAATTTTCCGTTTGCCATTTTCTGGTAAAACAGCAAAACATTAGTCCACAACCTTTAGTTTGATTCATGTTACCTACATAGATATGTCTTTTAATCTATGTTCCATTCCCATTTGTTCATCTCTGAGATTTCCCTCCTCTCTCAGTGACGAAAACGGTAAACTGTCTTTGGAAATGTGGGAAATCACATAGGATGCATGGAGCCAACTGTTTTAGCTGCATAACCACACCACCTTTCCGTGACGGATCATATCCACTCATCGTATGAGTTTCCCTTTGGCCTCTGTCAGACAATGTTCAGAGCCGTTTTCAGGTAAACCTTTCTGTCCAGTGAGTGCTCACCCATCACATTCAGGTTATGCCAAGGTACCGTGAGAGAGTTCCCATTTTCTAGTGAAGCCCCTCCCACATCGGTCTATGATGCCCCTATCATCTTATGAAACACTCTACAGACCCAACAGCAAATGGATAGCCCAATTTTTTGGTGCGTTTCCTCATTACTGAAAGACCTATCATCTTGCTAATGACGGAAGGCCTTTAGAGAGTCCATCATATGGATCTCCCTATCACATGCACTCATATTTGCTGGAGGGAACACAATTACGCCCTAGTTAATTTAGGTCAAACCAGAGTGGCTCCCACTGACTTTCATAATGTCAGATTTATGGTGAGCCTAAATCGGCTAGGGTTTCCGCACGCTTCCCTTTTCAGGGTTGTGGGGCTCACCAAGCAAGGAGGGATCATCCAATGACCTTATGGGACACCATGGCAATGATGTGCATTCAGCCATGGAATGCGCAAGAACCACTAACGAGTCATCATGGGCTAAGTGCTTATGGCCCATGGTCACAACACATCAAACATCCACACATCACATGATATGGAAGAATTGATCCAATCAATTAACTACTGTAAAGCCCATTAATCAGCCCAATTAAAATCCATAACATTAACAATTAATGTCGTCTAGGTATATGGGTTGAATCGCAGTTGGTAGTTCATCCCACATAGCTTTTCTCATCATAGTGGGCTTTTGCAGTTTTAACCCTTTAAAACTGGGCTTTACAGGTGGGCCGACTTAATCCCTTTAATTGAACATCAGATTTGGGCCTGATAGTGTGAGAAAACTGGACTGAAAGTAGTCCCCTTTCGAACTCTAGATTCGGTCCAAACAGATTTGGTCCAATCCGGTCCGAGATGGTCCGAAACTGATTTTCAATTCAAGAATTAATTCAAGAAAGATCTGAAATTAATATTTCTGATTTTTGGACAATCATAAATCAGATATGGACTGTTCACATCACCTGCAAAACAGAGGTTAGTTACTAGGGTTGCAGTTTCATAAACTGCAAAATGCAGAAAGCAATCCCTTCATCTGCTAATCTCCAGCGCCGCCGCCTTCTCCAATCAAGAAAATAAAAAAATTACAGAAATCCTATTTCTATTAATTAATTACATTCTTCATCAAATCCTATACATTCAGTCTAGAAAAATAAAAAAAATATATATTTTACACCAAAAAGGTGACCTTATCCCCACTAGACTTCTTGTAAACACAAGGCTCATCCGGATTCTACTCAAAGTCAAACGATTTGACGGCAGAGTCAAAACGGATGTTCTAACTCCTAGAAGCTTGCTTAAGTCCATATATGGATCTATTAAGTTTACATACCATGTGTTCCTAACCAACAGCAATGAAGCCTTGCGGCTGCTGCATGTAGATATCTTTACTAAGATCTCCATTCAGGAATGCGGTTTTGACATCCATTTGCCAAATCTCGTAGTCATGGTATGCTGCTACACCTAGCAGGATCCTAATAGATTTAAGCATGGCCACAGGCGAAAAGGTGGGGTGTAACTTTCCAGTTTTTCCCATCAATCTCCAAGGTCCAAGGCAATACTGGAAATCTGGTCCGGTTCAAAGATTCAATTAATCCTACACTTCTTGTGCCTTGGGTCTCACCCAGGCGGCTGATACAGGCCACCCCAACATTTGGCAACACACTAGTGTCAGCCTTGGCAGGATAAATCTCCCCAGACTTATCCAACGGCCGTGAACATTCTAAACTAACACGAGTCTCATAAGTGTCCAGTCTAAGGGTATTTACACAGAAACACACCATAGGAACATGAATCAAATATGTACTTTATTCATTTACAATAAATTCATAATGTACATCATTCTGATTGGAGCTGAGGGCATATAACTGTCTAACATGGAGCCGGCGCGAGCCCGTCTAACCACAAGCCCTCGGCCCTACTGACCCTCAGCAAGTCGAGCTCTCAGAATCCGGAAGTAGTCCCCTTGCCAGCCCACCTCAGAGGAGTGCGAGGCCTTCCAGGCGAAGGGAGGAATCCAGCATGGTTCGACGACAGTCACCAGCCCTCTGAGCAACACCATTGCCGTCAAAGGGAAAATCTTCTAGACGAAGGCGGGCAGCTCGACCATCCAAGTGCCCACTCAAGGGTAGAGGACCGATGTCGTGCCTCTCCCCCGCCCAATGGGAAGCACACAGCCTCGCGTCAGAGTATTCTGGGGTTTGCATCGACCTCCATCGAGCCCGTGAAGACAAGGACGAGACGCAAGCTCCACCCGATCCTCGAATTGCAAAACTACAAGTTGAGCTCGAAGCTGTTAAGGACGAGCTCCGCCAAGTCAATGAAAGTCGAGTCGATGCCTCAACCGGCCAAAGCAATCCAACGGGAAGGATGGATGCCTTCACCATGGACATCATCTCCGAGTCGCTCCCCTAGCACTTCAAATCTCCCATGCTAGAGATGTACGATAGGAACTCAGACCCTAATGATCACCTGGAGAGTTTCAAAGAGCTCATGATATTGTACGGATACTTCGACGCACTGATGTATCAGACCTTCCAAGACACCTTCAAGGGGGCTGCTCGTCAGTGGTTCTCCAACCTCCCGCCTCGATTGATCAGCTCATGGGAGCAGTTTGCCAATTTATTCCTCGCCCGCTTTATCAATAGTAGACGATGCCAAAAGAGTGTGGTATCTCTAATGTCCATCAAGAAGAGACAGGGCAAATGTTTGCAGTCCTATATTGACCGCTTCAAGAAAGAAGAGCTCGACGTCCGAGACCTCGACCCCATGGTCTCCATGCACACCACTATCAACGGACTCCACCCCGGCTCGGCTCTGAAGTGCTCGGTTGCCAAGACCCTGCCAAAGACAAAGATGGAATTCCTCAAGAAGGCACAAAAGTACATTGTGGCCGAGAAGGCTTCGGCCGGAGACCACCAAGAAAGGGAAGTCGAGCGTAACAACAGACCACCGAAGAAGAAAAGGAAGAGTGGAGACCACTGCAACAATAACAGCAGCAAGGACAACAAGAAGCCATCGGCCTCAGCCCCGACTTACAGTCAATACACGCCACTCAACTCTAGCAGGACCCAGATATTGATGTAGGTTGGCGAGGAGAAGTACGTGAAGTGGCCAGAGAAGAATAAAAGGAACCCTATGTGGGGAATCCAAAAGAGTATTGCAAGTACCACATCCAACGAGGGCACCTTAAGTAGTTTGTTAGAAACAAGCCTAGTGCCTCATCTTCCCAGCAGCAACAACAATAGCAACATCAACAAGTAGTCGGCGTCATCGACGTCATTGCTTGGGGCACGACCTCAGGTGGGGTCTTGGCCCGGCCCGCAAAGCTTATGCCAGGAAATTAAGCATTCATGGACCTGCCACCAAGATGCAGCCCAAGCGCCTCCAGCCAGCCGACGTTTCACTAGTCGGTTTCTCCGGGAACATGGTTAGACTAGAGGGAAGAATCACCCTACCTGTCACAGTAGGAACCGAGCCACGGCAGGTGGCAAGGATGAATGATTTCCTAGTCATGAGGATCGGCTCGCCCTCCTACCACGGTAGCAGCTATGTCCTCCTACCACCTCGCCCTCAAGTTCCCCACCGAATGCGACATCAGATTCGTTCAAGGGGACTAGCAAACCGCCCGTCAGTGCTATGTGGCAGCACTAAAGGGCAAGAACAAGGAAATACTATTACTAGAGGGCCTTGACATCAGGGAGGAGCCAGCAAGCCGAGGCCAGCTGGTCAAGGACCTCATCTCGGTTCCCCTGGACGAGGCCGACCCTAAGAAGATAGTCCACATTGGGTCCAACCTTCCCCTGGACGAGGCCGACCCTAAGAAGATAGTCCGCATTGGGTCCAACCTTCCCCCAGAATGCCTATCTGAACTAATGGAGTGTAGACCCGAGCTCTAGGCTAGTTCAGAAAAAGAAGAGGAACTTTGCACCAGAGCGTTGGAAGGCCATAAGAGGGGAAGTTGACAAGCTACTCGATGCCAGCTTCATCCAAGAAACCTTAACCGAGCCTGCCCAAAGGATAGTTTTCTTTTGCCGAGGATAGACAGCCTCATCGACGCCACTATAGGGTACGAGCTACTAAGCTTCATTGATGCCTTCTCCAGATATAACTAGATAAAGATCCACCTCAACAACGAGGAGAAGACCTCGTTCATCATTGAGCATGGCACTTACTGCTACAAAGTGATGCCCTTCGGCCTTAAGAACACAGGGGCTACCTACCAATGCCTCATCAACAAGGTGTTCAAGAATTAGATGGGGAGGAACGTCAAAGCCTCCGTGGATGATAGGGCGGTGAAGAACCTATGAGCCGAAGTGCACACCTCGAACCTAACCGAGACATTCGACACCTTGCTAAAGTTCAACATGAAACTTAACTCCACCAAGTGTGCCTTCGGCGTCACCTCGGGAAAGTTCTTAGGCTTCGTCGTCACTAAAAGAGGCATAGAGGCTAATCCTGACAAGATACAAGCCATACTGGACATGGCACCCCCTCGGTCGGTGAAGGAGACTCAGAGGCTTACCGGCCAAATAGCTGCTCTCAACCACTTCATGTCGAAGTCGGCCTACCGCTACCTTCTCATCTTCTTTACCATCAAGAAAGTAAAAGACTTTCAATGGACGGAGGAGTACCAATGCACTTTTGAGGAGCTGAAGGTATACCCCGCCTCACCTCCCCTCCTCGCTCGGCCTACACCAAGAGAAATCTTGTACTTGTACTTAACGACTGAGGACAAGGCCATCAACTCAGTCTTGGCAAAAAATGACAAGATACAAAGTTCGATATACTATGTCAGAAAGGTCCTCTGCGATGCCGAGACCAGGTACCCCGAAGTAGAGAAGTTGGCCTTCGCCCTCGTAGTCTCGGCTAAGAAGCTCAGGCCATATTTTCAAGCTCATACTATTGTGATCCTGACGAACCAACCCCTTAAATTTGTCCTCACCAAGATCGAGACCTTGGGCCGTTTGATTAAGCCGGTCATCGAACTCTCTAAGTTCGACCTCAAGTACCAGCCAAGACCCGCAATCAAAGCACAAGCCTTGGTAGATTTTGTAGCAAAATGCACCTTTAGCCGAGACCCGAAAAATGAAGCAGAAGAAGGGAATTGGTCGTATGAGGATGCTTAGCCCATATGGAAACTCTTCGTTAATGGGCCGTCCAATGCCAAGGGAAGTGGAGCAGGCCTCATCCTCCTCACCCCATATAACGTCGTAGTAGAGTACGCACTAAGATTCGATTTCCCAGCATCCAACAATGAAGCCGAGTACGAAGCCCTCCTCGTCGGATTGCAGCTCACCAAGGATCTCAACTCCTAGCATATCAAAGTCTTCAACGACTCGCTACTAGTGGTGAATCAAGTCAATGATGAGTATGAGGGCAAAGAACAAAGCATAGCCAAGTACCTCGCCAAAGTTAGCTAGCTTGACAGTTCCAGCTCTTCTCACTGCAACAAGTCTCACAAGCTGAGAATGCAAGAGCTGACGCCCTTTCTAAGTTGGCAAACACCTTGGATGCAGCCCTCGGCCGCATCGTCCATGTAGAAAAGCTACCTTAGCCCTCCATAGAAAAAGCACAGGTCTTACCAGTGGAAGTCGAGCCGTCGTGGATGGACCTCATCACCAACTTCCTCTTAACCAAGCAACTGCCCGACGACAGGAACAAAGCCAAGAGACTCCGACGACAGGCAGCCCATTACACTTTGCTCGAAGGAAAATTGTATTGAAGAATCTTCACCCTACCCTACCTCCGAAGCCTCCATCCGAAAGAGGGTGAGTATGTATTTCGAGAGATTCACAAGGGCATCTGCAGCAACCACATCGGCGGCCGAACACTGGAAGCATACGACGAAGTCGAGAACAGTGAAGTACTTAGAGCAAACCTAGACCTATTGGAAGAAGCCTGAGAGCAAGCACAAATTAGGGTGGCCACCTACCAGTAGCGGGTGGCTCGCTACTACAACTCGAGTTTGAAGGAGAGACACTAACAAAAAGGAGACCTCGTCCTCAGAAAGGTTATGGTCCTCGAGCCCGGTATAGCCAAGATTGGCCCCAACTGGGAAGGTCCCTACAAAGTCAAGTAAGTTGTCGGCTCCGACACCTTTTGCCTAGAGAACTTAAATGGAAGATCCGTCCATCGGACGTGGAACTTGGAGAACCTCTGGATGTATTACCAATGATTGTAAACCTTTATGGCCAAACAATGAATAATTCAAAGTTTCTCTTGGGCTCAACGACTAGTGTGCATTCTCACTAAGTCCCTAGAACCCCTCGGCTTCACGATTAGCCGACATGCATAGCCTCCTTCAAGGACCATGCGCTCGTGCGCGACCATCTCCAGGGCACATGGCTCCCTTTGGGTCAGTAACGGACACCCAACTTCAACACCTCGCCAAACGTAAGTGTACCAGGACGGCCGAGGTATCGCATGCCCCACCACACGCCTTGGTGGCGGATGGCCTCTTGGTTCCACACAGCACGACAAAAGAAAGATGGCTACCCCGACTAACTTGGCGGTTCCCCTCGGCCTGAGACCCCAGCCACCATAGTGGGTCACCTCGACCTCGCTAAAGCAAGCACTTGGGAAGGAAGTAAGCCAGCTAGGCCTCTCCCCCCTACTTCGGCAAGCCACCTCGGCCTTGCCTAAGTAAGCACTTAGGAGGAAGCAAGCCAGGCGAGCTACACCTCAGTCGCACAACCCTACCTCGGTCACTCCCCGCCAGTTACCTTAAGCGAACGTGTAACGAGTCATTATGAGCTATTTTTTGCCTTGTGATCTCTTCGAAGGGAGGGGCAGGGACCCCTCGGTAAAAAAAGCAACAACAACAGAGAGAAGAAGAAGAAAAGGGAGAGAACACTATGTACAAAAAATGCTCTTCATTTCATTTTGATAGTATGCCTTTCCAAAATGTTTTTTCTTTGGCCTCGAAGGCCGAGCACATACACTTCAAAAAAGAACAAAGTAAAAAACAACACAAAGATAAGAAGCCAGCTATGCATCATCGGTAGCAGGAGGAGTAGTAGAGTCCTCGGCTCCATTAGCAGCCCTGTGGGAGACCTTGGCAATCTCTTCGAGGGTGGGGGAATCCGGGTACACCTCCATCTCGTCCACCTTGAAGTCTGGCATCATCTTTAGGATGGCCCTCTTAGTGTCATTGATGCCCTCAAGGTATGACTGGGATGCATGATCAATGAGACACTTCTGGTACTCTGCTGTCTGTTTCCAGATCTCTACGGCCTCTACCGCTCGTGCCTCGACCTCCCCTGCCTGCTTCTAGGCCTCCAATGCAATCCCGTCGAGGTGAGTCCACTCCTCATCGGACTTCTTCAAAGCCTCCCTCACGCGGCCGAGTCAAGTCTGCTTTGCCTTCAAGTCATCCTCCAACGTTTATCGAAGTTGCTTCTCTTCCTTCAAAGCCAAGACGGCTTCTTCCCGACTACTCTTCTCCGAAGCCAACATCACCTGAAGCTTCTCATTGATCTTCTCGGCCTTCCCAAGGCAGTCGGGAAGTAGCTCCACTTGGTCTCCTAGACTGACGAAATGACGGCAGACCTGTGCCAAACACAGATAGTAAAACAAACAAAACTCAAGAAATGACGAAGTACGAGAGAAGAAACTTACCACAACCAAGAAAGTAAGACCTTCGTCACATATGAACAGGGGGTCAGTCTGCATCATCTCGTATCGGTCCCTCAAAGGGACCACCCTGCTCATCAGGGCCATGCCGACCCCCTCCTCGCTGATGGAGTCCCCCTCTCGGACTTGCCACCGGGGGTGGAACAGCCGGGTGAGGCACTCTCCCTCCTCGGTCGGATCCTGTGCAAATGCAGGAGCGGACAAAGGTCCCACGGTACAGCCCTTTGCAAGAGACTTCTTCACTGCCGCACCCTCAGTAGGGCGATCCTTGTGGACCAGCTTCTTCAGCGGCTGCTCTCAGTTGGCTTCTTCAACCGGCCTCTTCTTTGCCCCCTCAGTCAGCCTCTTCCCTCGGCCCCCTTGTCCAATGGGGACCTGTTGTTGGTTGACCTCCCTAGAAGGGATGAGCACCCGCTCACCCCTCGCGGGCACTCCCTCGGCAGGCCTCCTCGGCGTTTATGTCCACCCCCTGGCATGCTGCCGCCTTGCCTCTTCCACGTACAAACACTCTCCAACAGCATCTTCTTTGCGTCCATGGGGACCGCTGCAAGCAAGCAAAAGAGAAGTCAGTAAGCCGAAGATGAAGGGGAATGTGTTAAAAGACAAGACCTCTCCTACTGATGGGGCAGGGCTGAGCCCCACGAACACCAAAGGGAGCTCCAAGGAATTGGCCCGAACTCTCCCCAGTACGAGTAGGTGAGCTATGGCAGTGGCCTCCTCATCCCAAAGCAGAGGAGGACACCTCTCGAACATCGTATAGGCCTCCCCCCACCTTGACCTAAACAACCAACCTTCGGGGCAGGAAATGTAAAAGAACTTGGCCTTCCAGTTATGGACGGACAAGGGGTTATCAACTGGTTTCCCCCTCCGTGGCTGAAGGTAGTACATGTTGGCTTGTGAAATATAAAAAGAGGCATAGATGCTTTTCTACTTCTTAGAGGATCTGAATCCATAAGTTTGTTTGTCTTGGATCAACCCATTACCATTTGAAATTTACTAATTTTACTATTTTACCCCTAAAATAAACTATTTGGAAATGTTGAATTCAATTTGCATTATCTCATAAAAAATAATTTTCAACCTCAAAATAATATTGAAATAATACAAATAAAAAATAATAAATTAACAATTACTAATTAATAATGAAATGACTAAAATTTAAAAATAATTAATGATTATAAAAATATTAAAATAATTAATAACTTACACAAATAAAAATTAAAATAATTTTTAAAAATTAATAAAATAGTTAAAAATTACTAGTTAATAAAAATAATTAATAATTAATAAATAACCCAAGTAAATTTAATAAAAAATATTAAAATAATTAATAGTTAATAAAAATAATTTATAATTAATAATTAATAAAAATATTATTATTATTCACCGAACCACTACTGCTGCATGTTGCAACGGCAGTGGTGGTGGGAAGACAAAGGAGGGAGAGAAAGAGTAAGAGAGAGAAGACAAGGAGAGAGAGCGGGAGAGAAAGCCTTGCAGCGGCGGTGGTGGTGGTGGGAAGACAGGGGAGAGAGAGAGCTGCCACTACAAGTTGCAGCGGCGGTGGTGGGAATACAGGGCGAGGAGAGAGAGAGCGAGAAAGAGAGAAGACAGGGGGAGAGAGAGAGCCGCCGCTGCAAGTTGCAACAGCAGTGACGGGAAGACAGGGTAGAGAGAGAGAGAGAGAGAGCATTGAGAAGCACGTGGTGTTGCATGCCTCAGTCCCCGTTGCTCTCTTTTACAAAACTGAAACAAAAACCAAACTGAAAAGACTCCATTTCTTCCTCATTGTCATTCACACCTCTCTGGTTCTTTTCCTCCTCTCTTTCTATCTCCGAAACAAGAGAACATCCATTCATTGTAGAAAAGTCTCTCTCTCAGTCTCCTCTAAGACATTTTTTTTCCTTTTTCTTTTTGCTTGTTTACTTCTCTGTTATTTCTCTGCAACTTGACCAGCACTCATACTCGGCACAGTGTATCTTGCGTCTGCTCGTTCCCTCTTTCCTTGCAGTGCTTTGATGCTTTGGCTCAGCCTTTTTTACTAGGTTCTGCGCACAATTGCTTCTCTTTCCCTTCATTTGGTCATTCTATTCAATTATAACTTATCAATGCTATCATGAACGTCCAACTTCTCTACTTCGGCCCCCAAGAGAACTAATCTTCTGTTATTGGTCTCTTCCTAATCTTTGAATTCGGGAACCCGTTTAGAGGTTTTTCTTTATGGTTTTATGGTTTTCCCTTCTTGTTGAACCTTTGCACCTCCTCCCTAAATCTCTAAACTTTCAACCTGTTCATCGAGGTTTTGGTTAATGGGCATTGTTGCTCCATTTTTCTGCATTAAGACCACTCGTTCGATGTGGGTTTCTCTCTAGACTTCTAGATTCTGAAGCAGAGCATGTGCATTCTCAAATGGGGGAGCTTCAATCATGTGCGAACTTAGTTAATGCTTCTGCATTATGTGCTAGAAGTCGAGGGTGCTCTTTAGAATTTTCTGTTCCTTCGGCTCCGCTGAGCAGTGAAGAACTAGAAGTGAAAAGAGAGGGTGTCAATATCGCAGAGATTTTGGCCGAGTTGCAGAGGTATAAGAGCAATACTAGAACAATGAGAAGGGAATGACTCAATTCAAGAATTGACTGATCTCTCGAGTCATTTAAATAGAGAACTGGTTACAAGAGGATAATTATGTACAGAAGATAACAATTACAGAGTTAGAGTTTATCTAGGAAATTATCAGAGGATAAACTATATGATAATGAGATAAGGTGATCAGTTATCTAGGATAGCTATCAGAGATAACGATCCTAGTTACGAATCTATCATAACGATCCATTTCTAAATTTCTTCTGCTATTTTGCATCTTGCCTGGTGCATTTGTTTTGTCTTTATTGTAACTAATGCTTCTTTTTCTCTAAAATGGTGTACATAAGAATTCATTTCTACTATAAGTATATACCAGTTTCAGTTTGTGTGTGTGTTCAACTGTTGATGGATCATTCAACCATTACTACTATCGTTTGTTTTTGGTGGACTCTAACACACACAGAGAGAGAGAGAGAGAAACAGAAAGAGAGGTCCAAAATATTGTGTCAGGGGTAATTTGTGTCATTTCTAAAATATTGTAAGGATATTTTGGACTATGCACCGTCTTTGAAATGCACCTAAGCACATTAAGAGCCAGTCCAAGGTCTATTATTTTCAGATCTAAAAATAAGATTCAGACCAATTTTAAGAGGTAAAACCAAACAAGGGGTGAAGTCTGAAAAGTAGCATTTTCAGATTCAGACCTCTAAAAAATGCAATCAAACGACACCTTAGTGTCTTTATACAAGTGACTTGAGATTCATCAAGCAAAATATGTGCTAGTCTGTCCAGACTATCAATGCCTTTTTAATAGTCTTATGAATAGGAACCATTTTAGAATCATTGTGTTAGTTGAAACATATCTCAAAATTTCTAACATACTTAGGAATATGTTTACTTAACAAATAAATTATGGGCTATTCATATGGAACTAAAAGTTGCAAATATAAATAACAAAAATGCCCTGTTTAGTAAATGTGAATAGTACAAAATTGCCCATTTACCAACGGTATTCAAAAACCCAATTTTGAATTTGAGATTCGACATAATCGAATCGAATTCGGATAATTAAAATATATAACTGGTCAAATTCAGATATCCTATTCATACCGAATAGCTAATCGGATTTGAATTTGGATATGACCGATTCGATTCGATAAATATCCGAATTCGACCAATTATTTAATTCTTATATATAATATATAAATTTTTTAAATGTTTTATATAATTTATATATAATAATTAAATTATATAAATAATTTATATATTTATATACTTTATATAAATAAAATATTTATTTTATATATTTAAAAATTACTAAAATAATTAATTAGTCAAATTTGAATTGAACATTTGAATATTTAATCGGATTTAAATATTAATTTTCAATATCCATCAATATCAAATCTAATTCGGATATCGAACTTTTTAAGGCATACAACTAACAACATGTATTCAACTGGTTGAAAATATAATTAGAAAATGAGAGTTTAAAATATAAAAAAGAGCATCCAAGAGCAAATTAAAGGGTTTCAAGCTTTATTCTTCTAGCTTATCCATGCTTTTCAAAGCATATATGAATCTACAACACATTCTACTCATCTCCAAAAAACCAAAATATTCATCAATGTCTTGACAAAGTCAGCCCCCATCAAAGCAAGTACAGAATGATCAAATTTTGCAACCTAATAACAAAGGAGTGGAATACAATGTTGATAAGCATATGAAACTAAGAGAAACATAACTAGATCATCAGTTGAGAACCGCTTTCACTTATAGAGTCAATCAAATTTTGTTAACTCCTTAGCAATGTAGTTGAATAAATCCTAAAATTACAAAATAAGGAATTCAATAGTACGCAAACTTCTGAAGGGATAACATGCTAGATGAGATTAAAGCCAAGCAAACCTCTGGAGTGCATTTTATTGGCTAGTGGCGCATTTGGCTCCCCCAATACGGGGATGACACGTGTTGGATGACGGTGGCAGCATGGGGTCGCCATAAGGACACGTGGACCCCTTCGGTGTGAACCGGGCGGGCCCAATCACGGGACACCACGTAGCCTCCGCTGGAATATCTCGCGAGCCCTCATATGGCTCGCGTATGGGCCATCCGAGCCCAACCACTCCCACACAGCTCCGACTATAAAGGCAAGGTGCCTCCCGCAAGGTAAAAGATCTAGAACTTTTTGAGAACTTTCATATTCTCTCCTCTGAGGACTTAGTGCTATTTGAGACCTCATTTGGACCCCTCGGCTCCAGACTTATTGTTTACTTCATGCGGACACTAACTTGACCATTGGAGTCCTTGCCTCATGTTTCAACCCAAGGCCTCTGACACTCTCTTCCTTGCAGAGCAACTTCTAAGATCTCTCTCAGACCCCTCATATGCACAAGTGAGCAACTACACTTCGGTCTCCCCGAACGTCCTTCTCAGTACTAGCCTTCGGCCTCTACCGTATCCGAAGAAGTGATCTGCCTCAACCCACCTCCTCCGGACCCTCAAAGCCTTCGGCTATCCTTCGAATCTCAGTAGAAAAATTACCTTGTTGCCCTCAACTAACCCGAGTAACAACAATTGGCATCATCTGTGGGAAACGTTGCTAAGACAATCCCTTAAAACACTACAAAGTTAAGATCACCTATGCTTCAGACACCATGGTATGAAGAGCTAGGAACCCCCAGAACCTGGTTACCAGGCGGTTCTCGATCGTCTGGAATACCTCACGCAGCGCATGGAACAAGTCTGCCCCCAGGCAGGAGGTCCCCCTCGGAGTGACCACTCCATCGGGGCGTCAAAACACCAAAGCCAGCACGAGCATGCCGAACCTCCAGCCCTCGGCCTAGCCGACCTCCAGCCCTCGGCCTAGCCGACCTCCAACGGACCAAGCCCACAAAGTCTGGCAGTAACTAGCCCGCCAGTCCACCACAGAGGAATGAGAGATCTCCTAGCCGAATGGAGGAAGAGCTAGTGTTGTTCAAAGACATCTACCAACCCTCTGAACAGCACCACCATTGCAGGAGGGAGAACCCCCGGGACGAAGGCGGGCGCTTCGGCCGTCGTAGTGGCCACTCAAGGGTTGAGGGCCGACGCTGCACCTCTCCCGCACCAATATTGGACCTCCACAGCCCACAAGGGAAAGACGGGGAGCAAGCTCCACCTGACCCTTGGATTACGGAACTGCGAGCCGAGCTTGGGGCCATCAGGGGCGAGCTCTACCAAGTTCGGGAGAGCCGAGCTGACGCCTCGACTGGCCAGAGCAATCCGACGAGGAGGATGGATGCCTTCACCTCGGATATAATCTCCAAGCCTCCCCCAGCACTTCAAAGCTCCCACGTTGGAGATGTACGATGGGAATTCAGACCTTGATGACCACTTGGAAAGTTTCAGAGTGCTCATGATACTCTACGAGTATTCCGATGCCTTGACATGCCGAACCTTCCAGGCCACTTTCAATGGGGCTGCTTGTCGTTGGTTCTCCAACCTCCCACCTCGGTCGATCAGCTCATGGGAGTAGTTTTCCAACCTGTTCCTTGCTCGCTTCATCAGTAGTAGACGATTCCAGAAGTGCATGGTCTCGCTAATGTCCATCAAGCAGAAGTAAGGAGAGAGTATGCGATCCTATATCGACCGTTTTAATAAAGAAGAACTCGAGGTCTGTGACCTCGACCCTAGGGTCTCTATGCATGTTGTTATCAATGGACTCCACCCCAGCTCAGCCCTGAAGTGTTCGGTCACCAAGACCCCGCCGAATTCCTCAAAAAGGCCTAAAAGTACATTGTGGCCAAGGAGGCTTCGGCCGGAGATCATCAAGAATGGGAAGCCGAACACAACATTGGTCCCCCGGAGAAGAAAAGGAAGAGTGGAGACCACCGCAACAACAACAACAAAGACAATAAGAAGCCACTAGCTTCAACCCTAGCTTACAACCAGTATATGCCACTCAACTCCACCCGAACCCAGATCTTAATGCAGGTCGGGAGGAGAAATTCATGAAGTAGCCTGAAAAGATGAAGAGGAACCCCAAGAGGGGGAACCCAAAAAAGTACTGCAAGTACCACCACGACACTGACCATGACACGGAGGACTATTATGACTTGAAGAACGAGATAGAGTCTCTCATCCGCCATTGGCATCTCAAGCAGTACGTCGGGGGTGAGGATAGCACCTCATCCTCCCAATAGAAGCAGCAACACCAACAAGTAGTCGGCATCATCGGCGTCATCGCTGGAGGCATGACTTCGAGGGGAGCCTCGGCCTCGGATCGCAAGGCCTATGCCAGGCAGTTGAGCATCTACGGACCTGCCCCAAGAAGTTGAAGCCTCAGGAAACCCTCTCCTTCATGGACAAGGACTTGAAGGGGGTCACAGTTCCCAAGATGACGCCCTTGTCATTTCGGCCGTCATCACCAACTTCGTAGTGAAGAGGATCCTCGTTGATAGTGGCTCCTCGGCCGACATCCTATTTTACAAAGCTTTTCTGAAAATGAAGATAGCACCTAAGCGCCTCCAGCCAGCCGGTGTACCACTGGTCAGTGGTTCGCCTTGGCTCGAAACCCCGGCCTCCCTAGAGCATCACCTCGGCCTCGCCGAAGTAACCACTTGGGAAAGAGATTGGCCAGGCGAGCTACACCTCTACCTCAGCCCCTCCCCCACACTCTGATAGGCCACCTTGGCCTTGCCTAAGTAAATGCTTGGGAGGAAGTGAGCCAGGAAAGCTGCACCTCAGTCGCACACCTTTTGCCTCGGCCTCAATCCCCCAACTACCTAAAGCGAGTGTATACCTTAAGCAAGCGATCACAAGCCATTTTTTGAACTGTGATCTCTTCGTTGGGAGGGGCAGGGACCCCTCGGGTAAAAAAAGAAAGAAGAGAAAAAAAGGAGAGAACATTGTGCAAAAAATGCTTTGATCATTCATTCATTCATTTCCTATAAGCATTTACCAAAAATTTCGTGGCCTTGGCGTTCGAGCACATGTACATCAAAATAGGAAAAACAAAAAAGAATACAAGGAAAAGAAGCAACTATGCTTCACCACCAGCCAGGGGGAGGGCAGAGTCTTCAGCCCCATCAGCAACCTCAACTCCATCAGTGAGCTTGTCGAGGACTAGGAAGCTCGGCTTGGGGGACTCTGGGTACACTTGTAGCCCCTCGACATTGAAGTCCAACAACACTTGCAAAACAACCTTCTCCGTGTCCTCAATGTCATCCAAGTAGGACTGGGCAACGTAGTCGGTGAGGCTCTTTTGGTATTCCACCGACTTCTTCCAAATCTCAAGGGCCTCAACTGCTCGTGCTTCGGCCTCGGCTTCGGCTGCCTGCTTGGAGGCCCCCAGAGCAACTCCATCAAGACGGGCCCAATCCTCCTCAGATTTCTTAAGGGCCTCCTTTATGTAGTCGACATAGACCTTTTCCCTCTTCAAGTCATCGTCCAACGTCTGTCGGAGCTGCTGCTCTTCCTTCAGGGAGGCCATGGCCTCGTCTCGGCTGCTCTCTACCTTAGCCGCCTTTATGGCTGCCCGTGCTTCTCATTGATCTTCTCGAACCGATTCAGGCGCTCGAGAAGAAGTCACATTCAGTCTGCCATGCCAACGTAGTGATGAAAGACCTGCACTGAAGGAGAGCACCATCAATAAGGCAAATCGCGATCAAGAAGAAAAACAAAGTGCCAAGGAAAGAATGAGGTACGAGGGAGAAGGCATACCTCGGCCACATGGTATGAGGGAGAAGGCAGACCTGCACCGAAGGGTCGCTCTGCATCATCTCAAAGTGGTCCCTTGGAAGGACCACCCCACTCACCAGGGCCTTGGCAACCCCCTTCTTCGAGATGGAGTCCTCCTCGTGAATCTGCCAACGGAGACTGAATACCCGGCTGAGGCGCTAAGCCTCTCCAACCGGGTCCTGGGCGGATGCAGGGGTGGACAAGGGCCCTGCAGGACACCCCTTCATAGGGGGCTTCTTTACGGTGGCAGCCTTGGCTGACCGGTCCTTGGATGCCAGCTTCTTCAGTGGGCGGTCTCGTAGAGTCTCCTCCACTGACCTCTTCTTTCCTCCCTTGGCTGCTAGCTTCTTCCCCTGGTTCCCTTGGCCATCAGGGACTTGTTGCGGGTTGGCCCCCCTAGTAGGAGCGGGCACCTGGTCACCCCTCGCAGGTGCTCCCTCGACAGACTTCTTCAGTGCCCTCCCTCCCAGAGTAATGCCCCCTTGGGCCTTCTTCTTGGCGCGAACGCTCTCCAATAGCAGCTTCTTTGCATCCATTGGAACCTCTGCAAACAATCAAAAAACACAAGTTAGTAAGTTGAGGAAGACGAGGGGAACGTGTTAAGAGACTACAGGACATCTCCTACCAATGGGGGCAGGGCTGAGCCCCACGTACACCCAGGGGAACTCCTCCTTAACCAAAGTCTTGGCCTTAACCTTCCCCAGCACGAGTAGGTGGGCTATGTCAACGGCCTCCTCATTCTGAAGTGTGGGGAGGCACCTCTCCACCATCATACAAGTCTGTCCCCACCTCAACCTGAACGGCCAACCCTCGAGACAAGAGATAAAAGAGAACTTGTCCTTCCAATTATGGACGGACGGGGGGTTGTCAATAGGCTTACCCCTCTGAGGTTGGCAGCCTTGGCTGACCGGTCCTTGAATGCCAGCTTCTTCAGTGGGCGGTCTCGTAGAGTCTCCTCCACTGACCTCTTCTTTCCTCCCTTGGCTGCTAGCTTCTTCCCCTGGTTCCCTTGGCCATCAGGGACTTGTTGCGGGTTGGCCCCCCTAGTAGGAGCGGGCACCTGGTCACCCCTCGCAGGTGCTCCCTCGACAGACTTCTTCAGTGCCCTCCCTCCCAGAGTAATGCCCCCTTGGGCCTTCTTCTTGGCGCGAACGCTCTCCAATAGCAGCTTCTTTGCATCCATTGGAACCTCTGCAAACAATCAAAAAACACAAGTTAGTAAGTTGAGGAAGACGAGGGGAACGTGTTAAGAGACTACAGGACATCTCCTACCAATGGGGGCAGGGCTGAGCCCCACGTACACCCAGGGAAACTCCTCCTTAACCAAAGGCTTGGCCTTAACCTTCCCCAGCACGAGTAGGTGGGCTATGTCAACGGCCTCCTCATTCTGAAGTGTGGGGAGGCACCTCTCCACCATCATACAAGTCTGTCCCCACCTCAACCTGAACGGCCAACCCTCGAGACAAGAGATAAAAGAGAACTTGTCCTTCCAATTATGGACGGACGAGGGGTTGTCAATAGGCTTACCCCTCTGAGGTTGAAGGTAATACATGCTAGCCTCTGAGGTGTGCTTCCTTGGCACAAACAAGGCACAAAATAACTTTAGTGTCAGCTCCACATCCTAAAGCAAAGCCACTACCAACATGGCTACCATGGTTCGAAGGGCATTGAGGACAAGCTGGCTGATGGGGATCCTGTACCACCTCAGCAACTCAAAAATCAGAGGGTGAAGAGGGAACCTAAGGCCGAACTCTAAGAAATATTGGTACACGTAGATCTTCCCCTCCTCGGGAGTCCATGGACAGTCACCAACATCGGGTACTCGGAGGGAGTAGGACCGATGTATGTAGAAGCGCCTGGCCAGGGCCCTTACTTGGTCGACGTCCAGAGAACTATCGAACTCCATACACAATAGATTGGCCAGGGCAACCCCTAGGGCAGCACTTTCCACCGCCCCCCTCGGATTGTGCTTAGGAGGCCTGGTCCCCCTTGGCCAAAGGAGACCCCTCCGGCTCCCTCGGCATCACAGACATGACACTCTCACAGGGAGGGTCACTGCCTAAGTGGCTGCCCTCAGCACCTGCAGAAGCTACCCTATCGTCCAACACCTCCACCTCTCACCGAGGGTGGACCTCAGCAATCGATGGCCCCAAATTGGAGCTAAGAGGAGTAGGAGTCCGAAGAGAACTCCCCTCCAAAAGGTTAGGAAGCTCGAAACACTCGGGGCCAAAATCGAAACCAGACATTGGGTCGAGGTGTTACCTAAAGACAAAGATTGGAAGGTACTAGAAGAAGTGTGTTAGTCGAAGGCTCGGGAAACAGAAGTCTTGATTGCAAGGGCACCTAAATTCAAATGACAAAGTAAAATCACGACTAAGGCCCCTAATTATAGGAGAACAGACAACCCAAATCAGGCCAGATCCAACGGTGGGGAAGCCTCCACCTCCGTTGCCCATTCGTGGCGCGACACTCGGCACTCAGCCTCGGGGAGATGAAATGACATCGGTTGAACCAACGGGTCCATTCGCCACAACTCGCTAGCTCAAACCCATTAACCCAACGAACTCGCGGACCGGCTCACTCAGAGCATCCGTCCTGCCTATGGAAGACTCTCGTCACACGCAACCCGTATGGGGGACGGCCCTAATGCAGCAACCCACTCTGGCATGGGACACAGACTCGGCTTTTCCGAACCCACCTCCACGGACTTCCCAACAAAAGCCAAGGCCTAAACAGCTTCGCAACTCCACTACAAAGAAGAGACCAGGCTGAAGCATATGCAAGATGAACACAATGCCACTACAGGGTACACCTCGCGAGATGAACCCAAGGGCACCAACCAATGTTAGCCCTCCCTTCGACCGAATCTGAAACCATATCTGCTCCACCGCCTCGGCCTCAGGAGTGGGAGGCAAGTGATGTAGGCGCATTCAGCTCCCCCAATACGGGGATGACACGTGTCGGACAATGGGCGGAAGCATGGGTTTGCCATAAGGATGCACGGACCCCTTCGGTATGAACCAGGTGGGCCCAATCACGGGGTGCCACATGGCCTCCACTAGAATATCTTGCAAGCCCTCGTACGGCTCGCATCTTGACCACCTAAGCCCAACCACTCCTAGGCAGTTCCAACTATAAAGGCAATGTGCCTCCCACAAGGTAAAAGATCTAGAACTTTTTGAGACCTTTCACATTTTCTCCTCTGATGACTTAGTGCTATCTGAGACCTCGTCTGGACCCCTCGGCTCTAGACTTACTGTTTACCTCGTTTGGACACTAACATGACCGTCAGAGTCTTTGCCTCGGGTTTCAACTCGAGGCCTCTAACACTCTCTTCCTTGTAGAGCAACTTCCGGGAGCTCTCCCAGACCCCTCATACGCACAAGTGAGCAGCTGCACTTCGGTCTCCCCAAACGTCCTTCTCAGTACTAGCCTTCGGTCTCTACCATATTCAAAGGAGTGATCTGCCTCAGCCTCCAGCCATCGATCTCAGTCCACCTCCTCCGAACCCTCAAAGCCTTCAGCCATCCTTCGAAGCTCGAGAGCGAAATTACCTTGTTGTCCTCGGCTAACCCGAGTAACAACAGCTAGTATGGGCAACTCTTCTTGGAATTTGCTTATTACCATTCCAATTTGAGACTTCTAATAGGTAAACATGTAAGATCCAATGAAATAGGTTTTACTAAAAATCCAAATCCAATTTGAGGCTTAATCACTTATCCATTACATCAACTAAAGAATTACATTTGTAATATAAATTTATAAGATCTAAGAGATTATTTAGTACAAGACACAAATCTACTTAAATACAAAGAGATATTTGATAAACTCATCAAGTTATTCCATTGACAATTATACAATTGGCACATGGAAAACACCTTTCAAGATGTTAAAAAGAAACTTCATTAATAGTATAACATACTTGATAGTTTATTGTTCTCTCCCATTTAACTATATATTAATTGCATCAACCTTAAGTAATAGCAAAGGGTAAAAACGAAGAAAAAGATAAGATGATGTTCCTACCAACCTCCCTATAATAGAGAAGTCTATGATAGGTTACCACCCTCTAGATGTCTTTCTAGGGCTTTAAGTATTAAAACTTTATCAAAAGAAAAAAAAAATGGAATGATAAGATTATGGTATAAACAAATTTCCAAGACTGGAAAGGTTAGCATTGTGAATTAAATACGCATATTAAATAGACAAGGAGTTTGTTGTTGCTAATGGGTTAGGTTTATGCTCCTACAAATGGATTTATCAAATTTAACATAGAGCACCATCCATTTTAGAATGTAAGGTTTTGAAAGATTCTAGTAAATCCTTATTATCTTGATGTAGTAGATAACCAAGATCATGCCCATTAAAGAATTTTGAATAACCAAGATCATGCCCATTAAAGAATTTTGAATAACCAAGATCATGCCCATGATGGTGCACAAAAACTTTAATTATGAAACAAAATTGCATACCCATTATATAAATTTGATTTGATGAAGAGATCCTCAGAAAATTAATCCTAACTGCAATCTAGCAGTTGTTTGCCTTCAAGATTGATTCACCTGAAGTAGCAACAGTCAAAGTTCCTTGTACTCTATATAGATCACTATCTAAGAGAAGAGGAGAGGGAGAAAGAGAATTGGGCAGCTCAAGACTGTGCTAGCAACCTATTATGAACTAGGTTTAGCAAAAAAAAAAAAAAGTGAATTATGTAACCCTAGGGACGCCCCCTTCTATATCTTATATAGTTTTCACTCCTCTAATTAGGAAAGGATTTATCTAATAAATCCTCCTAATTACAATCAGATCCCTAAATATTACAATTAGATCCCTCTATTAAGATTCTCTTAGTAATCATACCTTCCTCCATGCTTTGTTTATGTTTTGCCCCTTAATGTGTGTCATCTCTTAGGTTCAATGCTATTAGACAATGACAAATGATGCTGAACTTCTTCAGCATCTTAGATAGAACTCTTAGATGATTTGAATTAAAACTCTTTTCAATTGCCAAACAATTTGATTTTATGTCAAATCCGGATGAACCTTGTGTTTATAGAAAGAGAGTGGGAGACAAGGTTGTGTTCTTAGTGTTTTATGTAGACAACATTCTACTTTATTGGGAATGATAAAAAAATATTGTTCTTAGTGAATTTATAGCTTTCATAGTAGTTTCGCATAAAAGATCTTGGAGAAGCTTCATATATTTTAGGACTTTGGCTCTATAGAGATAAATTGAAATGATTGATTGGACAATCATTAAAATGTTTATCATGTAGGATAAAGTCACTCTCTTAAAAGGTACCTAGGACTCCTAAAGAGATTGAGGACATGAAAAAGATACCCTATGCCTCTGTCACAAGGAGTATCATGTATGCCATATTGTGTATTCAACTTGATATTGTGCAACTCCAAGAATTAGGAATTGTACCTTCTAGCACACCATCCATTTCACTATCATATGACAACATTAGAACCATTTCTCAAAATAAGGAGTCAAGAACCTACTCAAAGTCTAAGCACATCGAGAAAAAGTATAATATCATATGGGAATTATTATTATTATTATTATTATTATTATTATTATTATTATTATTATTATTATATTAATGAAAATGAATAAAAATATATAAATAGAAGAAAAACATTAATTCTTACCCATGACCCATTAACTTAGTCAAATAGGTTAGTGGTTCAACCAATAAGGTCACCTAGTTGTTGACCAAGTCAATGGCTTATTACAACAAAGTGGTTTGGGTCAAAGCATACTATCTAGATGACAAGGTAATCAATTTGATTGTCCAATTCAACAAGAAGTTGAAAATAATGATATAAAGTAATGTAAAAAGATATGAAATTAGGTCCATAGGTTAATAGGCAATAAATCCACGAATACGCCATGCTTCATTTATTTGTCTTTGTTACATGGTTCCAATAAAAATGCTGTGATTATTATCATCATTATCATTTGAAATTGCCACATGCAACACACATGCATATTTACTACTATATGTAACATATTAAGAGCTTTTTTTGCTGGTATTTTATTTGGATAAGGAAAATAAATTAGATTCCATTAATATTTATCACTGAAAGATACTAAATAACTAATTAGTTTAATGAATTATAATTTATTTAGTTCTTTTCTCTGAGTGGGAGGCTAGCGACATGTTTGAAGGAGAAGACCTCTTGTTAGAGAGCTTTTAGAAATGCTCCTTGGGAAAGCCCAACCTAAGCCCAAGCCGATTCAGCCTGCAATTTTACATGGGTTTGTCTTGAGTTTTTGGTCTTTGGACTGGATCTGGGTTCAAAACTTTGGCCTTTTTTTCTTATTTAGGACCTAGCCTTTAGATAGTCCAAGCTCGATTAGACTACATACATACATACATACATACATACATACATACATACATACATACATACATACATACATGCATAAATATATAGATAAATATTTTCATACATCCAAACCTATGCATATATGTCAAATTTTGATGTAGTCTAGACCCTGGTTAGACAAACTGGACTTGACTTAGGGCTCGGTCCAAGCTTAGACCTTAATAGGCATGACCTTAAATCCAACCCAGCTCGCCCAACTTGCACCCCTAACCCCTAAGGACTTTGCTTTGATATAAACAACCCACTACTTCATCTAGAAGAATGGAACCTATACCAGTGTAACATATTGAAAAACCATTGTGCTGGGTCTTTTGGTTTTAGTGATCTCTATCTCCAAAAGTATTTTCTTGGATAAATTAATAAGCTTCTAGACAAATCAGAGAATTGTTCTAGGAATATAATTGCAAATTGCATTGGTTTGACATAAAATCTATTGCTAGAGAACGTGCTTTATATTGTTTATGGTGATTCTCTGGATATTCCTGGGACTATTAGGTATCCGCACTGGAGTTCTCATGGCAATGATATCTTAAGCCTTGTTCTGTCGCCATAGTGTTGTAATTTGACGAGTAATCAGGAATTCTGGATATTATTGGTTGTTCAGACAAGCCCAGACGAAACTCGAACCAATCAAATGAATCCCCATTAGTCCTAACATTTTATTTATCTTTTAAATTTACGAATTAATTTCACTACATAATTGATTTTAAAATTTATTATTAACTATTATTTATAAGATGATTCACGAGTCGACTGAACGAGTAAATGAACTGGGTTATAAAACAATAAAAAGAGGAAGATTGGCTTACTTTCATGCACTTTATTAATTTTCTAAGCCACCCATCTTTAAGGTTATGTTTGGTTTGAGGGAAAATGTAGGAAAAGGAAAAAAAAGTAGAGAAACCTTTATAACCCTTGTATTAGTTTTCTGTCTTTTCCTTCCTTTCTCTATCTTTTCCTTTAAACCAAACATAGCCTTAGGCAACAGCCCAATACTTTACCAACAGGCAACAGCACCAGCTTTGTCAATATCACATTCTTTTTCTACTGCAGCCACCAAGTTTTATTAACCCAAATTAAGTAATTCAATTGAATCTACAAAAATGGATTTCTCTATTGGTGAAGTTGAAATTAATGAATGAAATACTACCATTTTCAGTTGAATAATTAGGCGACTCTGCAGTACAATACAAGCTATACACAGGTATTAGTTGTCAAATTGGATTACATATATGGGGATTTAATTTAGTTATTTAGTCTGAAAGTGGATTACTAGCTACCTAATTAAATGGAATATACCATTTGTTACAATTTCATTAATAGTTTTTAGTAAAATATGGTGCATAATTTAAACTACTACTTAAAATCAATTAATTAAAAAATAATGAAGATGACCACTTTCGTTTAATTCTTACTATCAGTGGGATGGTGTGGTAAGTGAAGGTTCTCTTGCAATTCTTTTTTTTTTTTTCTTTTGATGGGTTCTCTTGCAAAAGTTGGACAGTTGATGATCAACTGTACCACTACAAATAAATCTATAGTATATATAAAGTAAAGTTGTCGATGTCACATGGTCTTTCCTTTCTCCAAACCCCCCTTCTTATATTCTCCTTAATTCTCTCTACCTTCCCCTTCTCACCACACTCAATCTACCAAGGTGGCATTTGGTAATGTGGAGCACATAAAATGGCATTCATTAAATCCTATGGCACATTCCAAAATGAGCTATAGCTGGTTTTGGAACAAAAAAAATATTGTGCCATTCCAGCCATGCCAATTTCTTTTGTTGTGGAATGAGCCACACCTATGTATAATATTTTATCTGATTCCATGCTTCTCAACCCCCTATTCCAAGGCTTCCATGAGTTCACCGTTGTTTTGTTGCTGTCATTCTCTCTCTTACTCTTTTTTTTTAGATTTGTGACTTTATTATGTTTAATTAATTATTAAATTATCTTGCATATTTATATTATTTTTATTATATCTAATTAAATTTATATAATTAAATTTAAAATTATAAAAATATATTTTATATATTATATTATATATGAATATTATATATATATATATATATATAATAAATTCAATACATTATATATACATTAATTTATTACATATAAGAATTGAAAAGTAATTAACTTTCTATTTTTTGTATTTTAAAAATTAAAACAAAGTCAGATTAAATTTGAATCCAATCCGAGTCCGTTAGGATTCGAATTCGAATCTGAGGTCTTCAAATCTAATTGGATCCAGAGCAAGATTTCAATAATCTGATTATATTTAGATTTTATTGAATCTGATCCGTTTATAGCCCTAGTTCGAGCGTCACCTAGCCATGAGGATCTAGTTCTACTAAAACCTAAGAATTGGTCAAAAATTGTTGGCCTAGTCAAAACCATTCAACTCAAACAATTGGACTATTGACCCATTCGACTCGGTGTTTGGATCACAGGTTGCACACTAAATGTGTATGCAAACTTCCAATGGCCATAACTTTGCATTCCGATGTCCGATTGGGTGATTTTTTATACATGTCCCAAGGTGCCTTGCCCCACTATTTTTGTGATAAAACCCTTTTATGCCTCAAATTGCAATTTTAACATTTTCTTACAAATAAATATTAAAAAATATAAAATAATATGTATATTACATGTAGAATATAATTATACATTATTTGTTGATAAATTGTATGCTTATACATACATACTTATATATGGATTTTTGCCTGAAAAAGGCCACTTTCGACCCAAAAGTTTGAAAATGGGCCATTTTAATAAATTTAATTAAGTAAATTACTTTAGGGTCTAATTAAATGACCCTAAAGTATAATTAAGTAAATTAAGCAATTAAATAAGTAAATTAAATTAATTAAAGAAATGAAGTTAACTAATTAAATTTAATAAACAAAGCTAATCGATTTAATAAGTAAATTAAGCCAATTAAGAAAAGTTTTAAAAACTAACCCAAAACGGAACCACTTTGGCCACCAGTTTCTAGGTCAACGGTTCAATAGTTTGGTTTGAATTGATCAACCCATGAAATTTTGAAAAATAAAAAATAAAATATCATTCAAACAGAAAATGATCCAGAAACAACTTACCAGATCAAACAGTTTAGTGGTTCAACCATTTGGGTCAGTAATTTGTTGACCAAGTAAAAAATTTTGAGTGGTCAAACTGTTCGATCCAGGATTTGGTCAATTGTCTAGTTCCATTTTATACCTAGGCAATTGAACCATTCGACCCAAGAACCAGCCAATTGCCCATTTCCATTTTATACTTGGCCTCAAAATTTTCAAAAAAACATTTTGGTTAACAAACCATTGTCTTGGATGGTTGAACTACTAAATAGTCTGATCCAATAAATGGTTTTCGTGTCATTTTTTTAATTTTATTTTTAAAATGTCATGGGTTGATCCATTCAGACCGGATGATTGAACTATTGACCTAGAAACTAGTGGCCAAAGTGATTCCGTTTTGGATTGATTTTTAAATTACCTTGCTTAATTGGCTTAATTTACTTATTTAGATTGATTAGCTTTATTTATTTAATTTAATTAATTAATTTTGTTTTCTTAATTAATTTAATTGATTAATTTACTTAATTACCTTAATTATTGTAATTTATTTAACTTAATTAAATAAATTAAATACTTTAGTGTTATTTAATTAGACCCTGAAGTAATTTACTTAATTAACTTTATTAAAGTGACCCATTTTCAAACTTTAGGGTCGACAGTGGCCTTTTTCAAACTTTAGCAATGCCACATAATTAATGTTGTCTGATGGATCTACCAACATTGTTTTAAACATCATCTATTTTCACCTATAAATGGCCTTTTTATCAAAGTCTAGGATCGAAAATGGCCTTTTCGTATAGTATAACTATATATATTGTTTATAAACTTCTACTTTATGAATATGTGTATTTTCTATCATTTTAATTTGGTATATTATATGTTATTTTCATGAATTTACAAACTTTAATTAAGTTTTCCTTAAGGCTTATGCCTCACCTTTTTGGGTCATTACGCCTCAACTATTAGACTTTTTAAACCTTGCTCGAGGCAAGGCTAGGAAAAAGGCCTAGCCTCAATAGCCATAGACCTCATCAACAAGATTTAGGCCTTGAATTGTTTGAGGCTTACATCTTTGGGCCTTTGGCATCAATATGTCCAAGGATTGGGCCTCAACTATTTGGCATGCTAATCTTGAATATGAAGGTTTATATAGGGGTAAAACAGAAATTTAAGACGAAAAATAATGCCTTGTTATATATATATATATATATATATATATATATATATATATATATATTAGTGTAGTGAACAAATAAATAAACATAGAAATAACAAATAAATGCATATAAATGTGTAAGAAAATATTTTTCTTTACTGTTCATACTTTATTCTTACCCACTTGTCCATTTACCCTATACTTGAAAATCTATTTCTTCTAAAGCACATGTATCACATAGATGGTCTAGTCACTCTTCACTAATGCATACAAGTTTAAGAGATGAAATAGGAATTCCTTGTTCTTAAAACACGGTTGGTTCATATCCCTAAATTGTAAAATTTGACTTATATGATTTTATTCTTCTAGTGTTTTAGATTTTAGGGCAAAAACTACTTTGGTAAGATTCTAACCCATGCAAAGTTCAAAATATTGATACCATATGCCCCACCCATATCAAGCATATCATACCATATCTTTGGGATATTGCTATCCTTTTTAACGTCTTTTTAAAGAAATATTTTTTTTAATAATTAAATAACATAAACTTAATATTGCTGTGAAATTTTGAAAAATTAAACTCAAAGCAAAGGTGCATATGGTTCAAAGTATCGATACTAGATACACCCCTTTTAGCATATTGGGGTTGCATCAAAATTTGAACAATGAACATATGTCTAATATATCAAACAAGCTATATAAGATCTTAATTTTATGTTTTTCATGTCTTTTATGTTTATGGGTTATATCATTTTTTTCTCTTTTTTGCTTGATGCTTATGTGCCGCAAAACGCCTTGAGGTTTACAACTTGCCCCTATGAGAAACTACCTCACCCCCGCCTTTAGCCTTTTTAAACCTTGATACTTGTTGGGTATTTGGCCTCCCCAACCTATTTGAGTCGTGGATGGAAATTGTTCGGCTAGGGATGAGCATGGGAGTGGGAATAACTAGGATGCCCAGTCGAGAACATGGGCAAGGATGGGGAGTGAAGTCCACTACACTGATGAGGACAAACTGGACAAATTTTGAAAACAGTTATGTATAATTACAATTATGCCACTAGATATATTCAACTAATTTCTATATTACCTTAGTGGTTATGATTAATGATGATAGTTAAGTGCTAAACCAATTTAGATTATTGATTTTTCTTAATTATCTATGTTAAATGTAGTTTATATTGAATTAAAAAAATAATCAGACTTTTCCTAAAAAAAACAGGCTAGTTATACCTATATGTGGTTAATAAGTTTAGTTTTAATAATGATTGGAGATAAAAAAAATGTAGCTTTAATATTACTAAACACTTGCCCTATTTTGTTAGTAAATATGTTGTTTCTATTTTTATTAATAATAAATTATTGAATAACTATATTTTATTAATCAATTATCTATTTAACTACTTTTATTAGGTAAATTACTTTTTTTAACAATGATATAATGTTTGCACTTATTTTTAATCCCTCTTCTCATCATATTAGATATCGGATTCATTGCATGGGCCCCTCTAATAAGATATGTATATATAGTTATTTAATGTAATCCACCCAATTAAAGGACTAAAAATAAGAGGGATTCTTTACTCCCATCGATATTCCGAAAGTTATTTACCTAACCCGTATACTATGACATTAGGGGTGTCAATGGACCGGTTTTGGGTTGGACTCCGTTCAAATCAAAATCCATTTGGACGGTTTGGACGGACCAATAAGACATATTGAATTTTGGACGGACTGGATGGATTAATATGACATATTGGATTGGACCTGGTCTATCCATAACGAATTTATATTAGATTGAGTCAATATCTGGCCCACTTATAAAAAATAAGAACATAGGTGTCAATGGACCAGGTTTGAGTTGAAACCAATCTAAATTAACAAGAATTTGAACAGATTAGACAATCTTTGGACCAATCCAAAATAGTCTAAAATATTTATTGGACTGAATTGGACCAGGTCCATTTGTAATAGACTCACATTGGACTGAACCGGATTGGACCAAATCCAGTCCAATTGACACCCCTATATGACACCATTTGTTTAAATCTGTGCTTTCTACACGAAATCACTTACCATTGGTTTTCTAGCTAAATTCTAATTATCTGACAAACAGTTAAAAAGGGAACCAAATAAAATTATAAAATCTCCCGCCCCTTAGAAGACAAGCAAACTAACCAACCAAATCTGCTATAAAAGAAACAATAATAGGCATATAAATGAACAAAACCTGACAACGATTAAGGAGTGAAGGAAAATAAACAAACATAGTCTAATCATTAATATCCTGGCATTATTGATTCCTTCTAAGCTCTGATTGGAACAGAGCTGTCCATTGTTTTTAGTGGAAAAAGAGAACAGACCCATGAGACCCGCAACGGTCAGTTTTAATTTACAAAGTTAGAAATCTTTTCATTGGGTTTCGTTCCTTCGTTTAAAATAAAGGGGAAGCTCCAAGTGTCAATCGAGGGGTTCTATGATTGAGTTCACATCTCCTTGCCGCCCCACCATGTCCCACAGTATATTCCCGCCATGTATTGGAAATATCTCCTAATAATAGTATCAGAACCTCGGGAAATGTTTTCAATACATGATGGTGAGAATGTGCAATGGACGTTGTGGGGTAGCTCCTTATGGGAGGAGATGTTCCCAACACACAAAGTAGATGGCTGCTAATAAGAAGTGGGTCAGCGCTTGGCTGTTTTGTTCTAAGAACACACAAAGTAGGAAGAAGGGGTAGAGATCTTGACCAATTTTGCATCGTTCCCATGAATTCATTTCTTTAACTGCTTCGCTAGATCAATTAATGGGTGTCTTATTTTTGTTCTGTCCACATAAAGAATTCCCATTTGACACATATAGATATTCATCCAGTGTTTTAAGGGGTAACAATTAATCATAGGCCCATCAAGGGTCTGATCTTCATAATCTTTTAATTTATACATGGATGGAAATAAAAATCAACAGTATGTCAATGGTTTTCTCATAATCTTCACAAAATCCATTGATGCTACTGCACCGCAGCCATGAGGTCCTTGTGCTTGACCCACCTCATAAAGTTCTAAGTTCTAACGGCTCCTGCATGTGCATGTCCCTTTTAAATAATCCTCAAATTATATTGGTCGTAGGGGATCGGGATTTGTTCCTGACAGATAACTCTTCATACGGATCTCACATCACATCCCACCGTGCATTAAGAGCATCTTCTGGCAATAATAAATACAAATAGGAGAGATATTCTTAATATACGATTGGAATGTAATGTAAGATTAGTGTGAGGAGCGCTCTATGAGAAAGGCAGATCCAGACTCAATCTAAGGTTGATTATGAACGTGGTATGGTTTCCAATCAGAAGTTAAAAAGCGACACCTCATGTGAGGGCATCTCACATTATCTGCTAGATGAGACGTATGGAGAAGAGTTCTAAATCAACCCAAGAATCTTACACATGAAATGAAAGCATAGTTAGGATTGGGGACCAATAGGGTTATCTGTTGTCACCTGACCAAACCCAAGTCCTCAGCTTCTACTCTTGAATTATTGAAGTTTTCCGGCTCCAATGGCTTACTGTATCACTTGAGAAAATGCTTCAATGCAACATTGTGTTGTGGGGTTGCTGTGCATTTGGGAAAAGGGAACATATGCATGGTCAATCGTTAATGTATGTAACCCATTCCATTGTGGGCCCTTGATTCTGTATACCTTGACACATGCCAATTCAGGAAGGCATCACATAAAGTTAGGGTAGTATATATATATTTTTTTTCTTTTTTTTTTGATATTATCATTAGGATTTACATTACAGGTGATCAAGGGGGTGGGGAAGAGTAGGGTACTAGGGTGCATGTGAGGTCCATCGACCTTGCCATGGAGAACCTGCAGTTACACAGGTTTGATCCTATACCTGCCTAATCAAAGTGAGGCCTAGTAATACCATCTCAGCTATCAAACTGGATTTCCTGACCACTACTCTCTACCGATACTCTACCCGTTGTGAATTGCAGCCACACATCGCCATTTTGAATTATGAGATGTATGGCTGTAATTCATCGCGGATAAAATGTGGGTAGAAAAAATGAATAGGAAACTATGTGGGTTCTTCTACTAGGTCATGAACGGGTTATATATATATATATATATATATATATATATATTATTAAAATACTTTTCAAAAAAAAAAGACCACTTTCGCTTAACCTGAGTGTAGTATCAAATGAGCATGAATATGATGAATATTACATCAAATAGAATAAAATGGTAAAAGTACCCTACAGCTCACTGCAAAATTCTGAATTACAGCCCCCAATAGTCTATTAGTAGCGCCTCCCTATAAACTGCATCCTGCATGTCCATGGATTTGACATCAATCCACGTTCAAGATTCATCCCTCTTGTACGGTGGGGCTAAAGAATTCTGAGCTAGGCCGATCAGTCATTCTCCCGATTCACCTAACTAACCTAATCATAGTGTTGAGATAAGACTTGACTGATGATGATGATCAATTTACCAAGGCCATGTTTGAATGTGGTGGAAAAATTCACCATATAAAAGTCAATCGATGGAAAAATCCATTCTATAAAAGTCCATCGGTTAAAAACTATTAGACCGTTGGAATTTTTAATTGAGAATTAATGTAAAAATACATCGATTTTATCGATGTATCATTAAAACTCGGTCAAAAAACATGATTACATCGGTTTTCGATGTAACTTTTACATAAAAAACAAACAGCTGCAAAAGTAGACCAAATGTATAATTTTACACCAGCCCACTTTTACACCAAAAACAAACGAGTATAAATGCAAACCGACAATTGAATTTTACATCAATTCACACTTACACCTCAATCAAACGCAGCCTTGTTGGATTTTAATCTCATAAGAGATTAAATCCAATGGGTTTGATTGGTCAATTACATGAGAAATTGTGCCTGCACACTTGAATGAAAAATTAACTTTTCTCTTACAAAACCCAGTTTTGAACTTGTCCCACATTGGAAAATTATAAGCTTTGTTTTCAGTATTTTAATAGAAGCTGATTTACACTCCTTTGAAATAGTAGAGGAGAGTATGGGGGTTTGATACTGCGTAACGCGCGCGCACGCGTGTGTGCGGGGCAATGAGGTGCTTTAGATGCGCACTTTGCTCGCACTTCACGTGGCTTGCGAATGGCAGCTTTGGTTTTGGTGCGTTGTTGACCATTGATATCAACGGTCATGATTCGATCGGGTGTGTTCAAGAGGTACAATTCAATAGTCACAATGTTTGAAATTGTGACTGTTCAAGGTGCCTTCTCTGAACCAACACCTACCTTTTCTTCATACCTCTTCATAAACTATTTAAGGAGCATGAATCAGACTTCAAAAATACACATTTTCGAAATCCACTTTCTCTCTCTCTCTCTCAGTCCGGTCTGCTACAGTCTCACAAAAGGTTTCTTCAGAGATTCTTCAAATTCGTTGGTTGTAGATTCTCGTCCAAGGCTCTGTTGTATCCTGAGAATGGATTTGCTTGTAACCTAACAATAAACTCAGTGAAACTGAGTGGGAGAAAATAACATTCTAAAGACAGTATCTTCAGATGCACCTCAGAGCTTCTTCTCCAAAATTATAATGATCACATTTCCCAACAAGCCTAAATGATAGGTCTGAGTCACGAGCATGATGGCTTTAATGGCGTGCCATCAAGCTCTGTACGGTCAGCCATGGAACTTGGAATTTTAGACTTTCTACATTCAAATAGGGACTTCCAGCTAGCAAAAGATCCATTAATATGGAAAAGAGGAGGATATATAGATACTGATTCAGGTTTAACAGCTAATGGATAAAAGAGAAAAGAGTGAGAAAGTTGAATGAGAAGCGAGAAAGGAAATAAGGAATCAACTTCACTTTCAGCAGACTATTCCAACAGTTTTTTTTCTATTGAAAGATGCATTACAAGCATATAATACAAGCCCACTTTTCTTTTAATACTATTTTCTATTAATTTATATGAGGCTTTCTTCTCTTCTTTTCTTAAACTTCCTTTTAGTTTTACCTTTATAAAGTGCTCGATGTGATGCGTTTCAATCAACTTTGCAACTACTTAGAGTGATATGTCGAGATTTGGAAGCAATACTGACTGTTTTTTATATAATGTTGCATCAATTACAAACCTCTTCTGGTACTAAATTTGAGCAAGTGATTGGATGTCTTATATTAAACCATATCTGTGATGTGAAATAAGAAACTAATTATGAGTCAAAGAGTTTTCTGCATATAATATCTTCATCAATTTAATCACTTTGGGACTTGTATGAGGTAACACTCAACAAGATTTAAGGAAAAAACAAAGAGATATTTGATAGAAAGTGATTTAATTGTTGTTGAGATCGATTATTTGTCTATAAAATTTATTTTTAATTTGTGCTAGTATAAGCTATATTTCTTTCTCTTTTTTTTCCTCTCCATATATAAAGAAAAAGAAAGAAAGAAACCCAAAGGTTAGGTTTGTGTAGTTGAAAACACGTCGGAGCTGAAAGTGATTTGGGTTCAATAATGGCCTATTGACAAGGGCAGGACTGGATGACATCAATAAAACAGGGAGAGAAATATTAATGGAGGGAAAAGCAATTATAATATCTATTTTTATTGAAATAACACCACAAATAAATAGGAACTCTTTGGCATGAAAACATAGACTCTCAATATATTTTTAAGCCCCTTGTTCTACTCTGTATGGTTATGTTGAATGAAATGAGCCTGAGGGCTTTTATACCATACAATAAATAAATAAACAAATAAAAATTCAAGGAAACAACAAAACCCTAAAATTTTGATTTGACTTGGCTAGATTTACAAGGCTAATTTTGGGAGTGCTTAAGTGTTATTCAAATAAGCAATGTTTGAAATAAGTGTTTTTTCACCAAATGCTCATAAGCGCTTATTAGAATAATCACTTATTTTTAAACACTTAATAAGCACCTAACTTTCAAACAAAACACTTAGCTACCAAACTCTGCCCAAGTCTTCTGAGTTTATCTAGTTTATTACAATATTCAGTAAGTCAAGTAGAAAACAATTGATGAATAGATTTGGAGCTATCAATACATGTACTACTTCTAACCTAATGGCAACCTAGCTAATATAAAATATAATAAACAATTCTAAAATAATATTAAAACATATATATATATATATATATATATATATATATATATATATATATATATCAGTATCATAAAATGCACCTTTAACTGTAAATGCTCCACTACAAGTAATTTTGTTTTGCACCCACCCGCATGCCACAGGTGCAAGTTCAACATTATAGAGAGCTCCTGTTACAACATTTGTAGATATGGAGGTGCATTCCATCGTTCCAGTAGGCTGTGTTTGAATGCGGTGGAAAAATCCATCATGTAAAAGTTAATAGATGAAAAAATTCATCATGTAAAAGTCCATCAATTTAAAACTATCTAGACCGTTTGGGAATTTGTAAGTAAGAATGGATATAAAAGTATATCGATTTTATCGATGTATCCTAAAAATGCTTTTATAAAAGTGTTTTTATAAAATTATTTTCATAAAAGTGTTTTTATAAAAGTACTTTTGTAAAAGTGCTTTCATAAAAGTACTTTCATAAAAGTGCTTTTATAAAAATACTTTCATAAAAGTGCTTTTATAAAAGTACTTTCTTAAAAGTGCTTTCATAAAAGTGCTTTTATAAAAGTACTTTCATAAAAGTGCTTTTATAAAAGTACTTTCTTAAAAATACTTCCATAAAAGTGATTTTATAAAAGTACTTTTATAAAAGTGTTTTCATAAAAGTGAATACTTTTATGTAAAAGTACTTTTATAAAAGTGTTTTCATAAAAGTGAGTACTTTTATATAAAAGTACTTTCATAAAAGTGCTTTCGTACAAATACTTTTGTAAAAGTGCTTTCGCAAAAGTAAACATATATGGCATCAGTTTTGCAGGCAGAGTTTCCTCAAAAAATGAAATGAGGAAGATGGAACATGATTATATTTTCATTTTAAAAAGAATGTGGCCCTTAACAAGAATTTTGTAACCAAATACTTTGATGCTATTTATTCTTGCCCATTCTTATATAAAATGAGCAAGAATTAAATGAATAAGATCCAAAACAATGAACCAAACATATCCTAAATTTCTAGGGTGAATCATCCCTATTATTGATATGATTCAAGTTGAAACTTAATTATGTCACCAGGTTGAATTTTGAGATAACTCTGAAAGTCCTTCACTATGAATGTGAGGCAATATTGCTTGGAAAACTGAAGTCATTTTCGTGCAAATTGAGCAATTTGCATTGTTAGGTCCATTGCAATATCCTCTCAGTATTGGGACCCACCATTTTAGCATGATTGCTTCCCAGTCATTTTCAAAGGGACAGATTTCCCGAGGCTTAATTTCAGAAGCCTGTGAATCCGATTGACTTTTATTTTGTTCCAGCTATTTCTGTGGATGCCCTTCTCTCTCTCTCTATATATAATACTTTTATCTATTAAATTACTCATATGGTACATACCATAGAAATGTGTTACTTCTTCTTGTTGCAACTCTTCCATGATTTTCTCCAATGTCCTGCCTTCTGTACTACAGCAGCCGCATAACGACGCTTGTGATTCATATGTTACACAAGATCGATCCTTTTCAACCTCATATATGTGGTGGGGATAATAAAGCCAATCACATCTCAGTGTACGGAGGAGAATCTTTGTCAAACAATCCTTGAGCTCTTCATCCATATCTTTGCTAGCTGCATTATAGAGCAAGCAAAAACAAAATACAATAATAAATTCTTTAGTAATTAAATTGGAAACACAAATAATCAATACTAAGAGACACTCCCCACAGCCACAGGTATCTTTATATCAAAGTCGATCTACGAATAATCTGGGCTCTATCTTACTAATCTTCTTTCCCCTTTCTGTGGGCAATTGGTTTCTCAGATGGTGAATAATGGATGAATATAATTCTAGTTTTACCCTATGAAAGTACAATTAATTTATCCAGGCAAAGAGGACACCTAGGAACCACTGGTTTCACGGCGATAATTCTGTGAGCATGTGAAGGAAATCGATCAGATGATTTTGGCAAGGGAATTGTCAATAATAAGGCATTACGAAATACATTGCATGATTGTTGCCATCTGGTCAAAAGAAGTTAGGGAATACATCCCCTCACATTGTTAGAATGTTTGTCTGCTGCTCTTAATCCTTACTGGCAATAGGGCTTGAAACATGCATGACATTGTCAATCATTCTTGCCAAGATTTCTTCAAATGTCTCTCCGATTCTCACACATTCATATCAATATTATTATAAAAAAAATTATGCCTAATTTCTTATTAACAAGCTTACACTGTAATTCATGTCAGATCAATTTCCATTAAGGCTCCATTCGCTTTTCAGTAAATTACAGGAAACATTTACCCATGTAAGTGTATTTATCAATGTTCTTTTATTTACCATGCAAATAATATAATGACCATTTTAGCCATAAAAATTCTATTATCAAAATAAGCATTTCTATCCCATTCTAGATGGAAAAGTTAATTTACCCATCTAGGAGATGGGTATCCGAATAAGTGATACCCATGAAAATAAACTTTTATGATCCCTACATAAATGTAAAAAAAGAACATGGGTTTCTTGATCATTTTCTCCCTCTCAAAATCCTAAAAACGAACACCCCCTAATAGTTTAATGGTCTGCTACCATTGTTTGATGTATACATAAAAAATCTTCAAACTCAAGTCCTTAAATCAATAAGATATTATGTACATAATAAGATAAAGATGTCTGTACTAGTGTGGTCTATAATTGTAGATATATATGAGCGTACAAATAAATTGATTTCAAATATTGACCCTGTAAATTATTAAAAAAGGCCCACTTTTTTTATGGGCTTTATGCCCATAACCTTAGCAATATAATTAACCATTTTAAACAGTAAATTGTTACAGTTAAAGGCCAACAAAATGGAAAGGGAAAAGAGATCAATATTTGGTTTTCAATGACTTTTTCCCCAAAAATATTGTAATTTCTCAATAAAAAATGATAATAAAAGCTAAAATACAATCTATTGGCTCTTGTTTCATAATTGAGCTTCTTATTATTTAGTTTCTTATATTTCTAGATATGGTAGGCTCGGACAAAGACTTGTGGCCTAACATTAAGGATATCTGTACTCTGAAAAGGATCATTCGAATGGGGTCAATGTGTGGGAAACAGTTGAAGTTGAGGTGCACATTCTTCTATGACAAGCAAGAGGAATCCGAGAATCAATATGTTACAGTTAAAAGGTCCTTGCATTGTAGAAAAGGAACAAAAATGTGAACCTAATGACTTCCCATTTTAACAACAGAGTTTATCACTACTTCGGTTGTTTGGGCAAAAATGTGAACCTAATTTGGTCCCATTGGATTGGAACTAAGGCCCCATTTGGTTCGTAGGAATAGGGGACTAGAATCAAAATCAGAATGGATTATTTCGATTCTAGCTGTTTAATTGGATGGAAAGGAATCAGAGTCCCATTCCTATTCCTGCTCGAATGGCATTTCTCCATTTGAAGGAATGGCCATTCCCTCCCCCTCCTTTGGGAATGAAATCCCATTTCTACTGATTCTAATTTTTATTCTTATTCTTGTATGAATCAAACAGGCTATGGAATTAGATTCTAAAATATTTTGATTCCGATTCCAACTACGAATCAAACGGACCCTGAATTTATATAAGAGAGAATAATTAAATTCCAGAGAGATACCATTAATTTGCAACCAAATTAGCTCTTATAACTCTCTTATTATGAGGTCATGCATGATTTTAAATATGCAACATCATGAGGTTCATGAATTACACAAAATAGTAAAAACATCTTCTACATCATGACCCTAGCTGGATTTCCTATACTTAGTTTATTTTTGGGTAAAATGGATGTTCTTTAAATTTCTATCATGGTTCTCTAACAACTTTGATTCTTTTAGATTTAGCTGCACTTAGGGTGTCTTGGGCCTAATGCTCTCATTTCTCAACTTGCTCTTAGTCTTAGTTACTATTATATATGCTACAGTGATTACTAGGTTTGGAGAAAAGAAACACTAAGATAAACTTCAAAGATTCTAATTGTTTGATCTGAGGACTAATATTTTCTCAGCCATAAGGGTGGGTTTTTTATCCTTCATTTTTGTGATCTTCCCAAAGAATGTGATAGAAGAAATGAATGGTTAGGATCAAAACCTGATTTTGCTTCTCAGTTTTGGAGACCTAGTTCTGATATATTCAACCCCTTTTTTTCATTTCATAAAGGGTGTCTGGCAAGTAAACTAGAATAGCCCTTCTAATATTCATGTGCTCTACCATAAAAATAGAAAACTACATTATCATATATTTGATTGAAAAGGAGAAGGTCTTCAGGCTAACCCCCTAGCCTGCCTGAATGAGTTAGACTTAGACCCATTTCTCCCTGTCTTCCCTACTCTTAGACCAAGGCTAAAAGTGAAAGCAGAATAGCTACCATGAGCCCATGATAGCTCTATATGGACTGATGGATTGTCCCCTCCCTTTCTTTGAAAAAGTGATTATATAATGCTGCAGTAACCAAAAACTTAAAATTAACTTTGTATCCAAACAACCTTCTTCAACATTCATAGAAAGGATATATTTATTTTAGTTTTCCTTTTGGGTCTAAAATCATATAAAGTCATCAATTCTCTTTTTGTCTTAATGAGAAAGTTGTTGGAAATTAGGGACAATAACCTCAAATGCCTTCTCTTACTAGGGTTTGGTTCCTCCTATGTTAAGGCTTTTGCTTGACCCAAAAATTCCCCATCTGAACCTGGAGAGCTTAGGCTAAGAAAATTGAGCACTCCACCCTGTAGACATACCTAATCTATTAACCTGGTTAACAATAATTTCCTTTTAATCTCTTGTCAAACAAAAATTCCCAAGCATGAATTTTGGTACCCCTTTCCATTTGGTGGACATACCCTAACCTAAGTAACCTAATAAAGTTAATTTGACCAACAACCTAAATCTAGGTTAATAAATTGGACGATTGTGATCATCTGGTCGGTGCAACTCTTGGACTGTTCGGATGGTCCAGATCAATTCGGGTATTGATCCCTAGACAACACATTGAAAAGCCTAGTTTGGTAGCACCCCACTATTGTATTCTATCCAAGATTTGCAAATCTGTTCATGATCCTGGACCCCTGGCTGTATCCAATGGTGACAAGAGTAGACATTTTGTTGGGTCCACCCTACTACGGTGACATAGGCAACATGGTATTGTCTTTCATCAAGAAAATTGTTATTGTTTTTCTTCTCTTCTTCTGGTTGGCGAGGTGTGAATTTCTAGAGAGAGAGAAAGGGAAATTCATGAGAGATTGAGACTTTTTTGACCGCGATGTTAACCCGACCGGAGCCGGATTAACCGGACAGCGGACAGGATAAAATTGGATAGAATTTATTGCAATGATTGACTCGAGTTAAATTAATATGTATATATATATATATAAATTGAAGTATTTCAAAACTAACCCAACCAATAAAAAGTTGAATTTCGATGTACTTAGACGTTTTTACTAAAATCATCAATCCCTTTGTTTTGACTCCAATCATTGTGGGGCCCTCCATTTTTTAACCCTGGTAAGTGGTAATTAGTACTTAGTAGTTAACAAAAGCAGTAAAAAAGGTAAAATTTAAGATTGTTGATGCTAGAGATAATTAATCACTTGATTTGAGAGAACAGAAACCATTTGATTTGTGGGACCATGATGTCTCTCTTTGATTGATTCATGTCAACACGGTGATGATAGGAGGGAGGACCAAATTTGGTACCTTTAGTGATGATCAAATATTTTCTCCTAAAAAAGGAAAAATTATATAAAAACAAGCATAGACCCAACTAAGAAATTTACTCTGTGGCATGTGCACAGACACAGCAATCCAAAGGAACCTTCTATTAAAAATATGGAAAACGGCAGATTAAATATAGGATGAAAACTAAATTAGTAGGTAAGAGGACAAGAGAACCCCATCTTTTATCATTCATCTCAAACCTTTTTCTTTTATAATTTGTCACTCTTTGTCCCCCCCCCTCCCCCCTCTCTCTCTCTCTCTTGCACTCAGTCACCTAAAAATAGACAGAAAATAAAAGGAAAAAAAAAGAAAAATGTATCTCTCTTTTTCTATCTCTCTCCTCTTCATCTGCCATATACTAAGAAGTGGGCCTAGCAAAAAATTATAGGCGCAACGAAAAAAGTAAATAAAAATAAATAAATAAACCAGTCTCATCTCTCTCTCTGCATTAATCATTGATGATTCCCCATGTCAAACAGCTCAGTTTTGGGCCACTAGAGGGAAAGCTAAAACCCCACCACACCCATCAACCTTTATTCTCCATCTTTTTTCCCTTGAAGAAGAAGAGATCAAAGGAAGGAAGAAAAGCTTTCAAACCTACCTCTTTCTCTCTCTCTCTCTCTCAGCTTTCATCGCCGAGGGACTGTGATCACTGCGAAAGAGGGGACATTAGCTGGTTTGACGTTCAAGGCCCGGCACCACCCACCGCCGATTACGGAATTCTTACAGACGGAAACAAAGTGAAGAAATAGAAACTGTAGAATTAGTATTAAAAAGGTCAAACAAACAATTTCCTTTTCAGCCTACTTTCTTCTTCATCCCCATCCCCACATTTGCTCCTCTCTTCCTCTTTCTTTTTTCTGGTTTTTCCACAGCCTTTCTTCTGCTCTTACGGTCTTACCCACTTTGCTCACGCTCCCACAGAAGAACAATTAGACCACATTTTGTCAGGTCAACTCTGTTTCATCCTTGCTCATTTGTTTCTCAGAGTTTATACTTTTCTGCACAAACAAACCCATTTGGATGCCTGTCTGGCTAACCGGTGAAAACAATGATATAAGCTTTTGATTCTTCATCTGGGTCGTTAAATTTTAGGGAATTCTCGGCTCCTTTCTTTGGTCCTGCCTCCGTTTTTTGTATAATTTGGGTCAGTTTTTCATGGAGAAGGAGAAGCTCTTCATGAATTCAGGCAGCCCACCTCCCCTGAGCTATGCCGCCTCACCTTCATCGCCACCCCCAACCTGGCACTCCTCATCTTCTGGCATGGAGGTTCAAGTTGGAGAGCTGAATTGTTCTTCAGAGCAGATACCCAATTGCTACGTCAACCTCAATTGGGAGAATCCAATGGATCAGAACAGCGCATTTGAATCCGCCTTGAGATCGATGGTTTCTTCCCCTGCAGCGTCAAATGCCACCGTCCCTTCCGACCCCCTCGCCCTCAGAGAACTCATTGGGAGATTAGGGAACATGGGGAACTCCGGCGATATCTCGCCGTCGTCACAGACATTAGGAGGAAGTTCAGTTTCTTACACCGGGGGGAATAACAGTACCAACACTTCCTGTTACAGCACCCCATTGAATTCCCCACCTAAGCTTAATCTCTCCATGATGGATCATCAAATCAGGGGAAATTTACCCATTTTGGGGAATTCAATGCCAACCCATCCTGGTTTGGCCTCCTTCTTGGCTGATACTGGATTTGTCGAAAGGGCTGCCAGGTTCTCCTGCTTTGGCAGTGGGAGTTTCCGTGGACTACCAGGCCAATTCCGGTTCAATGAAAACGAACTCCCTTACAGACCAGCACCAAGGCTGGAAAATGGGAAGCTTTCAAGAGTCTCCAGCAGCCAGTCTCTCAAGGCTGCTGGATCCCATTTGGGTGGTGAAGAGAACAAAGATCCCTCCCTGCAGAACGGGGTGGAGACAGAACTGAGATCAGCCTCTGCATCAGCTTTGGCTTCAGACAGGAAATTCAGGAGATCCCCGGATGGAGAAGACATTGCAAATGCCCAGGAATTGTCGCCTTCAGATCAGATCCCAGGTGGAGATTCCAGCTTCAAAGGCTCCAACGATGCCAATGCTAGAAAAAGAAAAGCAGCTCCCAGAGGAAAAGCAAAGGAGCTCCCACTATCATCTCCCCATGGGAAGGATGCAAAGGTGTGAATTCTGTTCAAAATTCTCAAACCAGTCCCTTGATTCTTCCAGCAAAGTATGAATTCTCGAAATTCTCCCTTGCAGGCAGCAGCAGAGGAGGACCCTAATGCAAAGAAATGCAAATTAGCTGACAGCACTGACAATGAAAATAATTCAGTAAAGGAAAAGCCTGAACCAAGTGGGAGTACTAAAACTACAATGGGTGCAGATCAAAAAGAATCTAAAGAGACCCAAAAGCCTCCAGAGCCTCCAAAGGACTACATACATGTCAGAGCAAGAAGAGGCCAAGCTACAGACAGCCATAGTCTTGCCGAAAGGGTAAAATAATAAGCAATTCTCTGAGAATAATTTAACACTGACATTATCAACTTTATTAACCCGGCCGACCGCTACTTCCCTGCTTTACAGGTACGACGAGAGAAGATCAGTGAACGGATGAAATTCCTTCAAGATCTTGTACCAGGTTGCAATAAGGTGCAGAGAACATGTCAAGCTACAGTTCTTTTAGTACATACATTTAAGTCAAGCCTATTTGAAGAATGTATTTTGATTCTAACATGAACCTGAATTTCCACTGTAGGTTACTGGTAAAGCAACTATGCTAGATGAAATTATAAATTATGTTCAGTCTCTGCAGAGACAAGTTGAGGTAAATGAAGAATTAATAAACCTCCATTTTTTATCTCAGCTTCATGTTTTGAGTTGGGTCCTATCAAGTTAACATGTAAATCTTTCTTGATTTGCAGTTCCTGTCCATGAAGTTGGCCACTGTGAACCCCAGGATGGACTTCAACATGGAATCTCTACTTTCAAAGGATGTAAGTTGATAACTTGGGACAATTCCTAAGATTCTTATTCACCATTCTCCCTGGTTCCTGTCAACTGGGAAATTCTTGAACTGAGTTTTTGTGGAATTGCAGATACTTCAATCACGGGCTTCTTTACCACATACAGTTTATCCATTAGATTCCTCGGCTTCAACCTTCCCTTTTGGCCAACATACTCGGCAAGGACTACCCCTTCAAAGTGGTATTTCTAACGTCACAGATACACACTGCTCAGCGAACCCATTAGACGCAGCGCTTCGTCAAAACATTGGCATGCAATTACCCCCTGTTAATGGATTTGGAGAAAGTGCTCCTCAGGTACATAGATTTTGGCAGGTCACCCTTGACAAGTTTTATCTACTCTCTTCATCATCTCATTCTGCCTGTAAATTAATTTTCAGATTTCAACATTCTGGGAGGACGACCTCCAAAGTGTTGTTCAGATGGGTTTTGGACAAAACCAGAGCCAAACAGCATTCCATCCTCAAAATTTCCATGGTAAGATCAGAATAAATCCTTGGATATTCTTTTTCCAAAAGAACAACAAAACCAATGATGTGGCTTGCTCTTAATTTGTTAATCCTGATTTGAAATTGGTCCTTTGCAGGATCATTACCCACTGCCCACATGAAAATTGAGCTATGATAACCATTGATAGATCTTCAATTCCATCCAGGCCCCAGTGAATGAGGCATTTGTATATAAAAGATATGCTCATTCTGACTGGCCGCCAAGCGAGCTCCTGAACTGTTATTGATCAATAGGCCCGAGCAAGAGAACATTTTCCTTTTTTTTTCCTTCTCTTTCTCTCTCTTCTTTTATTTTTTTTTATCATTTCTGTAATTGATTCTTTCAGAGAATTCTTACAAGCATCCACTGTAAAATTGTAGAGCTAATTGCATCCTCTGGTGCAAAACATCGTAACACCAAATATGTGATGAACATGGAAGGGAAGATGGGTGGAAGAGGAGGAGGGAGGAGTTCTGACACCACCATCTGTCCAAGTCCAACCTTGTTGGGCACATTACCTTACCATTTAGAAATAGTAGTATTAATTCATTGAGGCTTTTTATGTGTCATTTAACCAATCTTCTGTTACTGTTATTGTTGCAGTTGGACAAAAGTTTAAAGTTCTTGAACATGGGTCCCCACTATTAAAACGCCATTGTTGCGTAATTTATAGAATAACTGCCAACAAAATACATTCCAACATCCTACCAATATCATCAGACACCAGACATCTCGTACATGATGGGTCCCACTTTTATGGTGTGCCCCAGTTAGTAAGATGTGCGGTGTCAGATCAAGTTGGTAGGGGTCTACAGTCTCTTAAGTCTAATTGATGATTAAGAAATTAAGATGTTGGGTTTTTTTTTTTTTTTTTTTTTGAGCTGGATTCAACCCTGAAATCCGGCATCAGCTGGACCATCTTTAGCATCTATACTTTTCAAAGTCCAACCAACGTTAGAAACTCTTGATCTGCTTGAACTGTAGAGGGGAATGAAGCACAGTAGAACTTTTCCTGTTTCTTTCTTGTGTTTTTTTTTTTTTTTTTTCTTTTCTGTTTTTATATGAGGAGGAACCAGAGAAGCCCAGGTTGGCAATGGTGAGGTTCTGACTAGGCCCATTGAATCTGAAAGCTTTACAATGGCATCTACTGTTAAAATATTCAGAAAGAAGAAATTTATAAATAACTAAATCAACGTAGTGGTGATCAGATATGGATAGATACTCTCAAGGATAGACTGACCCTTCCCCAGTGGATCTTTTATTATTGCTCTCCAAACTAATGTAATTAATTAACAGAATGATGCCTTTGGAAACGCTGTAGATTCAAAGTACAGAGAAGAACAAAACAAAAATTTTGTCTATATTATCTGTAACTTGATTCTATTTAGTGGAAGAATGTGAATGATGATTTGGTGTAAGATGAACCCAGTTTGGATAAGTTTCTGTCTCTCTCACATTTGATGCGCAACGTAATTAGATTATAATTACGCCTTACTATGAAGCTACAGGGAAAGCCACATCTCTGAAGTTGATGCTAGAGTTATACAAATCCTGAATTCTCTGTCCTAGGATGAAAGTTAATCTTCCGGGAGTAACTCCGGCCGGCCATGGTGGGTGATGGGTCCCATTGGCAGACTTGATGAGTTGATGGGAGAGATTGGTGGAGTATGGTTGTTTGTGAGTTATAATATGATGAATTAGGCTGGGGGTCCATTAACCAGGCTGTCACTGTTTCTCTTCTCATGCCTTTCACCTCAACAAGCATTTGCTTTAACTTTGGGTTGGTATGACCACCAACCATGGTCATCTACATGCTCTCCAACTGTAAGGGTGTTGGTGCAGTTCAAAGTTTCTACATCAAAACCTTTTTTTTTCCACTTTTAATCATCTGTTAGGGGAATAATTTGTTTGTCAATATCACAAAAAAAATTTCTTAAGTTTCTTGCTGGGAGTCTTTACTACTCTGTTTGAGATTAAATAACTGAAGCATTTGTAGGTAAACTCTACACTAGAATTTCCTTTTCCATTTTTTCTTCCTATATTTTGATTATATGGTTGGTATCATCTAGATGTCACTTTCAAATCCAATTGCGTTTTTGAACTGTACTGACTTGGGGATATATTTATTGTGAAGCACAAATTTCTCCTAATAATATAAAAATAAAAAGAAATAAGTTCTCTCTACAGTTGGGTTTAAAGGTGGCTGGAGTATCTACAACTACAAGTAGATTGTTTGAACTTATTCTCTTTCCTCTATCCCATTTTAGGCTGCATTTGGAATTCCTTATTTTGAGGACTTATCTCCTTTCTACAGTTAGGAAATTCAGTTTTCATAGGGGCATTTTAACCACAAAAATGCCAAATGCAGCCTTAGTTAGACGTCTTTGGAGGGGAGAGATGATGGTCCACAGTTGCATTAATGAAAAGAGAAGACAAGGCCACAAGCCTGTTGTTTTATGGTCCCACTGACATGATAGACTCCTCTTATGTTCAGTTCTTCAGTTAGGAGAATGCCAAAGCAAGGGTGTGGACTGTCTGCTTTTGCCTCCCATGCACACAAGAGGCAAATGAACATACTTGTCTGATCCATTTGAAGATTGCCCCCTATCTTCTTGACACCCAAAACACACAAAGAAATGATCTAAGCGAGAAACCATCAGTTGGAGATCTTTCTGCAAGTCCATGGTTATAAGTGGACATGTAAATCAATTACATCTAAATCCATGATGGCCATTTTAAGAAGTCTAGCCACTTAATCTTTTCTGAATGGTGGAAAAATCACAGCAACTCGACCAACTTTTTTTTTCTTAAAAATAAACGTGGATAAAAAAAAAGAGGGAATGAAAGATACTGCCATCACTAAAATAATCTAAAATGCTTCTACAACAAAAGACAAAAAGCAGTGGATTGACATCCGACTGGGCTTATAATAGGATTGGTATCAGATGGATCCTATTCTATTACAAGGGGTGAGGGGGAGCATGAGGAAATTGCATCTCTTAAGACCATAGACACAGCATTTTCTTGAAACTACCAATAAAACATGGATTTCCCATGATCCCCATATGTTTTAGATTCAAAACACCCAGTGATCAGCTTTATGGTTGAGTTATGGTGTATCCCTATTTATATTTGCAACTGCAAAAATTCTTCAGGCTCAGTTTGGAAGGAGTACAAATACAAATATGTAGAATGCAAAGCCTTGTATTTTGTATTATTTTATATGTACTAGTAATTAAGCACATGCGTTGCACGTGAGAAATTTTTCTTCATATTAATTACTTGAATTTTAGATATATCATAGTTATGATAGAAATTGAAAATTAACAAAAGTAACAATATGATTAAAAATAAATAAACTTAAATGCTTGTACCAAATAACAATTAATATTATTATTGTTATTATTATTATTATTATTATTATTAAATTTTGTGTTCCCTTTCTAACATAAATAAAAATAACTTTTATTTTAACAATTATTTTTATTTAATATGATGAATATATAACATTTGAAATGTTCTCAAATGTTTTTGACAAAATTCTGTACATTTTCATTTTTGGTGTTTTATATATTTTTTAAATATTTATTATTAAATTATGACATCATTGGTTTCTTAGAAAAGTTGAATAAGTGACCCACCATCTAGATAAGAAAATAACTTTGCTTTCAGATTAAGTTTAAATTAGGGAAAATTATAGTCAGAACCGGCTGTACATTTAAAATTAGGCTACAGGTTTGTCTAGAAATCAACAAAACTCTAACAACTAGCTCTACATTTGAAATTATAAAAACCCCAACCATGTCATCAGAGGCTTATGTGGCTATTACCAACATGAGACTCTTAATCCATGTTGGAAACAACAAAAAGGTTATACTGAAATTGCCCTTTAATGCTGGGTGATTGGAAAATAAGATAATTGTTTTTAGTTTCTTTAGATCCTCTCTCTCTCTCTCTCTCTCTCTCTGCTCAATGACTGTGTGATTTGAAAATAAATAAAAATGGTTTTCGGTTTCTGTATATACATTCTCTCTATCAATTTCTCTCATTCTCTCTCTACCTATCATTCTCCCTCAATCCCTCTCAATCTATTGTTCTCCCTCAGTTTCTCTCACACTCCTCTTGTTCTTTTTTTTTTTTTACTTTCTTACACACTTATATGATATTAATCAGACCGTAAAAAAAAAAAAACATGAGACCAACATGGTATAGTTCAAAAATAATTACACCAATTTGATAAAAGTTCACAAGAAACTCTTGGCTATGAAATTTATACCAACTTGATAGAAATTTATAAATTGATTGTATAAGTGGTTGGTCCCTTTAGTTCTTTTATATGGTATAATTAATATTATAAAAGTTTGTAAGAAAAATAAAATGAGAGAGGTAGCGGGAGAAAGACTAAGTGTGATAAAGATTGAGGGAGGAGATATTAACCGAAAGGAAGAGTGAGGAAGAAGAATTCGAGAGAGAGAGAGAAAGAATGAGAGAGAAACCGAGGTTTTGATTTGGCTACATACCAAAGCTAAGAGAGTGGGAGATCAAGAGATGACTACGAGAGTGAGAAAGAAGGGAGGGAGATCGAGAGACAGAGCGAGTGGGAGAGAAACTGAAAACCTATTTTCGGTATAGGGTTTTATTTTGTGTCCAACATGGATTAAGAGTCCCATGTTGTCAATAGCCACAAAAGCCTCTGATGACATGGTAGGGGATTTTATAATTTAAAATGTAGAGCCGGTTGTTAGAATTTTGTTGGTTTCTGGACCAACATAAAACCTAATTTTAAATCGGCTTTGACTATAATTTTCCCTTTAAATTATATATTTTATTTACATTATATAAATAATTTTTACTTATCACACTTATTTTTGTTTGTCTATGATATCATTTGACCAAAACCACTAACCCACCACCCAAAAAGAAAAATAGTTTGACTTCTAGGTTGACATTAAATTTTGTATTACATTTCCATCATTATTTTTTTTTTCTTATGTATAATACTTATTTTTGTTCAATATAATGAATGCATAATATTAGAGATGTACCCAATATTTTATTTTTTATAAATATATAACATTAGATATGTGCTCAAAATTTTCTCTTTTTTTTTTAATTTTTGTGATTCTTTGTATTTTCTATTTTTAAAATTTTTATTATTTAACTATGACATCATTTCATTTCTAGGTAGATTTTAAATTTGACATTCCTTTTTCATCATTAATAAAAATACTTCTTACATTTCATACTTATTTATTTTAAATTTTTTATTATTTAATCATGGAATTATTTATTAATCCATTTGACCCTAAATGATCGAATTGTTTGCCCACCACTGGGAGGAAAGAAAATGGATTTGTTTTCAAATTACTTTTCAAAATATTTATTTTTATACTATTAAAATTAATATTGTGGATTTAATTTCAAGAATTTAATGGTGAGAAAAATATATCTTAAATATAGGATTTAGTGAGAGAGAATAGGAAAATATTTTTATTTCCAATTGGTTTTAAGTTTTACATTCAATTTAAATCATTAATAAAAATATTTCTTATTTATCATACTTATTATTTTTTAATATGTATGTTAAAAATGTTTCCAAATTTTTTAATTTCTTTTCTTTTTCATTTTATCAATTTTTGAATTTTATTATTTAATCATGGTAACATGGATTAACCCATTTGACCCAAAATTGTTTAATTTCTTACCACCACCTAGATGAAAACTCGATTTTTTCTAGGTAGATTTTGAAAGTATAAGCTTATTGGAATTATTAATTTATTAAGTATGAATGTAATTAATAGAACTTATTGGTGAGAAGAAACAAAAATAACTTAAATATATGATTCATTTAACATGAATGTAAGTTAATAAATTAAATATTGGATTTATTGAGAGGGAATTGAATGCATTGAATATCATAAAATTACCTCTTTTCAACTCATTTAATATCAATAACCGATTACCCCATTTTCCTTCACTTTTTATCAATAAATTCAAGTGTAGAAGGGTAAATTTTGTCCTCAAAAAAATACAAAAATATTCTTGAGGCCATTCGTACTTTTTAAAGTAGTATAGATTTGCACCATACATATTTGTATTTGTACTCTTCCCATTGAGCCTCAATGATGGTTGCAATAGATGCAAATGCACACAAAGAAGTAATGTATATTTGATCTGATTATAGAAATGTGGATCCTAATGTGAGGAGCTCATTGAATCAAGAAAGAAAAATGAGAATATCATTCAAAACATGGTGCTTGGAAAGATAAGAAAGAATTATTTACTATTTCTTATAAAATATTCTAATCCAGAGTAAGCTCTGGAGCATAAAATAAAGACAACCATTTATTTAGTACTCACAATTAAGGGTGTCAATGGACCGGTAAAATCAATTTGAACGGATCAAAAAGACATAGTGGATTGGACCAATCCGATCCAAAATATTTATTAGATTGGACAGGACCTGGTCCGTTCGTAATAAATTTATATTGTATTTGATTGGATTAAGCCTATATCTGGTCCATTGATATAAGATAAGATAATATAGGTGTCAATGGACCAGATTTGGGTTGAAACCAATCTAAATTAAAATTAATTTGAACAAACTGGACAGTCCGAACATTGAATTGGACTGGTCCAAAATGGTCCAAATTATTCATTGGATTGGATTGGACCTGGTCCATTTGTAATGGACTCCCATTGGACTGGATCGGATTGGACCAAATCCAGTCCAATCGACACTCCTACTCACAATTAATGAAAAAGCTATATGGCAAACTGTTACAATTACATATGCAATTTTATAATTACATTTCTTCTATATGTTGCAACGATCATATACAGACAACCACAGTTTTGAAAGTTCATCCTCTCCATGGTAAAATGCATCAAACTCTCCATCGGTGATCACTACCAACAATGAGATACTCCCATTTGTCATATTTGGCAATATCAGAATCATCATAAGTAGGTATCAATGCTTTCTTAGGTAGACAAGACTCTTACAAAAACTGGTGAAGAGTAGCAATCTCCTCTTCATGTTTTTCCGTAAATTTCTCAATCTGTTTATAGTCCCTTAAGCTTCTTGCTCTGCGTCTCTAGGTGGCTTCTTAGTGAAAGGTAAAGAAAAAGACTAATGATTGATGTTATCTTCATACTAAATAGCAGTAAACTCTTCTAGTCCATGCACTTTTCACACAAATCCTTCTAATCAAAGAGAATTAGTTTCCTTTTTTTTTCCTTTGAGGTCCCCAAGTCTACTGGAAACAAGAAATGCAGTTAAGAATAATAATTTAACATCTGATCCAAGTGATCTTTATCTAGGAACCTCCAAACCAAACTTAAAATTGATAAACTGTATGTGTAGAAAGAAACAAAAGAGAGAGATTATAAATGATCATAATATGGGCTTCATAGACTTGGATTATTGTACTTGAGTCATGACATTCATAATAGTGGAAACTTATGGGCTAAGTGTTAGACAGTGTATGTCCTTAATTCCAATCAGATTGAAGTATACAGACATTTCAATATGATTAATATAAGTATACTATTGTTTTATGTTCTATTAGTTTGTTTCTGTGAATTGCTCCTTAAACTGAACACTTATGAGACTTGTGTTAGTTTAAAATGTTTTCAGTCATTGGATAGATTTGATGAATTTATCCTGACAAGGCTAACACTGATGTGCTGTTGAATTGGTGGAGCATCTTGTCTCAACTACTAGAGCTAAACTCCAAGCATAGTTGGTGGGTGTTTAGAAGAAACACTGAAACTTGACCAATTTTCAGTTATGCCTTGGACCTTGGAAATATATGGGAAAATTTGGAAAGTTATGTTTAACACCAGACTTGATTATGGTATTGTATTAGGTTTTGGACTAAACTACTTTTGACATGTTAAGTGGTGAGATCCATTAAGGGTCAAATAATTAGGCATGTTGGATCAGTTTGAGAAATTACCTAAGTGAGTAATCATAATGATAGGATCGACCCCTTTGTTAGGCAGAGTAAATATCAAAGCTTACACTCTTTATGATAGAAACCTAAACTATTAATAGTGGATTTCAATTGTATTTGGAATATGGTTTGCAAAATGTATTTATATGTTATATTATTAGTATATGAAAAATATTTGCAAAATGTTTTAGTCCTAGGATCTATTTAAGCAAGGAGTGTGACACTAAGCCTAAGCCAATTAGGTGCAAGATACCATAAGAAGGTTGGTTACGTGATGAACTCCATCTTTCATAAGTCCATTATCCTTAGGTAGGGGTGCAAATGGATCGGATAATGATCCGGTTTGAGATCCAATCCTATTTGGTTGATATCATATTACCCTTAATCGAACAATAGGATCCAATCAGAAATTCAATCGGATTCGAATCACCCCTATCCGATCCGAGAAGATCCGATCTGATATACATTACGTACCTAAGAGTGGACATCGAGTCACTTTAAGCCTAAGGGCCCCTAGGCTGATCTAGTAATGACCTCGGCATGACGATAAAGTCTAATCGCTTTAGCATATGGGCAGTTCGAGCATATTCCCTCTTATGCCTTGTTGGAGGCAGTTCAGGTTATATCCCATACTATTCCTAGTCACCCTAGCTTATAGTTACCCCAAGTTATCCCACACCTTGTCTAGCCACATTGGGAGCTAGGCACCTCAATTGAACCTATACTTAGAATTATTTTTGAAGTTAAGTATTTGGAGAGCAAATGTATGCAATGTGTGCAAAAGGAAAATTGATTTGTCATTTATTACTTCAAAAAGAAAAGTGTACATCAATGTTATATAAAAAGAAAAGAGAAAAGAGAGAAAATATTCTAGACCGAGCTCGGAGGCTCGGGGAGTAACATTTGTACAAAGGAGGTCCAAGAAAAGAGGTGAAAAAGTTATTAGGCATCTCAGGGCTCCTCGCCACCATCTTCTGCAGCAATGGTAGTGTCTTCCTAGGTAGCTTCAACGTCCATGGTGCCCTCTCCACCAGCATCCAAGTCGGTCTCCTCCATGGCACCCTTGGTGACCTTGTCATCTTACTCCTCCTCGGAGTTTGGGTCCTCGTCGACCCTGTCAGTCATTTCCCTAGTACAAACAACAGAAGTCACGAGCCCAAGGTTGAGCTCGGGATACATTGACCCCGTAACCATCCAGTAGAGCTTAAAACCCTTGCGGAAGGTTGTGATCCTGAAGTCCTACTTCTCCAAGCAGTACTGCAACAAGGCCTTGTATTCCTTGACGACAAGAGTCTTGGCATCCTTAATTGCATCGAGAAGAATAGACTCACACTTGGCAAAAGAAACATTTTTCTCCTCAAGGTCCTTCCTCAGCTTCTCATTTTCGAGCTCCACCTCCTCGATACGCTTCAAGTTGGGCAGCAGCTCATCTTTCAGCTAACCAATGACCCCAACAGCCTTCTCCACCCCAGACTTGTATTCAGCTATCGTGGCCTCGACCTCTTCAGTTCGCATGAGCTGTTGTTCAAACTGCTTCCCGAAGGCATGGGCCATAGAGTTGGCTTGGAAAAGGAAATAAAATTCGTTAAGTATCAGAAAAGGCACCTCGGTAGAGGCACAGTAATGAGCTCGAGAACTTACCACCATGACAGTGCATTATCTTTATGCCCATCTCGGCAGGATGCATCCCGGAAAACTTGGAGATCTCGTTAGGAAAAGTTGCCTCCTTGCTCTTGATGAGGCAGGTCCAGATGTCCATTATGCTTCGGCTCTCCTCGAGACCTTCACCAAAAGAGCAGTCCCTGAGACGTTTGGGCCGGACATCGAGAGACCGGACAACCTCTTGCTGGCAGGGTGGTAACCTCCTCTCTTGGTCCTCTTTGACCAAGTTGATGACAGGGACTTCTTCCACCGTGGTGGCAGCGACGGGCTCAACAGCTGGCGCTTGAGATGAATCTCCAAGAGATGACTTTCTCTTCCTCTCTTTTGCTTCATACCGAAGAGAAGCCCCATTGTAAAGAGATCTTCCATATTGCCTATAGAAGAAAAATTGGAAGTTAGTCGAGTCAACATAAAGCAAAGTAGTGTAAAGACAAAGTGCCCGAACCTGAGGTGGCGACCTACCTGGAGGACTCAGCCCAGCCTGAATGAGTTTCTCCTCAGCCAAGTAGTCGGCCAACTTCAGGTTGCGCTCTACCAGGTCTTGCATCCTAGCCTGCATTTTTTCACTCAACTGGTCCCCGATATCCTTGATACCTTTTCTCTAGAGTGTTGGGAAAGGCTACCCCCTATCATTAGAAGAAGAAAGTATATCCTTTTCCAGGCCGAGACCTTTGAAGGAACGTCATGAAGCATCTTGTACCCAGGCCAATAGGACAAATAGTAGCTAAACTTGTTCGGGGCACTGGTAGGGTTTTGTTTAATATGACAGACTAAGCTGAAGGTCTTTATGTCAAGAGGGAGGCCTAGGTCAAAGAAAAGGGAAATCATACTGACCAAGGTATGAATAGAGTTTGAGAGCAACTAGTCTATTTTAACATCGTAAAACTTTAAGGCTTCAAGAATAAAAGGGTGAAGTGGAAAGCGGAGTCCGACCTTCAGGTTCTCCGTGAAGATAGTTATCCCTTCCTCGTCATGGCCCTAGGGAAAACCCTCTAAGGGAAGATAATAATTGTAACACTCAGGGAACCTATACCAAGAATCCAAGGCACTAATCTCCTCGGTAGACATTTGGGAAGGACCAAAGTGGTCTAGTTCTCTAGGACGAGCTGCCCGACGAGAAATAAATAAATGAAACTTGCAAAAAGATAAATAAATGACAGAAATAAATAAATAAATATAACTAAATAGAAAGTCTGCAACTCAGTCAGAGGTAGTAGTCTCTGGATCTATCCTTTGACGCTCGAAGTCCTCGAGCTAGGCCTTCCGTCTTACCTGGATGAATTACAGATCTGTAAAAAGGAAGACAAAAATTAAACTAGATAAAAGTAAGTTGCAAAAATAAAAATAAGGACTGGAAATTGAAGAACAGAAAGTAAATCTGAAACTGATGGATAATTGGTTGGGATCTAAATCCAGAGGTGGCAGAAGTGGCTAAGCGAACTGTAAGAAGGAACCCCTCCGCTTACTTGGGCGTTCTCCACTTCCTCTACCCTTGAACTTCTCAAGAACAGCCTTCTGTCTTACATGGGGGCAGAATTCAACCCCTTCCAGGACTCCTTGGGTCCTTTTTATAGAGAAGGGTGGATAAAACTGGGATCAGAGAGAAAGAGGGAGGCGGCAGCTGGTTTTTAGCAGAAATATGGGCATCCTAGTATTTAGAATGGAGGGTTAGGATTATTCTAAGGTGATCCTATCGCTGAGAAGAGAAGGAGAGGGTGCCCAAAATAATGTAGGGCTGAGATTTGGGCGCCCAAAATTGGATGGTGGAGATTTAGGTGCCTAGGGCTGAAAGGTGGAGATTAAAAGGAGTGGTTGGCTGGTGTAGTTGGAAGCGTGTCGTTAACCACTTCGGAATACCAGTTTAATAAATACAAGATTTTTCCGATTCTCAAACAATTACAAACGCAGTAAAAGGGATGACAATGGGTCGCATCCACAAGGAAGTGAGGAAAAAATTAATATGTACTTAGATCCGGACAAGAGAATACAATCGAGAATTGCAGAAAATAAGAAAATAAAATCTATTATTGCTTAAATTAAATGATTCGGAATTAAACAAAACAATAACTAAACTTCAGAATTTAACAAAGTGAGGAAATCAACAAAAGAAATAAAAGAAATAAACAAAGTTGATCTAGAATTCGGATCCAGAAGTAGTAGTTGTAGATCGGCCGGACAGCTTGCAGGAACCCCTCCTGACAAGAACCAGGTGTCCTTCCTATCTACAACCCTCGAACCCCTTGAGACACCTTAGCCTTGAACCGGATGAAATCAGATCTACAAAACAGAGAACGAACAAGAATTAAATCTAAAAGAATGCAAAAATAAAAATAACAAAAAATAAAATGAAGAAAATAAAAGAATGGTTGATCAGATCCAGTGGCGGTAGTTGTAGAATGGTTAAACAGCTTGCAGCAACCTCTCCTGACAAGATTTGGGCGTCCTCCCCTTCTACAACCCTTGAACTCCTCAAGAAGCCTTAACCTTGTAACTGGGTGAATTGACCAACCCCTTCTCCAGGTTAGGGCCCCTGGGGTTTTTTTTATAGAGAAAGGTGGATATAACTAGAATTAGAGAGAAAGAGGGGGGCGGCAATTGGGTTTTTGCAGAAATATGGGTGCCTTAGGGTTTAGAATGGAGGGTTAGGATTGTTCTAAGGTGATCCTAAGGATGAAAAGAAAAGGAGAGGGCACCCAATATTATGTAGGGCTGAGATTTAATGACTAAAAGCTTAATGGTGAAGATTAGAAGTTAGGTGGCTCCCTTGGGTTAGAATGCTAAAAAGAGTGTGCCTTAGAATGGATGGTGGAGATTAGAAGGGATGGAAGGTGAGGATTTAGCAGTTAGGGGTGGCTAGGGTTTGTTAAGAGTGAAAAAAATGGATTAAAAGGCGCCCTAGGGTTTGCTAAGGTGTGGGGAGCATGCTAATACAGTAGGAGGGGTGCCAAACTAAGTTTAGTAGCTACGAGGCGCCATCCTTCTTTCAGTTTTTCACAAAAGCAACCCCTCTCTCAGTTGGATTTCACACCAACTTCCCAAAATCTACATTTCAGCCATTAAAACTTCTCAGTTTTCCCTAGAATTTGCATAGAGACCCTTAGAGGCCACAACATTGCATTTAATTGGGAAAAGGGCACATCTTGACTATTCTAAGGCCGAAAATACCCCTGAATTGATGCCCTTAAGGCATCAAAATGCAGAGTTATCACACCCCCTAACTTAAACATTACTAGTCGCTTAGCAATGCAGCCTTAAAATTACACTGATCATAGAGACATTTTCCATCTAAAGATCCTCCCTGACAGAATTAGTCAAGCATCCTGATTCCAGCATTCTCAAACTTTGTATATATCGGTATTGGGCTTAAGGGGTAAAACTGTCTTACTTTGAATATTACAGAAACTTGGCTTCAAAATCTTATTTACCCTTCCATTTGCACACTGTCTTGATAAACTGAGATTGATTTTTAAAATTAGACATGTATTCTTCTTATCATTTTTTTATAGTGGATTTCTACCCCAAAACATGATTTGCACACTTATTTCTATTGTTACCTTCCACCGTTTGATGCAAATATCAGCACTTGCCTTTGGTGAAGAGACTCGGTTACTAATTGTTAGGTAGGTGAGTGTCTTTGGCATTCCCTTTCCCTTTTGATGCGAATCTCAACACTTGACTTAGCTGAAGAGACCCGGTTACTAAGTCTAGGGTGTCCATTGACCTTTTATTCTTTTTTTTTTCTACAACACTGTTTCTAACAATACGAAGAATTTTTGTCTAATTTCTCCATCTTTCTCTTCTTATCTTGGCAGGCGCAAACTTGGGAGTATTTTCTAATTTCTAAATGGTTTCGACAATATTCAAATAAGACCAATTTTGACTCCTATCACTTGCTACCAATTTCTACAAAATCCAATATTCTTTTATCAATTTTCTTAACTTTTTTTGTTTGGGAATCTCTTTTAATGGAAAAAAAAATGTAATTTTTTCAGTGAAGTTTTAATTCTACATATTTAAAGGCTTAACTTCTCTTTTTTTTTTCATTTTTCTCTCTTTCCTCACCCCCCAACTTAAATGCCATTGTCCCCAATGGCATGACTAAACTGATGCAAAGAGGATTTGGGCCAAAGGGAACAATGAATAGGGTTTTCTTGAGGGGTTTAAGGTATGCCACCTGGTCTTGAATCAAGAAAAAAAAACTCAAATCCTAAAATTAACTGAAAAAAATTACGTTGGGTTGCCTCCCAACCAGCACTATGTTTGACATCTTCAGCCAGATGCATTTACTCACTTCCCTCTAGATCACTTAAACCTATCTTCTCAACCTTTCCGCTCTAAAAGACTCCTTCTACATATGGCTTAAGTCTTTGACCATTGACTTTGAATGTGCTTCCATTCTTTGGATCAATGATTTTAACTGCACCATACGGAAACACTTTTTCCACAATAAACATCCTGTCCCACCTAGACCTTAATTTACTAGGGAAAAAGCATATCCTAGAATTAAAAAGCCAAACCTTTTGATTTGGTTCAAAAGTTTTCCTTGAAATGTACTTATCATGGAAGGCTTTTGTTTTGGCTTTATAAATGCACGAGCTTTCGTAAGCCTTATTGCGCAATTCCTCTAGTTCACTTAATTGCAACGCCCAGTGGAATCCAACTTAGCCTAGGTCTAGATTCAACTCTTGGTGGCCCAATAAGCTCGATCTTCTAATTCGACAAAAAGGAGACACGCTTTACCAAAAACTAGCCTATAAGGAGACATTCCAATGGGAGTTTTGTATGCAGTCCGATAAGCCCAAAGTGCATCATCCAGTCTGTCGGACCAATCTTTTCAGTCGAGCCTAATGGACTTTTGTAGAATACTTTTAATTTCCCTATTAGACACGTCCACTTGACCATTTGTTTGGAGATGGTAGGGGGTGGCTATCTTGTGGGTGATTTCTTACTTGCGGAGCAAAGCACAAAATTGCGCATTAGGGAAGTGCGACCCCCCATCACTAATGATTGCTCGCGGACACCCAAACCTAGAGAAAATGTTATTTTCAACAATTTCATTACAACTTTGTGATCATTGGTCCGAGTTGCTACCGCCTCAATCCATTTGGACACATAATCAACAACCACAATGATGTATTCGTGACTGGATGATGGCGGAAATGGTCCCATGAAATCAATACCGTAAACATCAAAAATTTCTACAGCTAGAATAGGGTTAAATGACATTATGTCTCTTCGAGACATATTCCCGACAAATTGGCATCTCAGGCAATTTTGGCTAAAGACATGGGCAATAAACAAGGCCAGTAAAACCCACTCTACAGAACTTTGGCCACAGTTTTCTTTCCCGAAAAGTGCCCCCCACAAGCTAGAGTGTGACAAAAGTTAAGAATGCTTTGGTGTTTAGACTCGGGGACACATCGTCGGATCACTTGATCCAAATAGATACGAAATAGCTTGGGGTCTTCCTGGAAGTAGTATCTGAGTTGGGAAAAGAATCAATCTTTCTAATTCTTAGAATACCCCTTAGGAATTTTACCTACTGCTAAGTAATTGACAATATGGGCATACCACGGGGGAGCATAATGAGAGACAGCTAAAAGGTGCTCATCTAGGAAGGAGTAGTCAGGGACGGGCTCACACTTTTCAATTTGAATTCGGGACAAATGATCAACCACTACATTTTCGGAGCCCTTTTGTTCTCGAATCTCAAGGTCATATTCTTGCAATAGAAGGATCCATCTGATGAGCCTAGGTTTGGCCTCTTTCTTAGACAACAAATGTCTTAGGGCCGAGTGATCAGAGTAGACAACCACTTTGGTGCCTAATAAGTATGGGCGAAATTTTTCCAAAGCAAACACTACAGCTAACAATTCTTTCTCTGTGGTGGTATAATTCAATTGGGCTTCCGAGAGGGTATGGCTTGCATAATTGACCACCACAGGATGTTTATCCACCCTTTGTCCCAAAACAGCTCCAATGGAGTGGTTGGAGGCATCACACATGATTTCAAAGGGCAAAGACCAGTCGGGAGGATGCAGTATTGGAGCCTTGGTCAGTGCCCCTTTCAAGTACTCGGAGACCTTAAGAGATGCGTCATCAAAGCTGAATGGGACATATTTTGCTAGAAGGTTGCACAATGGTCTGGAAATTTGGCAGAAGTCCTTAATAAATCGTCGGTAGAAGTCGGAATGTCCAAGAAAAGAACAGATTTGCTTGACAGAAGTGGGGGGTGGAAGCTTAGAGATTAGGTCAATTTTTGCTTTATCCACCTCAATACCCCGTTTAGAAACTATGTGGCCTAAAACAATGCCTTCTTTGACCATAAAATGACTCTTCTCCCAACTGAGGACCAAGTTTGTCTCGATACATCGTTGAAGAACTTTTCATAAGTGTTTGAGACAGAATTCGAAGGAATCCCCAAAGACTGAGAAATCATCCATAAAAATTTCCAGGAAATCACCCACCATTTCTGAAAAAATTATCGTCATACACCTCTGAAAGGTTGTTGGTGCATTACATAATCCAAATGGCATTCGTCGGAAGCCGAATGTTCCATAAGGGCAGGTAAAGGTTGTTTTCTCTTGGTGTTCGGGGTAAATGGCCACTTGGTTGTACCCAGAATACCCATCTAAGAAGCAAAAATATTTTTGCCCGGCGAGTTTTTCTAAAATTTGGTCAATGAAGGGCAAAGGGAAGTGGTCCTTTTTTGTGACTGCGTTGAGTTTTCTAAATTCGATGCACACTTGCCATTCCGTGGTAAGTTGCGTAGGGATGAATTCACCTTGATCATTAGTGACCACGGTGAGTCCAACTTCCTTAGGCACCATTTGCATAGGACTTACCCAACTTCTATCCGAGATCGGGTAGATAATACCCGCATCTAACCACTTAACTACTTCTTGTTTGAACACCTCCCCCATATTTTGGGTTCAAACTTCTTTGAATCTCCCTACTAGGTTTGGCACCTTCCTATATGTAAATATGGTGCATATAGATGGACGGACTAATACCCTTTAGATCAGCTACTAACCAACTAATAGCACCCCTATACTCCTTTAATACCTCAATCAGTTTATCTTCCTATTTAGGGGTTAAATCTGCGGCTATGATCACCAAAAGTGTTTGGTCGGGTCCTAAAAACACATACTCAAGGGAGTTCGGTAAGGGCTTTAGTTCTAGTTGTGGGGGAGATTCCAGAGAAGGCACAAGTGGTTCACCCTTTAGTTTTGGTAAAGGTTCAACAGTAGGCCAAGATTGAAATGGGTGAGGAGACTTCATTAAGGCATTAGCTTCCTTCGTCGGGTTATCTACTGTGACTAGATTGGTTTCTCCGGGGTTTCTTTCTATATCTATCATACAACAATTCTTATTCTTTTCTGAGTAGGCAAAAGGACTTTCAAACTCATACGGGTCTTCACACTTTCCCTCCCTTTGAGAAGTTGTGATTTCTTCAACATTTTCTAAGTATGGGACATTAAAGGTTGTAAGATCTTGGTACTCGGGAAGACCTGAGGATTCATCTCTAGGGTCTTCAACCGGCTGACTAAGCCTTGGATCATTTTCCCACTGCAGGTTAGTTTCCATGAGCTGAATTACTTGGCTCTTTAATTTTAGGATTGATTGTTGTTGAGCTAAGCTCAGCTGTTGGAGCTGCAGAAACCTATCATCAAATGAATCGGCTTGATAAGGCTGAACCAGTTGGGTCCTAGGGTAATCATGATACTTACAATGAGTCTGAGCTTCAAACTATTAAGAGTGCACATCTGGCAGGGTGGTTTCTTGGGCTTGGGCCCAATAAGCGAAATTGGGCCGATTCTCCCACCTAGGGTTATATAGACTAAAGGATGGGTTAACATTGGGTTGGAGAAATACGTTAGCTACATGTACTTACTCTAGAATGACCGATTGAAATGGGTCCACCATAGGGCATTGACTCACATGATGGGCCAGGCTTGAATAGATGGAACATGTTGAGTAGGGTGACAAGGTTGGAAATTGTTGTCGATATGCAAGGACTTGGTCAAGTATTTGGGCCATCCCATTGATCTTGCCAGTTGTTGAAACACATGGTTCCAACCTATCTATGGCTCAGGTTGGAAGTAGTTTCTCATTCCACAAACTCCAGCCATTGAATTCATTTTGTTTTAACCCCCATTTTTTTGAAATTTGAATTTTAAATTTTTGAATTTTAATTTCAAATTTGGATTTTGAAATTTAAATTTTAAAATTTAAACTCAAATTTATTTTTTTTTCTTTTTTTATGCTTTTATGTTTTTTTATTTTTGATTTTCACTTTTTTTTTGAAATTTGAAATTTAAATTCAAATTCAAATTTTGAAATTTAAATTCCTGAAATTTAAATTCAAATTTGAATTTTAAAATTTAAAAAGCAAATCAACCACACGACCTAGGGCAGACCTAGGGTTTCCTAAACTAGTGAATGTGAATCCTCTTAGGTTCACTTGGAATTACACCACTTCCTTTGGTTAGCCAGGTAAGAGGTGGGGATGTGGGAGGCTACCCTTGCTCTCGCAAGGACCTAATTATGTAACCACAAGACCTACTTAGGCGTAGCCGTTTAACCTTTTTCCTTAGACCCCAACCGCCGATTATGAAAAGTAATTACAATCTTTCCTAAAATTCAGCACACCTTTGAACCAAATGTGAGGCTTCCCTAAAGGATCTTTCTATCCAAATTTTAAGTTACGGTTAGGGTGAACCACACGTGAATGGTGGTGATTTTTGGGCCAAGGAAGGGTGATGAAATCCCCACCTTATCTTATTTAAGTTGGATGCCCTTAAATGAATTAACGGAAAGACAAAATAAACACAACAAAATGCAACTAACTACAATGCATGAACAATTATTTCTAAAATGCAATTCCGCAATATAACATAAAAGAATAAAATAAACTAAGCGAGAGAAGCAATTGAAATAATAAAAAGGAAAACCTAAACATTCACAACAAGCTATAATAATTAAGTAAATAAATCTATATTGCTCTAGAATATGAAACCCTAAATGTTGGAATGCAATTTATTTATTATTTTAATTATACTTTTTTATCTTATTTTAATTTTTTTTATTTATTTTGAAATTCGAAATTTTAAATTTAGATTTCGAAAATTGAAATTCAAAATCAAAATCAAATTTAGATTTGAATTTAAATTTAAATTTAAATTTTGAAAATTTCGACAATTTCCTTTTTTTAACAATTTACTTTTCAATTAAAGCTCTAATAAAAAGGAAATTAAATAAGGCAACAAATAATTATAATAAACAGAAAATAAAAGAAATAATTATGCTAAAAAGACTAACAACTACCAAAATAAATTCTAACAAAAGGAATTGCTATTCTAAAAATTAAACCGAAAAAAATGGACAAAAGAAAATTATGCAACAATAAATAAAATAAAATAAATGATTTTTTTTCAAATAACAGAAAAATACAAACCTAATAAAATAGAAATTCGCATAAGAAGTTAAAATGAAGAAAGAAAAATAGATCTAGAAACAAAATTGAAGAAAAATAATACTAAAAGAAAATAAATTGGATTTAGGAAAAAAATAATTCAAAAAAATTCAAAAATTACTATTCTACCAAAAAAAGATTTTGAAAATAAAAACAAAAAAATTTAAAAATAAAATGGGACGACTACACCTGAAATGCAATCCAATTTCTCTTCTCTTCTCTTCTGTCCCACAGTCCTGCAATGCTTTGGTACCCCACCTTTCGCTTTTCCATCCTACGGAATCAAAGAGAAACAAGAACTAATATGAGATAACAGATCTAGTAATAAAACAAAAAAGAAAAAATAATGAAACTGATCCAGAAAAAGTAAATAAAATTTTTTCTTCGTGCTTCCCCGACAACGGCGCCAAAAACTTGGTGTAGCCGGAAGCGTGTCGTTAACCACTTCAGAACACCAGTTTAATATTTACAAAGTTTTTCCGATTCTCAAACAACTACAAATGTAGTAAAAGGGATGAGAACGGATTGTATCCACAAGGAAGCGAGGGAAAAATTAATATGTACTTGGATCCGGACAAGAGAATACAATCGAGAATTGCAGAAAATAAGAAAATAAAATCTATTATTGTTGAAATTAAATGATTCGGAATTAAACAAAACAATAACTAAAATTCAGAATTTAACAAAGTGCAGAAATCAACAAAAGAAATAAAAGACATGAACAAAGTTGATCTAGAATTCGGATCTAGTAGCGGTAACTGCAGATCGGCTAGACAGCTTGCAGGAACCCCTCCTGACAAGAACCAGGCGTCCTTCATTTCTACAACCCTCAAACCCATCAAGGCACCTTAGCCTTGAATCGGACAAAATCAGATTTGCAAAACAGAGAACGAACAAGAATTAAATCTAAAAGAATGCAGAAATAAAAGTAATAGAAAAGAAAATGAAGAAAATAAAAGAATGGTTGATCAGATTCAATGGCGGTAGTTGTAGAATGGTTGAATAGCTTGTAGCAACCCCTCCTGACAAGATTTGGGCGTCCTCCCCTTCTATAACCCTTGAACTCCTCAAGAAACCTTAGCCTTATAACTGGGTCAATTGACCAACCCCTTCTCTAGGTTAGGGCCCCTGGGGTCCTTTTTATAGAGAATAGTGGATATAACTAGAATTAGAGAGAAAGAGGGGGCGGCAACTAGGTTTTTGCAGAAATATGGGTCCCCTAGTGTTTAGAATGGAGGGTTTGGATTGTTCTAAGATGATCCTAAGGCTGAAATGAAAAGGAGAGGGCACCCAATATTATGTAAGGCTGAGATTTAATGGCTAAAGGTTGAATGGTGAAGATTAGAAGTTACGTGACTCCCTAGGGTTAGTAGGCTGAAAAGAGAGTGCCCTGGAATGGATGGTGGAGGTTAGAAGGGATGGAAGGTGAGGATTTAATAGTTAGGGGCGACTAGGGTTTGTTAAGAGTCAAAAGAATGGGTTAAAAGGCGCCCTAGGGTTTGCTAAGGCATGGGAAGCATGCTAATACAGTAGAAGGGGCGTCAAACTAGGCTTAGCAACTAGGAGGCGCCCTCCTGCTTTCAGTTTTTCTCAAAAATGACCCCTCTCTCAGTTGAACTTCACACCAGCTTCCCAAAATCTACATTTCAGCCATGAAAACTTTCTAGTTTTCCCCAGAATATGCACAGAGACCCTTAGAGGCCACAACATTGCATTTAATTGAGAAAAGGACACATGTTAACTATTCTAAGGCCTAAAATACTCCTGAATTAATTCCCTTAAGGCATTTAAATGTAGAGTTATCAGTGGCACCCTAGGGAGAATGGCTGAGATAGAGAATGAAATAAAGGGTTGAGATCTAGTGGCTAAAGGCTGAATGGTGAGGATTAGAAGTTAGGTGGCACCCTAGGGATAGAATGCACTCAGAAAAGGGTACCCTAGAAAGGAGGGTAGAGATTAGATGTTAAGAAGGGATGGAAGGTGATGATTTAGCAGTTAGGGGCGGCTAGGGTTTGTTAGAGATGAAAAGAATAAATGGAGAGGCACCTTACGGTAGGAGGGGAGCCATTCTAGGTTTAGAAGATAGGAGGCGCCCTCCTATGCTCAGTTTTTCACAAAAACACCCTCTCTCAGCTAAAACTCACACCAACTTCCCAAAAACTACATTTCAGCCTTAAAATTTCCCTAGTTTTCCTCAAGATTTGCACAAAGACATCAGATGTCACAATATTGAATTTAACTGGGAAAAGGGGACATTTTGACTATTCTAAGGCCTAAAATACCCTTGAAATGATGCCCTTAAGGCATCAAACTACAGAGTTATCACACCCCCAACTTAACCATTGCTAGTCCCTTAGCAATGCAGCCTTAAAATTACACTGAGTAAAGAGATCTATCCATTGCAAGATCATCCTTGACAAAATTAACCAAGTATCCTGATTTTAGAATTCTTAAACTTTGTATAGATCGGTATTGAGCTTAAGGGGTAAAATTATCTTGCTTTGAACATTACGGAAACTTGGCTTAAAAATCTTATATACCCTTCCATTTGTAGACTATCTCGATAAGTTAAGATTGATTTTTAAAATCAGGCTAGTATTCTACTTATCATTTCTGACAGTGGATTTCTACCCTTGAACTTGATATGCAAACTTATTTTTATTGTTACCTTCCACCGTTTGATGCGAATATCAAAACTTACCTTAGGTGAGTTACTAAGTGTTAGGTGATTGTCTTTGACATTCCCCTTCTTGTTTGACGCGAATCTCGACACGTAACATAGGTGAAGAGACCTGGTTACTAAGTCTAGGGTGTTCATTGATCTTTTATTCTCTTTTTTTTTTTTGAAACACTTTTCAGGGTAGTACACTGTCTCTAATGACTTGAAGAATTTTTGTCTAATTTCTCAATTTTTCTCTTCTTATTCTGTCAGGGGAAAACTTGGGAGTATTTTCCAATTTCTAAATGGTATCGACAATATTAAAATAAGACCAATTTTGAATCCTATCACTTGTTACCATTTTCTACAAAATTTAATATTCTTCTATCAGTTTCCTTAACTTTTTCTGTTTGGGAATCTCTTTTAAAGGAAAAATGTAAAAATTTCTTAGTAAAATTTTTATTTCTGCATTTCTAAAGGCTTAACTTCAATTCAGAAATTTTTTCCTCTCTCTTTCCTCACCCCACAACTTAAGTGCCATTGTCCCCAATGGCATGACTAAACTGATGCAAAGGTACTTGGTTCAAAGGGAACAATCAAAAGGGTTTTTTTCATGGGGTTCAAGGTTTGTCAACTAGTCTCAAATCAAGAAAAGAAACAAAAACTCTAATCCTACAGACAAAAATCGACTAAAAACTATGTTGGGTTGCCTCCCAACTAGTGCTAAGTTTAACGTCTTCAGCCAGACACATTCACACACTTCTCTTATCTATATTCCCAGACTCACTTTCTTCTTCCCACAGACAGGGTTCAGATTGGGCTAACCTAGGGGTAGACAGGGCATCTAAAAGATTGTCCACTACATCTACCTTGAACTCATCTTCCCCTAGGTTTGGATGCTTACTGGCACTAAATACATTTAACTGGACTTTTTGCTTCATAAATGAAATGTAATTTTCTCCCGATTTACAATTCATATTTGCATTGGTCGTTGCTAGAAACAAACGTCCTAAGATTATCGGGTTATGGTTCAGTTCCTCAGTTGGGGACATGTCTAGGACAACAAAATCTACTGGGAAGTAACAATCCTTTATCTTGACAATGATGTCCTCAATAACACCTCGAGGAGTCTTAACTAACCGATCAACGAGTTGTAGAATTACCAAGGTAGGTTTTAACTTGCTGATCCTGAACCTTTCATAAATAATTGAGGGAAGCAGATTTACACTAGCCCCAAGATCTAATAGGGCCTGATCGAAAGTGATTCCAGAGATGGCACAGCTTATGAGAGGAGCACCAATGTCTTTCATTTTCCGGGGAAGTTGGTTTAGGAGAACCGCACTAACATCTATTGAGAGCATCACTTTTTGTGAGGCCAATTGTGGCTCTCTCTTTTGAGTGCATAGCTCTTTCAAGAACTTGGCATAGGTCGGGACATGTTGGATCGCGTCGAGGAGAGAGATGTTAATTTGGACTTACTTGAATAACTCCCTGATCTCCTCGTTGCGAGTCTCTTTCATCTTTTCGCAATGGCCCGGGTGTGAGTGCGGTTGGAAAGGGAACTATAGGTTGGTTCACTATAGGCTCTTCTTATAAATTCCCCCCCTCCCAACTTATGGTCTTCTTGCTCCTTTTCTTCTTAACTAACTCTCTTTTTCTCATACGGGTCTTCTAAAATCCTCCCACTCCTTAACGTCGTGATAGATTTGGCATTTTTCAAACTGAGGGTTCTTAGGAGGTGGTTGAATATGCTATGGAAGAAAACCCGGTGGCTGATTTCTAGGATTTGCAACCGGTTGGTAGTTGCCCTACTTCTCTCTTTGCATTGGCTTCGGCTAGCGGTTCTATATGGCTCTCTAGTCTAGTGATGGACTGCTGCTAAGTTAGGATCAGTTGTTGAAGTTGCATGAATTGGTCATCAACTGTACGGGTCTAAGGAGTTTGTGGGTAAGCCTGATAAGGTTGGACCAGTTGGTTCCTAGGATACATCTGCTGGAATTGGCTCTGCACTTATGGCCTCTGAAATTGCTGGGCCATGGAGTTAGATGGGTGGTACTCCTAGGACTGTGTGTTAGTTTGACATGGTTGAGCTAGTTGAGTCCCAGGGTAATAATTGTACTTACAGAGAGTCTGGGCTTCAAACCATTGAGAGTGCATATCCGGCAGGGTGGTTTCTTGGACTTGGGCCCTATAAGTGAAGTTGGGCTGATTTTCCCCCCCAAGGTTATATGGGTGAAAGAATGGGTTTGCATTGGGTTGGAAAAATCCATTGGCCGCATGTACTTGGTCTAGAATAACTGGTTGAAATGGACCTGCCGCAGGGCACTAGCTAACATAATGGGCCGGGCTTGCACAGATGGAACATGTTGGGTAGGATGACAAGGTTGGCTATGGGCCAATTTGTTGACGAAATGCAAGAACTTGATAAAGTCTTTGGGCCATCCCATTAATCTTATCTAGTTGTTGAGACACATGGTTCCAATCTATCTGTGGCTCAGGTTGGAAGTAGTTTCTCATTCCATAGACATTGGCCATTGAATTCATTTTATTTTATTTTGTTATAACCCCCTTTTTTGATTTTTTTGAAATTTGAAATTTGAAATTTTAATTTTAATTTCAAATTTAGATTTTGAAATTTAAATTTTACAATTTAAACTCAAATTTGAATTTTTTCTTTTTAAAATTTGTTATATTCTCTTTTTTTCTTTTTTGCTTTGAAATTTGAAATTTAATTTCAAATTTTGGTTTTGAAATTAATGTTCCTAAAATTTAAATTAAAATTTGAATTTTTTAAAAAATATGCAAGAAATTCAAACACACGACCTACGGGCTAACGTATGGTTTCCTAAACTAGTGGTTCAACCAATGTGATTCGTCTTAAATTCACATGGAATTACGCCACTTTCTTTGGTTAGCCAGGTAAGAGGTGGGGATGTGGGAGGCTCCCCTTGTTCTCGCAAGGACCTAAATAAGTAACCACAAAACCCACTTAGGCTTAGCCGTTTAACCTCTTTCCTTAGACACCAACCGCCGGTTATGGAAAGTAATTACAAGATTCCCTAAAATTCAGCACACTTTTAAACTAAATGTGAAGCTCCCTAAAGGATCTTGCTTTCCAAATATTAAATTAGGGTTTAGGGTGAACCGCACGTGAAGGGTGGTGACTTTTGGGCCAAGGAAGGGTGATGAAATCCCCACCTTACCTTATTTACGTTGGATTGCCCTTAAATGGGTTAAAAAAAAACACAATAAACAAAATAAATGCTACAAATTACAATATATGAACAATTATTTCTAATATGCAATTCAGCAATTTAGAATAAAATAATACAACAAAACTAATTCAGCAAAAGGAAAAATTAAAAAAAATAAAAAACCCTAACACATTCACAACTAACAAGACAATTTCAACAATTAAATAATCCTATATGGTGCATGCTCTAGAATATCAAACCCTAAATGTTGGAATGCAAATGCAAAAATTTTAAAATATGAATTAAATTTTTTATTATTTTTTGTCATATTTTTTATTTTTTATTTTTTTAATTCAAAATTTGAAATTTAAATTCGAATTCAAATTCAGATTCAGATTTGAATTAAAATTAAAAATTTTGAGTTCAAATTTGAAATTTAAACTCAAATTTGAAAATTTGAATAATTTCCTATTAACAATTAATTATTCAATTAAATAACTAATTAATTAAAGGGCAATTAAATAAAGCAAGAAATAATTACAACAAACCAAAAAGAGGAATAATTATGCTAAAAAAATTAACCACAAAAATAAATTCTAACAAGAAAAAATCGCTACTCAAAGGATTAAACATAAAAATAAAAAAAAATAATATGCAGCAATAAATAAAAAATAAAATAAACGAAGTGAGTTTCTAATCTAAAAAAAATAGAACCTAATAATCCTAAACAGAACTTCGCTCAATAAATTAAAAGAAAAAAATAGATCTATGAACAAAATGAAAAAGAAATAATACAAAAAAAATAATTGTGGTTAATTAACTAAGAATTCAAAAATTACTATTTTTCCAAAAGAAAGGCGTTCAAAAATAAAAATAAACAAAACAAGACTAAATTAGGACGAGTACACCTGAAATGCAATCCAATTTCTCTTCTATTCTCTTATCTTCGGTAGTCCGGCAACGTTTCGGTACCCCACCTTTTGTTATTACGTCCTACAAAATCAAAGAGAAATAAGAATTAAAATGAGATCACAAATCAAGTAAGTAAACGAAAATAAAAAAAAAATAATGAAACAAATCCAAACAAAGCAAATAAAAATTTTTCTCCATTGCTTCCCTGGCAACGGCGCCAAAAACTTGGTGTGTCCGGAAGCGTGTCATTAACCACTTCGGAACACCAGTTTCAATATTCATAAATTTACTGATTCTCAAAACAACTATAAAATGCAGTTAATGGTGAGAAAGGGGTCGTATCCACAAGGAAGCAAGGGAAAAATCGTTACGTGCTTCAATCCGGACAAAATAACATGATTGGAAATTGCAGAAACAAAAAATTTAATTAATTAAAATAAAATTCTAACAATGTTGAGAGTGAAACTTGCAAAAAGATAAATAAATGACAGAAATAAATAAATAAATAAAAACTAAATAGAAAGTTTGCAACTCGGTTAGAGGTAGTAGTCTCTACATCTATCCTTTGACCCTCGAACTCCTCGAGCTAGGCCTTCCGTCTTACCTGGCTGAATTTCAAATCTGCAGAAAGGAAGACAAAAATTAAACTAGATAAAAGTAAATTACAAAAATAAAAATAAGGACTAGAAATTAAAGAATAGAAAGTAAATCTGAAACTAATGGGAAATTGGTTAGGATCCAAATCCAAAGGTGGTAGTAGTGGATGCGCGAACTGCAACCAAAAACCCCTCCTCTTGCCTAGGTGTTCTCCTCTTCCTCTACCCTTAAACTTCTCAAGAACAACCTTCCATCTTACCTTGGGGCAGAATCGAACCCCTTCTCAAGACCCCTTGGGTCCTTTTTATAGAGAAGGGTGGACAAAACTAGGATTAGAGAGAAAGAGGGTGGATAAAGCTTGTTTTTTTTTTCCATGTTTCTTAAAGAGATTGAGAAGATGAGCTATCCACTTAAGGAAAGGGTTTAGGGGTCAGATTTCATGGTTCAAGAAGGAAGGGTTTAGGTCTGTTCATGGGTCGCAAGTGGTGAATGTCTGAACATAGGTGGCTTAATGGGGTGACAATTGGCCAAAGGTGGCCTCTCTTTGGGTGAACCTTAATCAGCTAATTTTTCCCTAGTCTCAGAAGAGTTGGGAAGGGATGGAAAGAACATTTTCCATTTTTTTTTCTTTTTCTTTTTTTGTTTTTTCCTTTTTTCTAGGTACTTTGAGCCTAGGAAGTCCATTCATACCTGAATTGATGACACACTTGGCACTTGTTGGATATGACTATTTTGATATGTCATGCTGAGGAGTTGTACTGAGAATTGATAGCCTGACTTGTCATGTTGAGGATCTCACGATGTTGATCTGTCATTCTAATCAAATGTCTTGACATGATGCGGATCATGGTGCCTTGTCATGTTAGTGACTTGCCATGTTGTGGTCTAGACTGATGATTAACGATATACCGAGTGTTAATCAGATGATGATGATGATGATGATGTTGGGGTCTAGACTTGCCATGTTGTGCTAATGGTGATCGATGATGATGCACCTTTGTTTTTGTCATGATTCCAATACTTGACCAACTTTCCATGGTAGAGAGTCATAGACTTCAGCATTTCTTGTATCCATTTGATCTTGAGTTATGCAGTTTAGATTTGCATGTCAATAGGTCAAATCCTTCTCAATGTGCTACAGTGCCAATGAATTCCTTTGCTCAAACCTTGCTTCTAAAGACAAAGAAATCTCATCTTCTTTTTTGGAAATAAATGAATGAAAACTATTTTTTGGATTTTTGAATTTTTTTAGTTTTTGGACTTTGAGGGTTTTTTTATTTTTTTATTTTGAAAATTTTTTATTTTTCCTATATTATGAAACTTTTTTATTTTTTTTGGTTTTTAAGAAAATATTTGATTTTTTTGCTTTCTTTTTGAAAAACAATTCTAAGAAAAACTATCCCCTTTTGAAAGATGGTAATCACCTGAATCAAAGATTAAGATAAAGAATCCTAAAGAGAGATGTTTAAGGAAATTCATGCACTTTAAATCCAAAAATGAGTCTCTAAGGTTGAAGATGAATGTACTTGGAGGAATAGTTGACTCATTATATCTAATGGGGGATCCTGGTTGAATTAAGTGCATAGGGGATGGGGAAAATAGTGAAAAAATGCAAAAATAATTTGAATATGAAAGTTGTTGACTATGCCACATAAAGGGATGAAAGTAAAGATAAGAAATAACCACCAGAAAAAGGGGATCATGCAGGACTTTGTATTTTGCTCGACTGAGAATGTTGATGTATCGGGTGTAGTTGGATCATGATGTTTTCTTTGATTGGTAGTGTTTTCATCCTACAAAACATGGAAAGGCTCTAGACATGGGCCTAAGTCAGTAACGGGTCCTTGGTCAGACTGCTTCATGCTTGAACAAAGGGAGTTTTGCTTAAGGTTCTGATGTAGCTGGAAGCTATGTGGCCCTAGATTTGGGCCAGTGTCTGAGATGGTTTGAAGGTTAGCCCATGGTGGGTCAAGCAGTTCTAAAAAATTGTGAGGCCCTCTGATTGAGCCAAGGACAAATGTTGGCTTAAGTCCAGCCCATGGTGGATCTAGTGGATCAAGTTGTTGCGATAAATTATGAGGCCCTAGATTAGGGCAGAAGTCAAATGTGAGCTGAGGACTAGCCCATGGTGGATCGGGTGAACCGAGTGATTGTGACAAATTATGAGGCCCTTGGCTCAGGCCAAAGTCAAATGTTGGCTTAAGACTAGCCCATGGTGCATCAATGTTCAGATTACCCAGAGTTAGGTTAGGAAGCAAGCAACCTTGCTCAGGTAGTTGTAGGGAATCTTGAGGCCTCAGACTTAGGCCTTGATCAAAGATGGACTTGGGTGTCATCCATGATGGGTTAGGAGGTTTGAAAGGCATGCCTTGTTGGTGATCCAAGAGTTCTACCTTGATGTCTGGGTTAATGACAAGATCTGAATTAGTCCAGCCTAGGAGAAGCTTGATTTGTTTAATTTCTTGTAGGAGATCTAGGGTCATTTCTTCTGCATTTGAGTCATAGATGGGCTCAAGATTAGACTGATCCAGGTCATGGCTAGCCCGTTCTACATCCTGATGGGTTCCATGCTTCTTTTCTAGACTCAAGTCATCGGTAATCCCCAAATTCGGCTGATTAGGGTCATGGTTGACCCGCTCTTGATGTCTCTTGCCTTCTAGTTCTCTACTAATGGTGGGGTCGTGGTCAACCCAATTTTGGCTTCTCTTGCCTTGTCTTTTCTCTTGCCAATCTTTTATTTCTATGACGAGGCTAGGCTCTGGATTATTTTGTTGAGGCTCTTGATTTACTTGCCCTATGTCATGGCACTCTTCTGTATTTGATATGGGCTCTAAGTCAGCTTACTTTGAAATTGCTTTTCTTGCCATGCACCATGCCAGCCTTCTGATTCAGTGATGAGGTCCTAATCAACCCAATTTGAGTCTTGCTTGAGTTGCCTTGTAGTATGCCAGATTTCTATGTTTTGCACCATACCATACCAATCTCCTATGTCAAATTTAGAGGTGGCCTGTTGAGATTCTCACACAGAACTTTCCCCCTGGTCTAAACCTATACTAAGACTTTCTTGCCTCTGGTTTCTGGGAATCACTTGAATTAAGGCAATAGAACCTTGTACTAAGTCTAACTGGTTGGTTTGCATATTATGTTCTTTTTGAACCAGTTCATTGATGTCTATCTGCTTTATGGGCATGATGAATTGAGTTGGATCGAATGGTTGATCTTCTTCAGTTTTCTACTACATCACAGTGATAATGTGTATTACCATATTGGGGGGTTCTTCTCTTGACCTCTGAATTGGCTTAATGAGTTGAGTTGGATCAAAAGCCTTGTCTTCTTTAGCCTTTGGTACAACTTCCACTTATTGGATGGGATTGATGTATTTGGTGGAATCAAATTGTTGGCTTTTTTGTTGCATGGTGCTGACCTAATAACTTGGTAGGGCTTGTTGTAGCTTTGTTGGGCCTTGAGGATCGACTTGATGTTGGTCTTCTAGAGCTTGGATCAGCTTATTCTCATAGGTTGCTTGTCGAGATTGGATAAGATGTCAGGTTCTAAAGACTTAGCTTCTGTAATATGCTTGTTGTTAGTTGAGATGTCAAGTTCTAAAGATACTTCGATGGTGAATGTATTACCTACTATCAGAGAGTTTTCCACTTGGCAACCTGTACAAACTAGGGCTTGAAAAGTAGGATGATAAATCAGAGTTAACATGCTAGCATATTCTTTATTCAAGCTCTTTAAGACCATTGAAATTTGGTCCTCCTTGCTAGGCCTCTTAAGGACTTGGGTTGCTTGGGCCCTCCACCTAGCTATGAAGTTCCCTTGTATTGGGACTTGGACTTGATTGAAATTGGTGAGGGATGGGTTGGACAAGAATACCCTTGAATAGGTTACATTGGAATCGTGGCCCATGATGGTTGGGCTTGCCTTAGATGGCCTTGAATGGGCTGAATTGGCATAGATGGGGGTTGTGAAAGTTGAGCTTGATTGTATTGCCCCTGGTTGGGCTGAGTTGGGGTCCATGATGGTTGAACCTGTGTATTTTGCCCCTGGTTGGGCTGAACTGGCATAGATGTGGCCCCATAATGGTTGGGTCTGATTAGTTTGGCTGAACTGGCATGGATAAGGTCCATGATGTTTGGGATTGAGTGATTTGCCCTTGGTTGGGCTAAATTGGCAAGCATGGGGACCATGAAGGCTTAGCTGTATAGCCCCTGGTTGGGTTGGACTAGCATAGATGTGGCCCATGATAGTTGGGCCTGAATGCTTTGTCCCTAGTTGGGTTGGGCTTGATCATTGGGTCGGAGCTGTCTAACTTGACTCCTGAATAGATCTATTCGACTTTGAAATTTTTCCACATGGTTCTAGCACATCTGTCCAATAACTCTTAGGTATTGTGAGAAGTCCATACTTGGGTTAGGTTGACCTTAGGTTGTAACCATGGTTTTGGGTTGTGCAGGCTTTTATTTGAAAGAAAATGAAGAATTGTACCTGAGTAGGCCCGCAACTACTCCTACCTGCTTGCTTAAGTAATGGAAAAAACAAGAACACAAATGCAACAAAAAGAGAGATGTCAGACAACAAGAACTAAGTGCAAGTAAAAGACAAATGCAAATAAGTACCGATGCAGTAAAATGCCTAGTTGGGACTTCTAAGCGTAGTTGCTAGGGCTCTACATGCAAGGGCTTGGCTTTGTTTCTATAAGCTCCTAAGGGGTCTAGGGGAACCTCAGTCAAGTCGGGCTTCCCGTATACCTCAAGACAAGTCTTGGGTATACATTGTTGAGGCCTCACCTTGTTTATCAAGAGCCACTAACCTTATTCAAGCGGTGCTTGGATATGTCGGAGGTAAGAGAGAAGGGTCCTCTTCTTTCTAGGACAATTGTCCCTAAGCAGTCATACCAGGGGCTGTCTATAGTCAAGTCGGAAGGACAAGAGTAATGCAACATGAGTGATGTGTGTGTAACATGTGTATAGGTCCAAAATTGATTAAATATCATTGGAACTTGATTTTTTAAGTTTGATCTTCTTAGAAAATCCCCGTTGGAGTCGCCATCTTAGGCTACCTGATCCAGAGGGGGGGACGGTTTGTGGATATGGAGTTATGGAGTTGCCACCTAAATTTTTGGAATTGGGAATTTAGGAAAACCCGGGATTTTTCAAGAAAAATATTTTGTTTCTTGGTGACCGGTTGCCCAATGGGGATGAGATTCTTAGGGTCTGGGGACCAAGGTACAATGTGGGAAGGTGTTAGGCACCCCACACATGCCCGGTTGAAATGGCCTCTACTTCACCAATGTTCCAAGGAAACTTTCATAACTTTTGGGCTTAGAAATAAAAGACACACTAAACTAAGAAATTGAAATCTAGAAAAAAAAAGAGGAAGTTCTAAGCATTTAACCAATTAACTAAGAAATGCATTTGAACTATTAGAATGATAACGGTGGAGTGGGTTAATAAATTAACAAACTAATTATTTGCAAAAAAAAAAAGAACTGAAATTTGTGACTAATGAGTGACTAATGGACAAACCTACTACATACCATCAAGATACTAAAAGTTAAATGCAAAATCTATAAGCTAGCAATAAACTATACATGAATAATAATGATAGGACTAAAGCAACTAAGAAATATTAATATGATTAAAGAAAATTAATTGACAAATGACCCTATTTAAATCATAAGAGGAATATTGGAAAAGTATTATCAAGTTTTAAACTAATGCTAAAAGTACTAGCTAAATGGGAGAAGAAATTAATCGTATTATGATAACACCTTAAAAGGTCAAAAGAAGTAAAATCCTAGAACAAATAAATTAACTGTGAAAAGAACTAGAAACTTAATGTGATATGACACGCCCGGGTTATGCAAACTATTCTACACTAATACAAAGATAACAAGGTACAGATGGAACTACTTAAATATGCAAATGCAAAGGTAGGAAGCTAATTAGACAAATGGGATAATGCTAAGGAAATTTAAAATAAAAGAGGGATTTGATGTAGTCAGAAGCGTGTCATTAACCACTTTGGAACACCAGTTTAATATTTATAAAATTTTTCAATCCTCGCATAACCTTAAACAACATAGTACGTGGTGAGAAAATGGTCAAACCCACAGGGAAGCGAGGGAAAAATTATTATTTTCTCGTTCTAGACAAATAAAAAGGAAATGGAACTGGGGATTGCAGAAAATAAGAAAATAAAATTTATTAATGCTGAAATTAAATGTTCGGAATTAATCAAGAGAATAATCAAAATTCAAAAATACAAGAACACTGAAATCAACAAAAGAAATAAATAAAAGTGATCCAAAATTCGGATCTAGTGGTGGTAACTGTAGATTGGCTGAACGGCTTGCGGGAACCCCTCCTGACAAAATCTGGGAGTCCTTCCCTTCTTTAGCCCTCGAACCCCTCGAGACACCTTAGCCTTAAACCAAACAAATTTGGATATGCAAAACACACAAACGAACGGAAATTAAATCTAAAACATTGCTGAAATAAACATGAAAGAAAATAAAGAAAATAAAAGGTTGGTTGATCAGATCCAATGGCAGTAGTTGGAGATTGGTTGGACTACTTACAAGAAACCCTCCTGACAAAAAACCATAGCCTTGTAAATTGGGTGAATTAACCAACCCTTTCTCCTGGGCCCCTGGGGTCCTTTTTATAGACAAGGGTGGACATAACTGGGATTAGAGAGAAAGAAGGGGGCGGAAGCTAGGTTTTTGTAGAATTATGGGTGCCCTAGGGTTGAGAATGGAGGGTTAGGATTGTTCTAAGGTGATCCAAAGGCCGAGAAGAAAAGGAAAGGGTGCCCAATATTATGGAGGGCTGAGATTTGGGTGCCTAGAAATGGATGGTGGAGATTGAGGTGCCTAGGGTTGAAAGGTGGAGATTAAAAGGAGTGGGTGGCGCCCTTAGAGTAGATGGATGAGATAGAGAATGGAATAGAGGGCTGAGATCTAGTGGCTATGGACTGAATGGTGAGGATTAGAAGTTAGGTAGCGCCTTAGGGTTAAAAAGCTAAAAAGAGAGTGCCCTAGAATGAATGGTGGAAATTAAAAGAGATGGGAGGTCAAGATTAAGTAGCTAGGGGCGGCTAGGGTTTGGTAAGGATGAAAAGAATGAGTTAGAAGGCGCCCTAGGGTTTACTAAGGATAGGGGAGCATGCTAATACAGTAGGAGGGGCGCCATTTTTGGGTTTAGCAAATAGGAGGCGCCCTCATGTGCTTAATTTTTCACAAAAATACCCCCTCTCTCAGTTGGACTTCACACCAGCTTCCCAAAAACTACATTTCAGCCATGAAACTTCCCTAATTTCCCACCAGATTTGCACAGAGACCCTCAAAGGTCACAGTATTGAATTTAACTAGGAAGATGGCACATTTTGTCTATTCTAAGGCCAAAAGTACCTCTGAAATGATGCCCTTAAGGCATCAAACTACAGAGTTATCAGGACCCACTTAGATGCTTGATTAAAAAAGGCTGAATTTAATTCTTTAAGAAAAACATGAAACACAACTATTCTAATGCAATTTTCAAGAAAATGATAGTAGACGTTTCTTAGACAATTAATTAGGAAATTATTGAAATTCTAAGATTCCAATGCAAGGAATTTAGGCTTAAAAGTGAAAACAATGAACTAAAATTAAATAAACAAAAAAGTAAAAGATAAAAAAAAGAAAATGAATGCAAGTGATTCTTGGACTAGCACTCTAAGGGTGGGACTTTCATCTCCGAACAACTAATAAACCGATCCTACTATATTACTTTGAAAGAAGCAAAAGTTTTCTAAGATAGAATGGAAACAGTAGACCTATATGACAAAATAATAATAATATTAATAAAAGAATGGAAGTAGAGAACGGCATACCTTAATAGTTGGCTTCACAAAGTAGGAGTCGCCTCTCCCATTTTATCATTACATTGAATAGCTTCCCTCAATAACTCTGACCTTGACAGCTGCCCTTGTTTTGTCCTTCATGAGGCCTTTGAAACCTTGGGCGATTCCTTGGTTTCAAGATGAATTCTCAGTTATTTGGGAAGCTAATCACATTGATTATGTAGCCCAAAATGTGAGAAAACATGCTGGATGATTTTAACTTTTCTACAACAAGATCTTTGCTTCAAGAATGCTTCATGCTTCTTTCTTGAATTGAGGCACGACCTAAGGGTGTTTTTTGGCTTCAAACTTATATGGGGGATTCTAGGGACGGTGGAGAATGAGTGGAGAGGCTTTGGGGCATGGGTAATGGCCGTGGGAGTTGAGCTATTTCCCTAAGCTAGCTTGTGTAGGTTAGGTTGTGTGTCTAGGATATGAGAAAGGTGTGGTATTTATAGATTTTTTGAGAGGGGAATGGAGGGCTGAGATGGGAGACAAGGGAGATCAATGGCTAAGGTTTATATGGTTTTTTGAAGGGAGATTGATTGAGAGAATGGGCTATCAAGACAGTTTTGTGAGAAATTCTCTCAATCAATCAAGACAAAGACTAAAAAATTTCAACAATTTACCTAAATTGGACATTCCAAGTTTAGGTGATTGGCTTGATTAATTGGAAGTTATAGCTGGTCAAATTTTGGATTTTTAAGATGTTTCTAGAGGCTGAGAAGAAGTTTTGGTCGTAGAATGCCCTACGTTCGAAGTTATTGTGAAGAGGATTCTAAATGGAGGGCCCAGATCGGTGTAGCTTTGGGTCTCAAGATAGAGGGGCTAACGGTGGTTGGAATTGGACGATCTTGGTACCGTTGGACTCAGAATTTCAAGCTCTATCCATATAAAAGGATGGATTTCAGATTTTCTGGGTGATAGGATTTAGGATCAGAGATTATCCCGATTAGACGATCAGAATCGGTTCCAATTTCGGGTCTTAGGATGATGGGGTAAACGGTGTCAGACTCCGGTGATCTTGGTGTCATTGGATTTGGGATTTTGGGCTCTATATACCTATGGCCTTGGATTTTGGACTTGATGTGAAATGAGGTTCAGGATCAAAATGGCTCCGATCGGATGATTGGAATCGATTTCGGTTTCAGGTCTTGGGATGATAGGGTAAACGGTGTGAAACTTGGGTTATCTTGGCATCCTTGGGTTTGGGTTTCTAGGCTCTACGTACCTATGGTCTTAGATCCTTTAGACTTCAACTTTTGTAAAATTCCAAAAATACCTCCAAACCAACCACAAAATTAGCTAAAGCATGCTTAAAACTCAAAATGATATAAAAAGACTAAGGGCACAAGAATGGAGTGTCTACAAAGACAAAATGGAATGATAGAAACTAACATAGTTCTATCAAAATGGGTTACGTGCTGATGTAAGCAAACAATTAGTTCCTGTGCTGAAATTATTTGTTTGCCGCTAAGATAGTATTAATATGTTTAATTAATTAAATTAAGTTTTTTCTTTTTTCAATAGATGAGTTTTTCTTATTCCTTAAGTTAATACATATGCAACATTAGTTCCTATTGAATGCAACCGTAGTTTAGCCTTCATAGTGTAGCACAATTTCCATCATCTCCTAGCCATAGTTGCATGATAGAAACATTTAGGATGCATCGGTTCGAGTTTTCTTTGCTCAGTTGGATTTTTTTATTTATCGTATTGAATATATTTACAAAAGGTTCCCTAGATCTATTCTTCTTGTAATAGGTATTAAGGTATAAACATCTGCACGTATTCATCCTAGTTATTTAAGTCTAGTAGGTCAATTAATATTCTATTCCATCATGTTAGACTTTGAATTCTATACTACAAGAAAAATGACATTGGGCAATAGTCGTTTTTTTACAGTTATAAATGATTGTTGCCAAAAGTAACAACAATTAGTTAGTATTGTTATTAAACCAATGTATTGGCAATAAGTATTCTGCAAGTGTTACAAATTATATCTCAACCGTTGCTAACTACATTGACTTTAACAACAACCATTGTAAAAATGTAGTGATAAAGATATTTAGAAATCAACAAGTACGTTAAAGAATAAAGTTCACTTGAATGGATAGTAGCAACTCAATCGTATGGAAGCCACAAAAAAAGATGCCCCAAGATTTATTTTATATTTTTATTGGAGTAGCTTAAATTTGGAATAATGATGTCAATGGGTTAAATTCGTACAAGTTTTGTCTTATGGGCCCGTGCGTAGGATCTCGTCATGGGTCGGTCCACGGGGAGAAAGCCTTGCTTTCCCTTGTGCCTTTCCTTGCGTGCAGAACCTATTGTGGAAAACCAAATGGGTGATTTGTCCAAGAGACCACCCGAACTCTCCTTACTTTTCTCCTGACTGGAAAACTGAATACCTTTATTTCAATTCGTAGCTCCTTAAATAGGAGATTACAGAAGGAAATTCCTAATTAAACTTAAACTCCAACTTGAACTCAAACTCCTAATTACCTACTCCTAATGGTAACACAACTCTTACTTAAGATAAGATAAGATAAAGATAAGGATAAGGGATGAGGAATGGTGTAGCTGGCGGCGAGTTGGCAGGCAAAGCTGATGTGGTAAGATAAGTGTGGTCCCACCCTGATGAGCTATCATGTGGGCCCCGCCCTACTACTGCTGTCGGGCGGTGCGCGCGTCTCACATTGCTGCTGCCGTGAGGTGCGTGCTGCTCTAAAGATGACACTGAAGATGAAGATGAAGATGAAGATGACACACCCAAGGAAAACTCCAAAGACTACTCCCACTGAATATGACAAAGCGTAGGGTGGAGCAGAATCAGTAGGTTATTCACAAGAACCGAATCCTTCAGCAAGAATTCGATGGATGGAGTGTGAGCACGACTTCAGATCAGCCTTTCTCCAAAGACTGATATCAAGAACACTTCTTGATCACTCCTACGGTGGAGATCGAACTGGCAATGGCGGCAGCAAGAGGAGGGCGCAAGAGCAGAAGATGGCGTAGTCTCACTATAGTTGTCTTCTCTCTTTCTGTGATCTGAAATCTGATCTGATGTTGTAGTAAAGAATGGTCCGCCCCCTCCTCCTTTTATAGCCTTAAAGAGAGCTCCTAATCTCATTAGGAGCTTCCTAATCCAAATCTGTATTTGGATCAGAACTTCTCTTTAAGAGATAAGGATAAGCCCTTACCTTATCTGCAGATTAGATCAGCCCTCCTAATCTCATTAGGAGGTTCCTAATCCAAATTCTTATTTGGATCTGGACTCTCTGAATGGATAGGGCTAACTCCATATCCTATCTGCTGATCCAAATCCCAGATCCGCCCCCTTCTTTAACTAATCAAATTAGACTAGTTCGAATTGGGCTTTAGGCCCATTAAGTCTATGTCCTCACTGACCTTCCTGACTGCTGCCTAGTTGGGTTTCCTTGTATGACGTGGGACCCAAACATTGATCTACACATCAGCCACATGGGTTCAGCCTAGCCTCTGTTACAAGGCTTGGCCGAATTCACTGTTATGGGCAGTGAACCCCTGAGCCCATCACCATGGGCTCTTAATGGGCCCAACACTTACACTAAGTGGTCATTGGGCCAAGCCACCTTATAAAAACCTAGGGACTGTTGGCAGATGCAAGATTAGCCCATCAGGTATTACCCTCAATGGTCTTACACTTAACCTCTCAGCCCATAATGATCAAACACTGCCTAACAAGAGAGGACCTCTCCCTCGGCTGTAAGGAACAGTGCTACACTCTTTACTCACATGGATCCCGGGAATTAAAACCTTTTGCAAACATTTTGAAACCATAATATATATGTATATCTTTATATAAATATATTTTGCAAAAACAAATTTCAATGATTGAAATTGGCTGTCGGCAACTTTGGTTTCCAACAGAGAGAGTGCATCCCCGATCATTACCTTTGTCCGACAAAGGGGTTGATTCTGTCACTATGATCACCCACACAGATGAATTCTCGAATTGTCCCAACATACCTAGGTTTTGACCCCCTCTAAGGATCTCACTGATTGGCATATCAAAGACAGCCCAATCCGACACCTAGTGCAGTACCATAATCAAGTTTAGGGGTCATGTGTAACATTCCAGTTTTTCCCATCAATCTCCAAGGTCTAGGGCAATACTGGAATTCTAGTCCGGTTCAGGGTTTCAAGAAAACCTACACTACATGTACCTCGGGCCTCACCCTGGCAGCTGAGGCAGGCTACCCCAACCAACTTGGTGGCACATCAGTGTCAGCCTTATCAAGATAAATCTCCCTAGATCTATCCAACGGCTGTGAACATTCTAAACTAACACAAGTCTCATATGTGTCCAATTTAAGGGTATTACATAGAAACACACCATAATAACATGAATCAAATATGTACTTTATTCATTTACAATAAATGTCATAAGGTACAACATTCTGATTGGAGCTAAGTGCATACACTGTCTAACAGCTCCCACTTGCACTTAGGTCTAATCTGGTATAAGCTGGAGTCCCATACTTTTCACGTGTTTCATAAACATTTTCTGTGTTAGTGGCTTAGTCAATGGGTCTGCCACATTCTCCGTTGATGCTATCTTTTAACATCAATCTTCCGTAGGTCCAGTGTTGTCACACAATAGTGGAATGGGTAATGTGCGGAATTCCAAATTCTAGAATGAACACCTTCATTCAGAAGGCAGTCTCACTTACGACAATGTGTTTGGCTTGGGTTGTGGACTGTTATTTTTGCTACTTATGACCCTTGTTTACTGACTTTCAGGAAACAGCACACGATCCTATCGTGAAAGCATACCCAGATGTAGATTTTCTACCATCTGGATCTGACTGGAAATTGACATCAGTATACCCCTGGATCTATAGTGAGCAACCATCGAATATCAGACAAAACTCTTTTATCCTTTGAAGGTACTTAAGTATATTTTTCACAGCGATCAAGTGCTCCTGCCCTGGGTTGGCCTGGAATCTACTTACAAAACTCACTGCCTGAGCAATGTCAGGACGAGTGCATAGCATGGCATACATGATGCTTCCTATAGCTGAAGCATAGGGAATGTCCTTCATGCTCTCAATTTCCTTTCTTGGAGTTCTCCATGCTGTATCTCTTGACTATTTTGTCAATGTAAGCAGAATGGGATAATCCTATTATCCGCTTCGATCTATCTCTATAGAGTCGAAGACCAAGTATATAGGAGGCTTCTCCAAGATCTTTCATGGAGAATTGTTGTGAAAGCCATACTTTCACCGTAGTCAACATTCCTACATAATTCCCAATGAGTAGAATGTCGTCTTCAAACAGAACCAAAAACATAACCTTATCCCCACCGGATTTCCTATAAACACAGGGCTCATCCAGGTTCTGCTTGATGGAGGGTGACTTGACCCGACCTCCTAAGAAGGCGACACGTGGACGTGACTCAGCATAAGCAATAGCTCAGCATGATAGTCAGGCTGCGACTGAGTAACGAGCTCGTTAAGATCCTCGCAAGACAGCTCGCTACATTACAGCTCGCCACGGAACGAGCTCGCCATAGCATGAGCTCAAGGACCCCGGTATGTTGAAAGGGAATACTCCAAGTCTATCCCAGCTCGCGAGCTCGGATAACCAGCTTGCTCCAACACTCAGGCAAGGGGACTGCCCCCAAAGGCAACCTCAGGTGGAACCACCTCGGGATACCTCCAGGAGCTCGCTACAAGGCAGCTCGCTACTAAGCGACACGACATTTTCAGGAAGCTTCTTATCTAAAGAGACCATACCCATCAGACTGCACCACGTCTCCTAACTGACGGCGTAGTCCCTGGCAGCCCAACAGACTACGCTCACGTCTCTCGACAGGTGGTGGCGTGCCTATCCTTTCCAGGTCGGGTCTCTCATCCGATTGGACAGTACTCTGCAACAGTTACCTGCCCAGCCCTAGCAAATAACGGCTGCGCCAGAGGGCCAGTGGTGGTTACGCCTGATTTGACAAGGACATCTGTATTTAAAGGCCTCAGTACCGAAGGGGCGAAGGTAACTGAACTTTAACTAATCTAGCACAACCTGCACTCTTATCTCTCTATGCATTCCTAACAGCTCTCTCAAGTGTTCTAACTTAAGCATCGGAGTATTCCCACTAGGCAAGTCCCCTGGGAATCCTTCGCCTTCCTCTTCTTAGGTACCATTCGCCGCTAGCTAGGAGCCAAATGTCTACCAGCTAGGAGTGCCCGGATTGCGCAACATCATTTGGCACCGTCTGTGAGAACCGCTTCCAAAAGCCTTCCTCTAATCTCTGCAACTTTCTCTAAGAACTTAGCATTTATGGCTTCCTCTAGCAATGCCAGACGTGGTGCCGACCAGAACGCTTCTAGGGAACAACCTCAGCTCCCCACTATTTGCATTGGACAGTTCACTGTCCCCCTCTCTGTGGACGGAGTTCCCAGCTTGAACGTGCCCTCACACAGTGGCCACCTGTGAACGCTCCACTCCCTTCCACGGTTGGAGCAACCTTTGCTGAACCTTCCGTTGTTCCCTCAGAGACCAACCAAAACCAATTGGAAGACCTAGTGCAGTAAATGCGAGCTATGCAAGCTCAAATGCAATTGTTCCAGCAGTTTCAACTCTACTAGCAGCAAGTGCTGCATTAAGTTTCTCAGTACCAGTAGCAACAGCAGTTCCCTTCACTACCTCAGGTCCATCAGCCGCTTCCTCCTCGGCATCCGGCCACGAAGCAAGCCAAGCCCTCCCGTCGGAGCGAATGTCCTCGCCGAGGAGAGACTTCTCAAACCCAGAATCCTTCCAAGAGCCAAGCCTCATCCTATGGCAGGAAGGAGAGACCAAACACTCCCGCCTCGCAGCCTGTAGGCAGGTCGGGGGCCTCCCAGCCGGTCAAGCCCGCATCACCTCAGCACTCTCAGTTCGAGCTCCCACTCGTAGAAAACCAGTTTGAGGTCCTAGCCGCAGACTACAGGCAGGGCCCTTCGGTTCATAACTATCATCAGCAGTCCAAGCCCATTGAGCTCGATAATACTAAAGCAAGCAGCACCAACACCAAGCCGACGAAGCAATAGCGGAGGTGCCGACGAGCTCACCGAACTGCTACTCGTGTCCTGCTCGAGCTCAGGGGTAAGGAGGAAGTAAGCTCAGGTGAAGTAAAAGCTACTCCTCTCCTTTCAGTTCCTTCCCCTCTGTCCCCAGAACTTCTTATTGTTTCTATGACAAAGGAATTCAAGCTCCCTCCTCTAGATAAGTATGACGGATCCTTCGATCCGAATGACCATGTGGATGCCTTCCAGTCCCAGATGCACCTAGCAAGGGCCAGTGAATCATGTATGTGTGTGGCTTTCTCCACCACCTTCAAAGGAGTGGCCCACACAAGGTACCGGAACCTCGCGCCCAGATCGATAAGAAGCTAGGCGTAGTGCGTTCAAGTCTTCACTTCCCATTTTGTCACTAGCAAGAGGTGCCCGAGAACTCAGGAGAGCTTCCTTGGCATAGTTCAGAAGGAAGGGGAGTCCATTCGGAGTTACATCAAGCGGTTCAATGACACTTGTTTACAAATACCCGATCTGAACCCCGCAGTTCGTCTCACCACGGCCAAGCGAGGCATTACCCACAAAGAATTCAAGTGACACGTGGTTGTCAATTAGCCCAAGACTGTGATCGAGTTCCTCAAGCTCACGGATCGGTTTATAGGGACGGAGGAGGAGATCAACCAGAAAGGTGAACAGGCCCTCGAGAAAAGAAAAAGGGAAACAGAGCCCTCAACTCAGGGTGATAGCAAGAAGAAAAGGACCAAGCTTGGGGGGCAAGGCCGAGTCAGCCTTTCTGAGCTTCAGCGGCTAAAAGAACGGACTACACACCTCTAAATGCGAAGCGGGCCGAGATCCTCATGGCGATCAAGGATGCCCCGTATGTAAAGTGGCCACCTCGGCTAAAGGCAGATCCTAGTGTAAGAAATAAAAATTTGTATTGTAGTTTCCATAAAGACCACGGTCATAAAACCGAAAATTGTAAAAATGTCTGCGACGAGATAGAGGAACTCATCCGTCGCGGATACTTGAGAAATTTTGTACAAAATAATAATAATAATAATAATAATAATAATAATAATAATAATAGTAATAATAATAATAGTAATAATAATAATAATAATAATAAAGTAGGTCGGCAAGGGGAGCAAAGTAGAGATGCTCCCGAATCCAGCAGGCAAGTAGAGCAACCGCAGAGGCAGCCCCCTGAAGAGAGACCAGTTCGATGGACTATCCACGTGATCGTCGGAGGTTCGGTTGTGGCGGGCTGCACCTCAGCTGTAGCTCAGGCATCAGCTCGCGAGGCCGCCAAGGACGGAAGACTGATCTTCTTCACAGAGGATGATGCGCGCGGGTTCCACTACCCTCATGATGACACACTCGTCATAAAGATAAAGATTAATGACTTTGAAGTCAGGCATGTCCTCGTTGACTCGGGCAGCTCAGTAGATATCCTCTACAAAGCAACATTCGACCAGCTCCTGCTCCAAGAAAGCAACCTGAAGCCCGTGAATACTCCCCTGGTAGGCTTCAGTGGAGAGAAAGTCAGGCCCCTAAGAAGGATTACAGTACCTGTGGAAGTTGACACCTGGCCTAGCATAGTGAGGCTCAACCACAACTTCTTAGTGGTCGCAACCCCCTCCCCGTACAATACCAGAGTAGGTTGGCCGATCACCCATGCCCTATGAGCTGTGGTCTCCACTTACTATTTGGCAATGAAGTTTCCAACGGACTTCGGAATCGGGATAGCGCGAGGTGACCAGCTTGAGTCTTGCAAATGCTACATCGCCGCCCTCAAAGGAAAAGCCAAGGTGGCCGACGACCTCGAGTTGGAGCGACCTACGGAGTAGTAAGCGGAGCAAGCTGCACCCACGGAAGAGACCGTCTCCATCCCGGCATTGACGAAGGACCCGACCCAAACACTTCATATCGGTGCTTCCATTGAGGAGCCTCTGCGATCTCAACTGGTACGCTTCCTACTTGAAAATTTAGATGTTTTCGCATGGTTCGCGGTAGAGATGTCCAGCATAGACCCTAACATCATAACTCATAAGCTTAATACTAATCCTGTAGTTAGGCCCGTTAGACAGAAGAAACGCAACTTAGCCCCAAAGCAGTGGAGGGCATTCGACGAGGAGGTCGAGAAGCTCTTTGCAGCCAATTTTATCAGGGAAGTCCACTACCCGAGCTGGGTGGCCAACCCCGTTCTAGTAAAAAAGGCTAACGGTAAATGGCGCATGTGCGTCGACTACACCGACCTGAACCGAGCTTGCCCAAAGGACTGCTTCCCACTCCCCAGGATCAACCGCCTGGTGGACGCGACCTCAAGGCACAAGTTGTTGAGTTTTCTAGATGCCCATTTGGGTTACAACCAGATCAAGATGGACCCAACTGATGAAGAAAAGACTGCCTTCATAACCGAGCTTGACCTGTACTGCTACAAGGTCATGCTCTTTGGGCTAAAGAATGCCAGGGCAACCTTTCAGAGACTTGTAAATAAATTGTTTGAGCCACTGATTGGCGGAAAAATAGAATGTTATGTAGATGAAATGGTCATCAAGACCCAATTTTTGCATGATTTAATACAAGAGTTGCATTCAGTTTTTGAAATTTTGCGTAGATTTAACATGAAATTGAACCCGAATAAGTGTGTCTTTGGTGTCACCTCAAGTAAATTCCTAGGGTACATCGTTTACCGGCGCGGCATTGAGGCCAACCCGGACAAAATAAAGGCCATCCTAGACATGAATGTTATGGACCCGCACGTAGGATCTCTTGCACCTGTGCCCTGCGTTCTGCCATCTCAGCCCTGGAGAAGTGCTTAATACGGGGTGTAACGACGCTGCTCCCTGCACTGGATGTCGATCTGGGATTGGTGCTTGTTTGTGGCTTCCGTTCTTGGCTGGCTACTGAGTATGGAGTCACAACGACTGGTTCCGGGGATGCCCATGCTGATGGAGGCCGCCCTATACTGACGGTCCCGTGGCTGAGCTGTAGTTTGTGTTCGAAGGCGTGTGCTAGGTTCATGGCTGTGACTAGGTTGGGAGGGTGTTGCATCTCCACGTCCACCCTTAGGGGTTTTGCTAGCCCCGCAGTGAACATGTCGACTTGCTGATCTGTGCGAACCGAGGTTGCTCTGGCAAGAAGGGTTTGGAACTGGCATTGGTATTCTGCCACAGTTCCAGTTTGCTTGAGGTTGATTAACTCGCCCAGCGGGTTGCTTGTCAACGGTGGTCCGAACCTGAGGAGACAATATGATTTAAACTGACCCCAACTGAGACCGGTTCTTCTTGCTCCAGTCTATAGAACCAGAGTTGCGCCTCTTCTGATAGGTGGAAGGCTGCCAGACTGACTTTATCCTTGTCATTAGTACGCTGGTAACGGAAGAACTGTTCGCAGCGATACAGCCATCCAAACGGGTCTCTGGTGCCGCTGTAAGATGGAAATTCCAGCCGGCTATACTCGGGAATAACAACGGCTATTGGGGCAGCGGTCAGCTGTTTGCTGGACGTCTCCGCCCCGTCTGGACAGCGGTTGTTGGTGGTGGCGGTTCCCTCAAAGCTTCTTTCTTTGTTGGAGAGGAACGCTTCCTTGACCTCACGAACCTCCAGGCTGGTTTCGGCGAGCCTATGCTCTAGCTCGTGGACCCTGGAAGACAGCGGCTCCTGTTTCCCCATGATGGTAGGCTCTGATACTAGAATGTTATGGGCCCGCGCGTAGGATCTCATCACGGGTCGGTCCACGGGGAGAAAGCCCTACTTTCCCTTGCGCCTTCCCTTGCATGTAGAACCTATTGTGGAAAACCAAATGGGTGATTTGTCCAAGAGATCACCCGAACTCTCCTTACTCTTCTCTTGACTGGAAAACTGAATGCCTTTATTTCAATTCGTAGCTCCTTAAATAAGAGATTACAGAAGGAAATTCCTAATTAAACTCAAACTCCAACTTGAACTCAAACTCTTAATTACCTACTCCTAATGGTAACACAACTCTTACTTAAGATAAGATAAGATAAGGATAAGGATAAAGGATGAGGAATGGTGTAGCTGGCGGCAAGTTGGCGGGTGGAGCTGATGTGGTAAGATAAGTGTGGGCCCACCCTGATGAGCTGTCATGTGGTCCCCGCCCTACTGCTGCTGCCGGGCGGTGCGCGTGTCTCGCAGTGCTGCTGCCGTGAGGTGGGTGCTGTTGTCATGCAGTGTTTGCTGCCTAGTGCTGCTGCCGTGCTGCGCGATGCCGGGCGATGCGTGTTGCGCGCTGTCAGGCGGTGCGTGCTGCTGTGCACGCTACCGGGCTGCTGTGCGGTGCCTGCCGGGCGGTGCGTGCTGCTAGGGGGCCCGCTGTGCGTGCTGCTGCCTATTACTGTGCCGCAGTGCGCTGCCGGGCGGTGTGTCCATAACAATGAAACCACCCCGAAAACTGAAGGAGGTTCAGAGACTTAATGGTCGAATAGCTGCTCTGAGCCGCTTCATGTTCAAGTCGGCAAACCGCTGCCTACCTTTCTTTAAAGAAATTAAAAGCAAAGGTTTTGAATGGACCGAAGAGTGCCAGCTCGCATTCGATGAGCTCAAAAAGTACCTCGCTAGTATATTGGTTTTAACCCAACCTGAGGAGGGCAATGTTTTAGAGTTGTACCTCTCGGAAAGTGACGATGTTGTCAGCTTGGTACTAATAAAAGAGGTAGATCAGGTCCAACGACCTATCTACTATGTTAGTAAAGTGTTGTAGGGAGTAGAGATGAGATATCCAGAGATAGAAAAGTTGGCCTATGCACTAGTTATTGCAGCCCAGAAGCTTCGTCCGTACTTCCACGCTCACACTGTCATCGTCCTCACCAACAAACCTCTGAGGCAAGTTCTGCTCAAGCCCGAGGTCTCCGGTAGACTGGCGAAGTGGGCCATTAAGCTCAACGAATACGACCTCCAATACAAGCCGCAAATAGCTATCAAGGCCCAAGCCATAGCAGACTTTATCGCGGAATGCACTTTCAGCTCCAAAGTCCCTAGGTCGGTCGAGCACGAGGCCCCTAGCTCGGGCGAGCCCGAAGCTCCCAGGTCGGTTGAGCTTGAGCACCGTGAGGTAGTAACCAGTGCGGCATCCCTCCTAGTTAGGCCAAGCGCGAACTGGGATGAGGAGCCCTGGATCCTTCACATAGATGGCTCATCAAACCAGCAAGGCAGTGGAGCCGGAATCGTTCTGTACGGCCCAAGCGGCACAAAACTGGAGTACGCACTACGCTCCGAGTTCATGGCATCCAACAATGAAGTGGAGTACAAGGCGTTAATCAAGTCACAGGCGAATACGTCATCTACAGCGATTCACAGCTCGTAGTCAATCAAGTCACAGATGAATACGAAGCTCGCGAACCAACTATGATTGCCTACTTAGCCAAAGTAAAAGAGGCTCTGCTCAACTTCCAGTCACACTTCGTCAAGAAAATCCTGAGGTCGGAGAATGCTAAGGCCGGCGCCCTGTCCCAGATAGCCAGCACCAGTGATAATACCATGAGAACTGTGTACATAGAGAACCTGTCTCGGCCTAGCATTCTCAGGGGGGCAGAGGAGGTTGCTCCTGTCGTTCAAGCGGAGTCGAGCTAGATTAATCCGCTCGCGAGCTTCCAGCTACACGGGACCCTCCCTACAGACCACAATGCTACCAGAAGGGTAGAGCGTCAGGCAGCCAAATACGTCATGATAGACGAACGACTGTACCAAAGATCTTACACGCTCCCCTACTTGCGCTACTTGCGACCTTCCGAAGCCAAGCTCGTGCTTCGCGACACTCATGAGGGCCTGTGCGGCGGACACTTGGGGGTAGGGCCCTCACCCAAAAAGTGCTACGACAAGGGTACTACTGGCCAACAATGAAAGCAAATGCGATCGAGCTTGTCAAAAAGTGTGACAAGTGCCAAAAGCATGCCAATATCCACCATCAACCTGTCGCCGACCAGAAGTATCTCACCAGCCCGTGGCCTTTCGCACAGTGGGGGATCGATATACTCAGACCGTTTCCACCAACAACAGGCCAGAGGAGGTTCTTAGTGGTAGCAGTTGATTATTTCACTAAGTAGGTAGAAGTTGAACATCTCGTAACAATCACAGCTCGGAATGTGCAGAACTTCTTTTGGAAAATTATAGTGTGCCGCTTCGGGTTACCTCGGGTACTGATCTCCGATAATGGTAAACAGTTCGAGGACATTAAATTCCAGAACTGGTGCCAAGACATGGGAATTCGACAGAAATTTATGTCAGTAGCACATCCTCAAGCAAATGGTCAAGCGGAAGTCACGAACAAAACTATCCTACGCGGACTGAAGGCACGCCTAGACCACCTCAACCAAATGGTCAAGCGAAAGAAAATTGGGCATCAGCTCATGGGTGACCACCTTCCGACTCCTTCGCAAAGCCACAGTGAAGTCGATGACGCTTTCTCACCCGCTAGTAGGGAATCACAGGAAAGCGAACAGGTGGGGCTGCTCAGACGGAGGGTACTGCCCTTGCGCCGGGACCTCGCGTTCTTCTGCGCCGCCCTCCGTGGCTACACCCTCGAATGGGACTGGTGGGACCTCAGGCGGTGGTGGGACGAAGGCTGGATTAGCAGCCTCGAACTCAGCGCTCTCGGAAGTGAAAGCTCGGTCAGGGCGTGACCTCTTCACCCTGCGCTTTTGGTTGCTTGACAAAAGGCGACGCACATCTACACCAGACATGTTGACTGCCAAAAATCACAAGGCATTAGCTCAGCTAAAAAAAAACAAGGCATTATGCGACCTAAAAGGCAACCTACTGGGGCTCAGGCTGGCCTGCGCGAGCTTGTCCTTGGTCAAGTAATCCGACCAATGGAAACCAACTGTTGCCCAAGATTGCAGCGTTTCCCACACTTTTGGACCCAAGTTAGTGCCCGAATCCTGAATGGCGGCCCTCCAATGGGTTGGGAAGGGCCACCCTTCGGGGTTGCGAACTACAAAATAATCCCTCTTCCAAGCTGGGATCCTGTTCGGCAGCTCGTGTAAGAGCTTGAAGCCGGGATGGGGAGAGAAGTAATAGGAATGCCTTTCTGGAGGTGCTCCGGGGGAAGCATTCTTGATAGACGGAATGGTGGAGAAGATGTCGAGGTCAAGAGGAAGACAGTATTCATAAAACAAAGAAATAGTCCTAACTACATTTCAGATTGAGTTGGGATGAAACTGGTCTATGGTAACGTTAAAATGGTTTAAAACCTCCACTATCAAAGGATGCAGAGGAAGATGAAGGTTAGCCATGAGTTGTTCCTAGAAGATCACGATCTCATCGTGATTGTGTTCCCAAAGGGAGTTACCGGATGGGAAACTGTAGATGAGGTTTCTGGGAAGGTTGAATTGAAGAACCAAGGTCCCGAGTCTCTCCATCGACATGGAGGAAGGACCAAAACTGTCCGGCTCCCTACCCCGGGAGGTGGAAGTCATCTCGCTGGAGGCCTCCAGAGCCTCCAGAGCCTGCCCCCAAGCTCCCCTTGAGCCAGAAGGAGCGTCATCTTGGTTACCGCCCCGGGGAAAGACATTGTACGGATACCCAGACATGCTGACAAAGTGATAAGACTCACCAGGGAAAAGTTGAACCAAAAAAGACGGTGTGAACAGGAGAAGAGCTCGAGCAGTTAGAAGAAGGTGCGACCTCAGAATCTGAAAGCAAGACAAGTTGGCGTAAAGGAAATGAGGCCTGGGGCCCACCTATTTACAGCCACTGTGCCCACAAAATGACGGCTCATATCAAGACGAATCTAACGGTTCGCAGTCAAGCTGACCGCACGTCTTCTAAAGCCGAAATGTGACTGGCTGCACGTCCTCCATGATTAAGTTAATGCCGGTTGCACGTGTTATGGACACACCGCCCGGCAGCGTACTGCGGAGCAGTCATAGGCAGCAGAACGCACAGCGGGCCGCCCAGCAGCGCGCACCGCCCGGCAGCGCACAGCACGCACCGCACGACAGTAGCACGCACCGCACGGCAGCAGCACGCACCGCACGACAGCAGCACGCACCTCACGGCAGCAGCATTGCGAGACGCGCGCATCGCCCGACAGCAGCAATAAGGTGGGGCCCACATGACAGCTCATCAGGGTGGGCCGACACTTATCCTACCACATCAGCTCTACCCGCCAACTCGCCGCCAGCTACACCATTCCTCATCCCTTATCCTTATCTTTATCTTATCTTATCTTAAGTAAGAGTTGTGTTACCATTAAGAGTAGGTAATTAGGAGTTTGAGTTCAAGTTGGAGTTTGAGTTTAATTACGAATTTCCTTCTGTAATCTCCTATTTAAGGAGCTACGAATTGAAATAAAGACATTCAGTTTTCCAGTCAAGAGAAGAGTAAGGAGAGTTCAGGTGGTCTCTTGGACAAATCACCCATTCGGTTTTCAACAATAGGTTCTACACGCAAGGGAAGGCGCAAGGGAAAGCAAATCTTTCTCCTCGTGGACCGACCCGTGACGAGATCCTACACGCGGGCCCATAACAATCTGGTATCAGAGCCTACCGTCATGGGGGTTTAGGAGTCATTGTCTTCCAGGGTCCCCGAGCAAGAGCATAGGCTCGCCGAAACCAACCTGGAGGTTCGTGAGGTCAAGGATGATGTCCGGGAGCTACGACGACTACTGGAAGCGTTCCTCTTCAACAAAGAAAGAGGCTTTGAGGGAACCGCCACCACCAACAACTGTTGTCCAGACGGGGCAGAGACGTCCAGCAAACAGCAAACCACTGCCCCAATAGCCGTTGTTATTCCCAAGTATAGCCAGCTGGAATTTCCATCTTACAGTGGCACCGGAGACCCGTTAGGATGGCTGTATCGCTGCGAACAGTTCTTCCGTAACCAACATACTGATGACAAGGATAAAGTTAGTTTGGTCACCTTCCACCTATCAGAAGAGGCGCAGCTCTGTTTCTACAGACTGGAGAAAGAAGAACCCGGTCTCATTTAGGGGCAGTTTAAATCATATTGTCTCCTTAGGTTCGGGCCACCATTGACAAGCAACCCGTTGGGCGAGTTAATCAACCTCAAGCAAACTGGAACCGTGGCAGAATACCAACGCCAGTTCCAAACCCTTCTCGCCAGAGCAACCTCGGTTCGCACAGATCAGTAAGTCGACATGTTCACCGCGGGGCTAGCAGAACCCCTAAGGGTGGACGTGAAGATGCAACACCCTCCCAACCTGGTCACAGCCATGAACCTAGCACCCAACTTCGAACGCAAACTACAGCTCAGCCACGGTACCGTCAGTATGGGGCGGCCTTCATCAGCATGGGCATCCCCGGAACCAGTCGGAGTGGCTCCATACTCAGCAACCAGCCAAGAACGGAAGCCACTGACAAGCACCAATCCCAGATCAGCATCCAGTGCAGGGAGCAGCGTCGTTACACCCCCCATTAAGCACTTGTCCAGGGCTGAGATGGCAGAACGCAGGGCGAGGGGGAAGTGTTTTAATTGCGACGAACTCTACTCAGCAGGGCACAAGTGCAAGAGACTTTTCTGCCTCCTGGTGAAACAAGAGGAAGATGAGGATGAACCCCCTCCATGGGAACCTGATCCAGAAGGGCAAAGCCATCCAGGATTCCTTTGAGGGTGTTTTGGACACCCAATTCGAGCTTGAGGACAAGCTCGTAGTCCAGGAGGGGTGTGATGTTATGGACACACCGCCCGGCAGCGCACTGCGGCGCAGCCACAGGCAGCAGCACGTACAACGGGCCGCCCACCAGTGCCGCACAACAGCATGGCAGCGCACTGCATGCATCGCCCAGCAGCGCACAGCATGCACCGCACGGCAGCAGCACTAGACAGCAGCGCGCACCGTACGGCAGCAACACGCACCGCACGGAAGCAACACGCATCGCACGACAGTAGCACGCACCTCACGGCAGCAGCACTACGAGACGCGCGCACTGCCCGGCAGCAACAGTAGGGCGGGGCCCACATGACAGCTCATCAGGGTGAGCAGACACTTATCATACCACATCAGCTCTACCTGCCAACTGGCCACCAGCTACACCATTCCTCATCCCTTATCATTATCTTTATCTTATCTTATCTTAAGTAAGAGTTGTGTTACCATTAGGAGTAGGTAATTAGGAGTTTGAGTTCAAGTTGGAGTTTGAGTTTAATTAGGAATTTCCTTCTGTAATCTCCTATTTAAGGAGCTACGATTTGAAATAAAGACATTCAGTTTTCCAGTCAAGAGAAGAGTAAGGAGAGTTCAGGTGGTCTCTTGGACAAATCACCCATTAGGAGAGTTCGAGTGGTCTCCTGGACAAATCACCCATTCGGTTTTCAACAATAGGTTCTACACGCAAGGGAAGGTGCAAGGGAAAGCAGATCTTTCTCCCCGTGGACCGACCCGTGACGAGATCCTATGCGCGGGCCCATAACAATTTGGTATCAGAGCCTACCGTCATGGGGGAACAGGAGCCGCTGTCTTCCAGGGTCCACGAGCTAGAGCATAGGCTCGCCGAAACCAACCTGGAGGTTCGTGAGGTCAAGGATGATGTCTAGGAGCTACGACGCCTACTGTAAGCGTTCCTCTCCAACAAAGAAAGAGGCTTTGAGGGAACCGCCACCACCAACAACTGTCGTCCAAACGGGGCAGAGACGTCCAGCAAACAGCAAACCGCTGCCCCAACAGCCGTTGTTATTCCCAAGTATAGCCGGCTGGAATTTCCATCTTACAATGGCACCGGAGACCCGTTAGGATGGTTGTATCACTGCAAACAGTTCTTCCGTAACCAGCATACTGATGACAAGGATAAAGTCAGTCTGGTCGCCTTCCACCTATCAAAAGAGGCGCAGCTCTGTTTCTACAGACTGGAGCAAGAAGAACCCGGTCTCAGTTGGGGGCAGTTTAAATCATATTGTCTCCTCAGGTTCGGACCACCGTTGACAAGCAACCCGTTGGGCGAGTTAATCAACCTCAAGCAAACTGGAACCGTGGCAGAATACCAACGCCAGTTCCAAACCCTTCTCGCCAGAGCAACCTCGGTTCGCGCAGATCAGCAAGTCGACATGTTCACCGCGGGGCTAGCAGAACCCCTAAGGGTGGTCGTGAAGATGCAACACCCTCCCAACCTGGTCATAGCCATGAACCTAGCACGCACCTTCGAACGCAAACTATAGCTCAGCCACAGGACCGTCAGTATGGGGCGGCCTTCATCAGCATGGGCATCCCCGAAACCAGTCGGAGTGGTTCCATACTCAGCAGCCAGCCAAGAACGGAAGCCACTGACAAGCACCAATCCCAGATCAGCATCCAGTGCAGGGAGCAGCGTCGTTACACCCCCCATTAAGCACTTGTCCAGGGCTGAGATGGCAGAACGCAGGGCGAGGGGGAAGTGTTTTAATTGCGACGAACTCTACTCAGTCGGGCACAAGTGCAAGAGACTTTTCTGCCTCCTGGTGAAACAAGAGGAAGATGAGGATGAACCCCCTCCATGGGAACCTGATCCAGGAGGGCAAAGCCATCCAGGATTCCTTTGAGGGTGTTTTTGACACCCAATTCGAGCTTGAGGACAAGCTCGTAGTCCAGGAGGGGTGTGATGTTATGGACACACCGCCCGACAGCGCACTGCGGCGCAGCCACAAGCAGCAGCACGCACAGCGGGCCGCCCAGCTGCGCGCACCGCCAGGCAGTGCCGCAAAACAGCATAGCAGCGTACCGCACGCACCACCCAGCAGCACACAACATGCACTGCACGACAGCAGCACTAGGTAGCTACATGCACCGTACGGCAGCAACATGCACCGCACGGCAGCAGCACGCATCGCACGACAGTAGCACGCACCTCATGGCAGCAGCACTGCGAGATGCGCGCACCGCCCGGCAGCAACAGTAGGGAGGGGCCCACATGACAGCTCATCAGGGTGGGCCGACACTTATCTTACCACATCAGCTCTACCCGCCAACTCGCCACCAGCTACACCATTCCTCATCCCTTATCCTTATCTTTATCTTATCTTATCTTAAGTAAGAGTTGTGTTACCATTAGGAGTTTGAGTTCAAGTTGGAGTTTGAGTTTAATTAGGAATTTCCTTCTGTAATCTCCTATTTAAGGAGCTACGAATTGAAATAAAGGCATTCAGTTTTCCAGTCAAGAGAAGAGTAAGGAGAGCTCGGGTGGTCTCTTGGACAAATCACCCATTAGGAGAGTTTGGGTGGTCTCTTGGACAAATCACCCATTCGGTTTTCCACAATAGGTTCTACACGCAAGGGAAGGCACAAGGGAAAGCAGGGCTTTCTCCCCGTGGACCAACCCGTGATGAGATCCTACACGCGGGTCCATAACAGCACGTCTTCCAGAACTGAGAGCCATTTTGGCACATTTTTTTGGCATTCGAAAAGTCCAGAAATCGCCTGACATCCACGTGTGTATTTAATGCGATTAGTCAATCAAGTTTGAATCTCGAGTCAAATCCACCCGTCACACTCCATGAACTTTTTGCACTAAATTAGAATCCTTAGCCCGAGGACTGGGGAGCAATTGATGGAGGGTGATTTGACCCAACCTCCTAAGAAGGCGACACGTGGACGTGACTCAGCATAAGCAACAACTCAGCATGACAGTCTGGTTGCGACTAAGTAACAAGCTCGTTAAGATCCTCACAAGACAGCTCGCTACATTACAGCTCGCCACGGAACAAGCTCACCACGGGACGAGCTCGCTACAGCGCGAGCTCAAGGACCCCAATATGTTGAAAGGGAATACTCCAAGTCTATCCTAGCTCGCGAGCTCGGATAACCAAATCGCTCCAACACTCAAGCAAGAGGACTGCCCCCAAAGGCAACCTCCGGCAGAACCACCTCGGGATACCTCCAGGAGCTCACTACATGGCAGCTCGCTATGGGATAGCTCGCTACAAGGCAACTCGCTACTAAGCGACGCGGCGTTTTCAAGAAGCTTCTTATCTGACGAGACCGTACCCGTCAAACTGCACCACGTCTCCTAACTGACGGCGCAGTCCCTGGCAGCCCACAGACTGCCCACATCTCTCGACAGTTGGTGGCATGTCTATCCTTTCCGGGTCGTGTCTCTCATCTGATTGTACAATACTCTGCAACGGTTACCTGCGCAGCCCTGGAAATTAACGGCTGCGCCAGAGGGCCAGTGGTGGTTACGCCCGATTTGACAAGGACATCTGTATTTAAAGGCCTCAGTACCGAAGGGGCAAAAGTAACTGAACTTTAACTGATCTAGCGCGACCTACACTCTTAGCTCTCAATGCATTACTTACAGCTCTCTCAAGTGTTCTAACTTAAGCATCGGAGTATTCCCACCGGGCAAGTCCCCCGGGAATCCTTCACCTTCCTCTTCTTAGGTACCATTCGCCGCCAGCTAGGAGCCAGACGTCTGCCAGCTAGGAGTGCCCAGATTGCGCAGCATCACTGCTCAAAGTCAAACTTTTTGACAATAGAGTCAAACCGGATGTTCCAACTCCTATAAGCTTCCTTAAGTTCATATATGGATCTATTTAATTTACATACAATGTGTTCCTGACCCGCAGCTATGGAACCTTGCGGTTGCTGCATATAGATATCTTCAATAAGATCTCCATTCAGGAATGCAATTTTGACATTCATTTTCCAAATCTCTAGTCATGGTATGCTGCTATAGCAAGCAGGATCCTAATGGATTTAAGCATGGCCATGGGCGAATCGGTTTCCTCATAATCGATGCCCTCTTTTTGAGTATACCCTTTCGCCACCAGACGAGCTTTGTAGGTCTCAAACTTACCATCAGGGCCCTTCTTCCTCTTATAGATCCATTTGCAACCAATTGCTTTTACCTCGGGGGCGGATCTACTAGAGTCCAGACTCCATTGGTCTCCATTGAGTCCATCTCAGCTCTCATGGCATCTACCCACTTTAAGCAATCTATGTCCAAGATAGCTTTCGTGTAAGTCACGGGATCCTCCTCACTGGTCATAGCTTTCACCAAGTAGATCTTCTAGGTTGGTCATTACCTAGAACTTGTGACACACCTCCCACTGACCCTGAGCTCTCTTCATCAAGAACAACTTCCTGATGATTGTTCAGGATATATTCTTCCTCCAAGAAATGGGCATTTCGGATACAGAACACCTTCTGTTCACTTGAGTCATAGAATAGGTAACCCATAAAGCCCTTGGGGTAGCCTACGAATAGGCAACGGCTGGTCTTGGATTCCAATTTGTCCGCACTTGTTCTTTTAACGTGTGCTGGACAACCCCAAATCTTCACGTGTCTGACACATGGTTTTTTTCTTGTCCAAAGTTCATATGGAGTATTCGGAACCAATTTGGTTGGAACCCGATTTAGCACGTATATCGCAGTCTCTAATGCGAAACCCCAAAAGGATGTGGGCAACTCTGAGTGTACGAGAAGTGACCGGACCATATCCAATAAGGTCCTATTCCTCCTCTCTGAAACACCATTTACCTATGGTGTAGCAGGAGGAGCCAACTGTGATACTATCCCATTAACCTTCAAGTAGTCCCTGAATTCGTTAGAGAAATACTCGCCACCTCGATCCAATCGAAGGGTCTTAATTTCTCTCCCTAACTATTTCTCGACCTCTTGTCTGAACTCTTTAAACTTTTCAAATGATTCACACTTGTGTCTTATTAGGTACACATAACCATACTGAGAATAATCATCGGTGAATGTAATGAAATACACGTGCTGGTTATGAGTCCTAACACTCAGGGGACCACATACATCAATATGTATAAGGTCAAGCATGCTTGTACATCTTTCAGGCTTACCGTTAAATGGTCATTTCGTCATCTTACCCTGAAGGCAAGGTTCACAAGTGGGAAGGTCTTCTAAGTTAGAAAATCCAAAGGATCATCCTTTACCAACCTTGTGATACGATCTATATTAATATGGCCAAGTCGGTAATGCCACAGGCACGTGGGATTAACTATACAACGGATTCTTATCTTGGGGTTATCAACCAACGTAGTTTCGGCTATGTTAGTTTCCAGAGAAGGATGAAAAACATAGAGACCATTCGAAAGTTCTTCGTATCCGATGAATTTGTTATTTCTTTTAATAGTAATCACATTACCAAAAAGAATAGAATATCCATCCGCACACAATTTTGAAATAGAAATCAAATTTCTTCTCAAATTTTGTACATAAAGACAATCTTTCAGTACAATTGATCATTCTTTGAAAAATAACTCTACGGTTCCTATTGCCGTAGCTACAACACTTATAGAAGTCCTCAAGTAAAGAGTTACTTCTCTGTCACTCAGTCTTCTGCTTATCCTGAACCCCTGCAGTGAGTTACACACATGAGTTGATGCCCCAGAGGCAATACACCAGGAAGCAGAAGTTACCAACAAATTGGTTTCTATGACATAGTATTCGAAATTACCTTTCTTGGATTCCAGGTACCGAGGACAGTTCCTCTTCCAGTGGTCGGTCTGTTTGCAGAAGTGACAAGCATCCAATGCTCTGTCCTTCTTCTGCTTCTTGGACTTGGTGGCTTTCTTCTGGGGCTTCTTCTCTGCCTTCCTCTTTTTCTTGCCTGACTTGCTACTTCAACAAGCATAGCAAGAGGCTCATCCTTTTTAATCAGTTCTTCAGCCCTCTGCAACATATTGCTGAGTTCCTAAATGCTGACATTCAGCTTGTTCATTTTGTAATTCATGATGAATGGATTGAAGGAAGGAGGCAAAGAATTTTGGATGGCATCCACCTTAGTGACATGGTCCAGCCCGGATCCAAGAGCCTCAAGTTAATTGATGTAGCCCATCATCCGAAGACAATGGTCATGAACCTGCTGACCCTTGGACATCTGTGCGGTCATGAACTGTTTTAAGACCTTTTGTCGAGTAGAACGATTCTGCTCTTCATACATTGTCTTTAGACTGTCCAATATGTCCTTAGCAAGATCGATCCGATCGAACTGCCTCTGTATCGGATTGTCAAAGGAGGCAATGATATAGCACCGGCCAGGGAATTTTTCTCTTCCCACTCAAGGAAATCCCTCCTACGGGCCTCAGAAGCCCTAACTCTCGGATGCTCCGGGGTAGGGCTTTTAGCCACCTTGTCCAACTTCTCAGAAGTCTGAACCAACATAAGGTTACGGTACCAGTCGGCATAGTTTGGGCCCTTAAGTTTGTTGTCATCCAACAGCTTTGCAAACTGTCCGTTTGCCATTTCTAGTAAAAAGCAAACATCAGTCCACAACCTAATTTGATTCATGTTATCTACATAGATATGTCTTTTAATCTATGTTCCATTTCCATTTATTCATCTCCGAGATTTCCCTCCTATCTCAGTGACGAAGACTGCGAATTATCTCTGGAAATGTGGGAAATCACATAGGGTGCATGGAGCCAATTGTTTCAGCTGCATAACCCCACCACCTTTCTATGAAGGATCATATCCACTCATCATATGAGCTTTCCCTTTGGCCTCTGTCAAACAAGGTTCATTGCCATTTTAGGTTAAACCTTTCTGTCCAGTGAGTGGCACCCATCATATTTGTGAATGCCAAGGCACCATGAGAGAGTCTTCCATTTTAGGATAGGCCCCTCCCACATCGGTCTATGACACCCCTATCATCTTATGAAACATTCCAACAGACCCAGCAACACTTGGATAGCCCAATTTTATGGTGTGTCTCCTCATAAATGAAGGACCCATCTTCATGCTAATGACGGAAGGCCTTTAGAAAGTTCATCATATGAATCTCCCTATCACATGCTCTCCTATTTCAAGAGGGAATAAAAGTTACGCCCTAGTTTAATTTAGGTCAAACCAAAGTGGCACCCATTGACTTTCATAAAGCCAGATTTCTGGTGGGCCTTAAACGGCTATGGTTCCGCACGTATCCTTTTCAGGGGTGTGGGGCCCACCACTGAAAGAGGTCATCCAATGACCCATAGGGACACCATGGCAATGATGTGCATTCAGTCATGGTGTGCGCAAGAGCCACTATCGTATCTGCATGGGCCAAGTACTTATGGCCCATGTACGTTGCACATCACACATCCAAACATCACATGCAAGGATAGAATTGATCCAATCAATTAATATCTGTAAAGCCCATTATTAAAGCCCAATTTAATCCATAATATTACTGATTAATATTATCTAGGTATATGGGCTGAATAGCATTAAGCAGTTTGGCCCATATAGCTTTTCTGTAGTTGATGAGCTTTAGTAGTTTTAACTCCTTAAAACTGGGCCTTACAGGTGTGGGCCGAATTAAGTCTCACAATTAAACATCAACCCCTTGACCAAAAAGTGGGAAGTTAGGGCTGAGAACAGCCTCCATCGAACCACAGATTTGGTCCAAACAGTTTGGTCCAATCTGGTTCAAATGGGTCTAGGGTTTGATTTTTAATTCAAGAAAATGATCTGAAATTAATTACTGATCAAAGATAATCAGAAATCAGTAACAGGGCTGTTCGCACATCTCAAACCTGCAAAACTGATGTTAGATCACAGTTTGCAGTTTCACAAACTGCAAATCGCAGATAGCGATTTCTCCATCTGCGAAATCTCCTTCTCCTGTGCATCCAGCTTCGATCTTGAAATAAAATAAATAGAAAACCCTAATTTTTCTATTAATATTACATCAGATCGAATTTCTATACATTCAGTCTAGAAATTAAAAAAAATAATAATTACAGACCAAAAATAATAGAACTGCAAAATCGCAGATATCCCGCGCCAATAAAGAATTTGATCTCCTTTGTATGAACAACCCATAAATCAAGAAAATTATAAAGAACAATTCTAAATAAAATTCAGATTTATAAAGAATTAATTTCAGATCATTCGCCCTTCATCTAGGAAACAATTTCCTAGAAAAACCACAATCTGCGCAAATCAGATAGAATGCCTTCTGCCCATTTGTGCAGGTTCAGATTTGATCTATTTCGGTTCAAGATTTGAACCATGGCTCTGATACCACTGAAAGGATGAGAGATCCATCATATGGATAGCCGAACCCTGCAGGTAGGTAGGGCGAAATTTCAAAAATTTCTCTCTCCCATATGGGAATCACATTCCCTGTTTTAGAAAATCTGCATTTTCAAGGATCAATCTTGAATCAAGAACCGAACCAGATCAGAAACCAAAAGGTAGGAGAGGGATGTACCTAAAACGGAGTAGCAGTAACTCCCAACGAAGGTGTTCACACCCAAGGAAAACTCCAAAGACTGCTCCCACTGAAGATGACAAAGCGTAGGGTGGAGCAGAATCAGCAGGTTCATCACAAGAATCGAATTCTTCAGCAAGAATTCGATGGATGGAGTGTGAGCACGACTTCAGATCAGCCTTTCTCCAAAGACTGATATCAAGAACACTTCTTGATCGCTCCTACGGTGGAGATCGAACTGGCAATGGCGGCAGTAGGACGAGGGCGCAAGAGCAGAAGATGGCGTAGTCTCACTATAGTTGTCTTCTCTCTTTCTGTGATCTGAAATCTGATCTGATGTTGTTGTAAAGAATGGTTCGCCCCCTCCTCCTTTTATAGCTTTAAAGAGAGCTCCTAATCTCATTAAGAGTTTCCTAATCCAAATCTGTATTTGGATCAGGACTTCTCTTTAAGAGATAAGGATAAGCCCTTACCTTATCTGCAGATTAGATCAGCCCTCCTAATCTCATTAGGAGCTTCCTAATCCAAATCCTTTTTTGGATCTGGACTCTCTGAGTGGATAGGGATAACTCCACCTATCTGTTGATCCAAATCCCAGATCCACCCCCTTCTTTAACTAATCAAATTAGACCAGTTCGAATTGGGCTTTAGGCCCATTAAGTCCATGTGCTCACTAACCTTTCAGACTGCTGCCCAGTTGGGTTTCCTTGTATGGCGTGGGACCCAAACATTGATCTACACATCAGCCACATGGGTTCAGCCTAGCCTCTGTTATAAGGCCTGGCCGAATTCACTATTATGGGCAGTGAACCCCTGAGCCCATCACCATGGGCTCTTAATGGGCCCAACACTTACACTAAGTGGTCATTGGGCCAAGCCACCTTATAAAAACCCAGGGACTATGGGCAGATAAAAGATTAGCCTATCAGGTATTACCCTCAATGGTCTTACACTTAACCTCTCAGCCCATAATGATCAAACATTGCCCGACAAGAGAGGACCTCTCCCTCGGTTGTAAGGAACAGTGCTGCACTCTTTACTCACATAGATCCCGGGAATTAAAACCTTTTGCAAACATTTTGAAACCGTAATATATATGTATATCTTTATATAAATATATTTTGCAAAAACAAATTTCAACGATTGAAATCGGCTGCCAGCAGCTTTGGTTTCCATCAGAGAGAGTGCATCCCCGATCATTACCTTTGCCCGACAAAGGGGCTAATCTTGTCACTATGATCACCTAATCAAAAGAATTCTCGGATTGTCCCAACATACCCAGGTTTTGACCCCCTCTAAGGATCTCACTGATTGGCATATCAAAGACAGCCCAATCCGACACCTAGTGCAGTATCATAATCGAGTCTTGGGGTCAGGTGTAGCATTCCAGTTTTGCCCATCAATCTCCAAGGTCCAGGGCAGTACTGGAATTCTGGTCCGGTTCAGGGTTTCAAAGAAACCTACACTGCATGTACCTCAGGTCTCACCCTAGCAGCTGAGACAGTCTACTCCAACCAACTTGGCAGCACATCATTATGAGCATTATCAAGATAAATCTCCCCAGATCTATCCAACGGCTGTGAACATTCTAAACTAACACGAGTCTCATATGTTTTCAGTTTAAGGGTATTACACAGAAACACATCATAATAACATGAATCAAATATGTACTTTATTCATTTACAATAAATGTCATAAGGTACATCATTCTAATTGGAGCTAAGGGCATACACTGTCTAACAATATTGAGCAAGCCAAATGGGGGGAAGATAAATGACTTTGACGTAAGATTTATGTATTCAAAATTTCTATATGCATTTCTTCCTCTCTTTCCCCATCTAACATTGTTTCTATTTGTTTTAGGAAAATAGGGTTGAGCGTAGTCTCAAGCCAATAAGCTTTGGATGACAACATATAGCATTCCCAAATAGAGTCTCAATCTTAGGAAAGTCACTATGTATCATCTCTCTCTATCTCTCTCTCCCTCTCCACATATATTGCTTTAACATCAGAATCATAAAACTATGTTGTGTAGATAAAGGCAATTTATAGAAACTATATTCTTTTGATAAAATACCATTCGGTGCAAATATAATTTATATTCTTTTGATAAGACAATCCATAGAGAACAAGCACCACCATGTTTGTATTGATTGCTATCCACTTAGTAATTTCTATTTAATTAGATAATGTTGTATTTGATTTATACACAAACCCCATTTCTACATGTTAAAGATATGAATTCATATGGAAAATAAACATGGGGAAAGAATGAGGAAAACACAAGGTTATGCCCACCAAACCTCCAAAAAATCCTAGACTGATCTTGGAGGGGTCCAGCATAAATTCATGAATTTGAAAAAAAGAACCCAGAACTTACAACAAAAAAAATGCCTTCTATCATTTCATCCTTGGTGCACGGAAAAAAGCCTTATTTGTTTCTTTTTTCTTTTATTTCTTTTCTGAGATTAATCCAAAGTGAAAATCATCCTTTTTGTACTTTGACAACATTTTTCTTGAACCAATATTCTAATGCATTAGGGGTTTACGTTAAACTTGTGTTGGTAGCTTAAAAGCAAGAGCATCCAGTGATGATTCCAATAAGAATGGATAAGATTCAGATTTGCTACATGCCCTTGGAGAAGAAGAGAAATAGACAAAAAAAGAATTTGGATGGGAGTAGGAAGAAATGGAAAGAATACACCTCAAAACCACCAAATTCCAACTACTTTTCTTATTTTTCCATTCTAAAAGATAACAAAAACTTTTGTAAGACAACTTATTTAAGAGCTAAGACAGAAAGCAGTCTCCATTAAAGAGCTATCAAGACTTTCCAAAACTTTTTCTTTCAAAGCTCAAATAGCTTAAACCATTTATTGTAAGGAACCTTGTAATTTCTGCTTTGTGCTACATCATTTTCAGTTCAAATAAAATAGTAGTGGCTGTTTTAACATAGAAACCTCTAGAATTTGTAGCATGTTTGGAATATCAGCATATAGTTTTGCTACTACACTAATTTCAGCTTCTCAAATCAGAATATTTAAGTTCTGTGACAAGACTAGGAAAACTATGATTATCACTTGGTTGTACCATTGTTTTTGTTCCCCTTGTCAATAATCTTAGTTCAAAATAGACCTTTGTGACTTTTTCTATCAGTAACATACCCATTTCAACATAATGAGGTTGAAAAGCAACTAGAAAGTTTTGGCTATTGTTTTAATTATATGATTGCCAGCTATCCCATATAAAATCTTCAAATGGTTTTCCAATGGCCAGCCTGGTCTACTTATGGATTGGCATGACTCCTTCTGATGGATGTCGTACTTATGGTGTAGAAAAAAAAATGAAGGAAAGAAAGAAATAAGAAGGAAAATAGATTTACTTAGGTTTGGTTCAACAGTTTATGATGGTGGCTATTTAATTATATCAGTGCTAGTTATTTTTGGCTTAAACATGCTTCCTCCCCCCCCCCCCCCTCTTCCTTTCTTTTTCTAATCCCTTTTTGTCACTAATTTGAGTTAACATAATACAATTTGCTTTCTCTCTTTCTTGATTTATGATGTTTTGTTTGAATTTTCTTTTATATTTGAACTTAGGGTAATCCTTTGTTTCCTTAGTATTTCTTCTTTGTAACACTTGGAAGAATAATTTATTAGAATGGAAAAAATGGATTTTCATCAAATATTTTTTTGTTTATGTTAGGCTTTTTCTGTGGTTAATTAATGGTGTGTAAATTACTAAGATCTTATTAAGAATCTATGTAGTTTTTTGGAGGAAACTTCTTTTTTCCAATATTCATGCATTGATGTTGAAGTTAAAACCTTTGTACTTGGTCATTCTTACAATTCACATAGGAAGTAATCCATTTATTGTAAGCAAGACAATGGGTAAAACAGTAATGGTCATAATGAGTTATTGGGAGCTAAGTTGGCATATTTAGCTGAAGCAAAGGAAACTACTGTTAGCCCCGCTCAAGTATGTTATGATTCAAGTTGGTCATTCACTGGTGCATTGTTAATGAGTACTTTTTATAATGAGAATAATAGGTTGGTTTTAGTGATGTGGTTGAGGTTAAGGCAATGACTATGATGGCAAATGTTGAATTACTTGAAATGATAAACCATGTTTTAAATTTAGAAGTACATTGCAAATCTTGCTTTGTTATGCAGTTTCACACTAAAAAGAGATGATATGACATTGACAATACAATCCTTGCAAACTTAAGCAAGGTTTAACCTTCTATGCCTATGTGTTACCTTTCAGTAGTGATTTCTTTTTACTGTAACAGATTAATCACCAAAGCCATTTAAATTTCATGGCTAATGTCCTAGTAAAAAAACATCATAGCAAATGTATAATTTTTTGAAATTTGATTTTTCTGGTTAAATTCAATTCAATATTCTTATTTATTTGGATGTTTGTAATGATGTTGAAATGCAACTAGAAACTTTTGACCAATGTTTTATTTATATGATAGCCACTTAGTCCATACAAAGTCTTCAAATGGGTTTCCAATGGCCAGCCTGATCTATTTCTTCTAGATTGGTTTGGGTGCTTATGATGGATCCAATCACTATGATGTTCAAAAAGAAGGAAAAGGTATTTTTATGGTATCAATGTTATATCGGTGCTATTTATTTTCAGCTTACACATGTTTCTTCATTTTCCATTTTCTTTTCTATATTTTTATTACTAATGTGGGTTAACATAATATTCTATGTTTTCTCACTTTCTTGATTTAGGATGAACAAATATCTCAATTTTACTTATAAGTTTGTTAATCTAGGAGAACTTATGATACTACTATGTTTCCTTTATATTTCTTCTTTGGTTTTTAGTTGAATGCATTTCTCAAACTATGCAATCATTTAAATAAGGTATGTGAAAAACCCATGACAATTGACAAGTGTTTGTAGTTGAATTCCTTTATATCATTGTTAAGAACTTCTTTGATATCATCCTTTTAGGCCATGACAAATGCAAGAGTGTAGGTTGAAGTATGAGAGCAGCGACTATGTGAAAATAAATTAATGTCATACATTAGGTTCTTATCCAATATAGCCCTCCCAAGACTCCAAACACCTTGGACCTAAATTGAAAGATCAGTTGTAATAATGCTATAGTTGCAACTTGATGGGTAAAATAGGTGGTCATAATAGTTCTTGGGAAAAGAATTGGCAGATTTAGCTAAAGGAGAGGAAACATATTTCTTTGGAATTAACCCTACTCAAGTGAATTCTAGTTCAAGTTGCCCATCCATTGGTGTGATGTTAATGCATACTATTGAAAATGAGAATGAATCAGTTAACTTTGGACCTTCATAGCTACTCGGTAGAAGATACATTAATTTTTTTACTAGCTAATAGATTGGTCTCAGTGATGTGGTTGAGTTCAATTTGACACTAAAAGGAAATGATGAGACATTGAGAATACAACCCTTATATACTCAAAGAAACTCCTACCTCAAATAAGCAATCATTTTCTTTTCTATGCCTTATGTGTTGCCTTCCAGTTGTGATTTCTTTGTACTCTAGTAGAATGGTTACCACAATCATTGAAATTACATGGCAAATGTTGAACTACTTGAAATAGTCCCAAGGTAACAATTCCTCTCTATCTGTGCCTCAATTTGGATCTAACTAGAGTATAAGATTTAAAGCAATATTCAACTTATGTCCTCTCATGCACTTCAAGGAAAATTCATAGCATTTAAAAATGATTGAGGATGTAATACTAGAGTAACAACTAGGTGTTGGACTAAGATAAATGAGATCCAAAATGGTCTATCGGTTGTACTATTTCATATATGAACGAGTTATAGCTCATTAGAAAGTTCCAGTCAACAAAGCAATTTACTAGGAAGGGAAGGACTAAACCTGCCTAGTCATTGTTTCATTTGATTCTTTCCATGATGTTCTATTTGAATACCTAATTTTGTATTAAGATTATTTCATGACATATTATCATTACCTATCTTTTTTTTTTCCTTTTGATTGATTATTTGCTTCATGTCTAATAATTTATTGAATTGGAAGGCAAAATGGGATAGTTTCAATTCTATTTCAGAGGTGGCACAACTAGAGTAGAGTTATTGTGGGTCTTCTACTACCATGTGATTACACTATTGGATCTCCCTTCCCCCTTGTAGTTTTTATCAAAACATGTTAACAAGTATTTACTAATGCAGGCCACACAATTTATATGGAAAAAACCCGAATAGCTCTTCTATTATCAAAATCTTTTCTATATGTTATTTGAAACACAACCATTTGGTCAATGACTAACATGTATACTTGTTAGAGGGAAAACTCCAAGCAATGGTCTTGTGGTGGTAGGAGACAGGTCTTTTAGAGATGTATCAACTGATCATGTGATTTGAAAATTTTGAGGCGAAGAAAGTGAGGTTGGTTCGCCATCTACATTAATTTCTTTTGTCCACAAAATTTCCTTCATTTCTTCAAATGATTGAACTTGATATTATGCTATCAAATGCAATTTCTTAGAAAAAGGGGGAAAAAGTAAGAAATGATAATGCTTGTAATTGATTGTATTAGTAGTTTTTCTGGTATAACATTGTTTCATTTTCAAAGTACATTACAAATTAGATAGTACCAGCCTTAGAAGCTGAACAACCAACCTGTAACTTAAATAAACTAAGAATCAATCCATGGTGCTTAATATGAGCCATTCCAAGTATAAATTCTTAAGTGTTGTTTGGGATGATCATGAAAACTTAGAATGGAAGCCTTTTTTTAGATATTACTCCAAGTTATATAACATTACTAAAGACCAAGCATGACTTAATGGTTTTGGTTTTCATGTTATTATAACAAAAACATGCATGGAAAATGCTAAGGCTATGTCTGGTTTGAAGGAAAATGTAGGAAAAGGTAGGGAAAGGTAGGGAAACCTTTACAAACCTTGTATTGGTTTCCATGTCTTTCCCTTCCTTTCCCTTCCTTTCCCTACCTTTTCCTTCAAACCAAACATAACCTAAGTGAAATTGTTGTTGTTAATGTAACCAAAATACCATTGCACATGACTTTTTTATTGGTTACTCCAACTCAAAATGGATCCATTAGCTTATCACATATTTTATGTGGAATAAGTTCAATATCAGGTAATATTTTCATATATAAATTTACTTAAAGTTTGAATTAAGTAGTTTTTCTTAAGATCGTACTTGATAAAATTCTCTATATATTATTTTTTACAGGGCAATAGTAATGAGGGTGTTGGTGTTTCTCATGATCTTACACATGGACAATGGACATAATTGAAAAAACATTTTACTTGAACTTTTTGTATCTTAAATTTAATGATATGAACATATTATGTTTTGAAAATCAATAAATATATGTATTAACGTAGTGGATTTTAATGTTGTGTATTGGTTGATGAAATGAATGAATAAATGGATAACCACATTTATATGTAAAATATGTTATATGATGTGAATTAGCTGCATAGTTGTCAATTCTCTATTGATAATAGTTCCATAGTCAATTAAGTTATTGGTGATAACTAGGTGTGAATTAGCTGCAATTAAGTAATATTTACAACAATTAATTAGGTCATTAGTAAAAGTCGGCCAACAATCAACAACAAACAAGTATTATTGGCAACAATCAATTTATTTTAATTACAATCAAATAGTCTATTAGCAACTAGTATATTATTTACAATAATTTTTTGTATTAATGGCAATAGTTAAATGAATATATACAACAATTTGTAATTCTTATCACATGATAAACTATTATTTTGGTTGATAATTAGCAACGGTTACTCGCTTATTGCTATTGAAAATGATTGTTGTTTAAAATTGTTGTTAAAATTAACTTGATTGTTTCCTTTAGCATTTATAGATTATAGGTAAGAAATTGATTGTTTCCTTTAGCATTTATAGATTATAGGTAAGAAATTGTTGTTAAAATTTACTTTTGGCCACAATCGACAATAAGTGTAATAAAAAAATATTTTCTCCAACTTTGATCAACTGTTGTCAAAAATTTATTTTGGCAACAATTGATTGTTCCAAAAGTTTTTTTGCTACTCCACTATTAACAAAAATTGATCTAGTTGTAAGCAAAACCTTAGCAACAGTTTTTCTACATTGGCCAACAGTTTTATGACTGTTGCTAAAGGTCATTTTTTTTTGTAGTGTATCCTTCGTTTCCATTTGTTACATTGCATTTTCATCACTTTGAATAAAAAATCTTCACAATGTTAGATAGCACTCTGTAGATAAATACAATGCTCTTGTTCACAACTAGTTTTTTTTCTCTTTTAATTATTTCTCTCCACCCTTAGGAATTCATCCATATCAACCAACAACAAAATCTAGATTTCATTAGTCTTATTCCAGGTCACTTGTTTTCTTTAAATATGTAATTTGTTAATAAAGGTATCCATGAGAGGAAGAGCTCAAATTCTTTAATTCCCAAAGCATTTTAAAGCTCAAACCAGTCAAGGTGTCCTCCTTGACAAATTAATTGGAATGGGTTCTAAAAATTTGTTTTTATTTTCCAATTGATATATTATGTGAACGACTTCTCATCTGAATTTAACTATTTATATTCATATGTTGATGAAATTATGGTACATACTTATAGTTAGTATTAATTCTAGAACTTTAGAAATGCTACTATCCAACTAATAAGTTGTAGTTTATATTTTCTCTCATGCTCTATCCAACTAATAAGTTATAGTTTATGCATATTTTTATGAGAAATTAAGCACATGCTTACAATTGCCAATGATTCAAGTTCCCTTCTCATCATATGCTCTTTATTCTTATTATTTGAAGTTTGATGAGATATTGTTTATTCCTCTGCTCTCTTCCCTTTTATTGATGCCAAAAGGGGAGAAATTTTGCATTGAATAAAAATGGTTATTGTAGAGAACATGGGAAATATGCCAATGAAGAAAATACATCTTCTCAAATAGAAAGGGAAAGTTATATCTCCCAAGTTGACAAAGGAGGAGCTTTCACCTCCTATTATATATTATTTAGAGGGAGTTTTGATCTAGATGTAGATTTAAAACAAAGGAACTAAATGAGAAATGGAGTATTCCCTAACTAGAAATATTTAAGGGGAGTATTCATGAATTCCACTTATGATTCAAGGGGAACTAAATGGTTTTTGTTCTAAAATTGTGATATGCATTGTGATTGAAAAAAACCATTTAGTCATTTGAGCTTTAATTGTTATATCTTTTAATATTGTTGCCCTGACTAATCCTACAGATGATTAGTTATCATCTGTTTCATTCATATCTTGAATAGTCATTGATCATGGATTATGGAAAATCTATGCTTATCATTTATTCTCAAATCATGAAAGTCATATCCTTTTGTATTGTTGATTGAGCTGATTACTTGTACATCATTGAGCTTCAATATTTATGTAGAACATTCCAGGAGAGTGGTAGTCTCTATTTGGACTTAATTATTTTTATCATTTTTCATCAATGATTTGTCACCATAAAAAAGGGTGATATTGTTAATCCTATGTGTTTTGTTAATCCAATAATGTATTAAAGCTAGAATGCTACCAAAGATGAAGTGGAATCTTTGTTGGATTGGGTGTATATGCTTAAAACATCAGCTACAATATCTCATTGAGAAGAAGACTACATTAAGTTGTTCTCAAATTGTATTTATATTTTAAGATCTTGATCTAACTAGTTGTATGATGCACTCTTTAGATGCTTAACAAGACTATACTTAGTATAATCAGACTTAGAAACCATTAACTAGAATGGGCTTCCTTCCTAGTCTTTTCCTAAGCTTAAACAAGAGATTACCAACATAAAAAATACATTATTAAATCCAATGGAAGAGATCCCAAACTTTTATATTAAAATTTTCAAGGTTTCTAAGTGATGGATTGTTTGTTAGCTAATAATAGCTTAATTGTATGACATAGTCAACTACCCCAGACAGCTTAGTCAAATAATTATGATAATTGAAGCATAAAATTCTGGGACTATGAATTAGAGTCAACTGCCCCAAAAAAGTATAGTCAAATAACTATGATAGTCGAGGCATGAAATATGCCTTGTCTAAGAAAATTAGTCGACTGACCCAACCAAATTGAGTTCAACCAATGTAAGGCAAAGGCCAAAACCAAATAAAGACCTAGTAACCTGTGAGGAACTCAAAGACCTAACGAACATATCTAACCTCACAAAAACTCAACACTTGAAGACTACTCTAAGAATGGTCGTTGTTCTAGGGAAACCATAATTGATTGCACTTGATAATCGTACCAACACGTTTCACTTTCTTAAAGGGCCTCAAGAACATTATCTAACAAGAAGCAACTACTAGTGGGGACCTGTGCAATGCACGGGAAAATCCGAAAGATTTAATAATTTTATTTACTATTAATTAATATTAAATTAATAATCAAAAGATGTTGTTAATTAACTAAAAGTATTCAAAGTTATTGTTAATATCTAAAATTTTAATAATTGTATTTACATTTAATGTTGATTTATAGAAAATAATTATCATTAATTTAATATGAATAAATATTTTTAATAAATTTAGTTTTATTAATAATTTATAGTAATTTTAATAATTTTTATTATTTTTATTATTTTTTAATAAAATTTTGATTAGCTTTAAATAAATAAAAATGATTACAAAAGCTAACACTTTTATTAATTTCACTAATAATTAACAAATATATAGGAATGACAACGGGGTGGGTTCAGGGCAGGGCACCCCATCTTTGTCCCTGCCCCATAGTCAAGACACTCTACCCCATCCCCACCCCGTCCCTAGTGTTAGGCAGGTTCAAGGCAAGGCAACCACTCCTCAATGTCAAGCGAGTTCAGGGGCAAGGAACCCCAGTCCTCATCAAGGATGGGGAATAATCTTCGAATTTCCCTACCCCATCCCTAGTACTGGGTAGGTTCAAGTAGAGGTGTAAATCGGGTCGTATTGGGCCGAAACTTGGGCTAGGCCAGGCCGCGGACTAGGCCAAGCTATGAGAGGTCCATTTTTTTTAAATTTGAAAAAGATGTTTAAATTTTTATTTCATATGATTTTTTATGTATACAATTGTTTATATATACAATTAGGCATATTCATGGGGTTAGGTAGCCCGACGGCCCAGTCCGGCCTAACCCGTTATTTTTAAGGCTTCGACAAAATTTCAGGCTTGTGGGATCGAGCTCAAGCTTTCTCAAATAAGCCCAACCCAATACTATTACATATATAAAAAAGTATTTATTTTATATATAATAAATATAATATATATATGCTTCTTAAAGTATTAATAAATATCAATTTACTATAAGGAAATAAAAATTAGTTTATTAATTTATTAAATTATTACTAAATTAATATAATATTAGTTTATAAAAGTATACTAAAAATAAGACATGCATTTTGTGTACAGATTGGGATTTGGGATTGGGCTCAAGCTTCAGGCTTCGGGCTTTATATAAGGGTTGGGCTCGACCTCAAGATTTAGGCCTAATGGTCGGGCCAGACTCAAGCTCAGGCTTGCACATTTTCTGTTGATAAAGAGGCGCATGTTAATTATAAAACTATGATTTTTTACAAATTAAAAATTTTATTTAATTCTAGTCTAGTATAAAAAAATATATAACATTTCAATATATATTAATGTAAAATTTGTTATTTAAATATTATATAATAATATTTACCATATATGCACATAACTTCCAAGTTGAGCTTATTAAGGGTTGTTTAGCTTGGGCCCTATCCGCTAAAGTCATCATTGGACTCCAAAAGTTTGATACCCAATAAGACTTCAAATCCGATTATCCCTCACAATGTGTGGGCATGGTGCATATCTCAGCTAGACCTAACTCAAAACAAAATAGTTGCTTGAACCTGCAAATTTATAGATCTAATCAGGCTAGGTAAAGTTATAAACGATTTGATACTTTTTATTATTAATTATTAAATTACTGTATTTAGTTCTAGAAATTATCATATTTTTAGAAATATTGTTAATTTCTTGGGTAAACTAATTAAATGTAATTTTCTGGTAATTAAATGTAATTTTCTACTAGTTATAGATTAAATTATAATTACTGTTAATTACAGTTTAAAAATAATTATTGTTAATTATATTACTATTAATAATTAAAATACATTATTTTTTATTATTATTTTTGCAATAAAATACAATTAATTTAATTTTTTAATTATGTTTAGTATTTTAGTTAAGCTTTAGGATTTTCAGAAGTTTTAGATTTTTAATTAATTTTTTGCTGTTTTTTATTATTATTCAGTAATTTTTGCATATGAGTATTTTTCAATAATTTTTATTATTTTCATCATTTATTTTTGCATATTAGTCACTACAAAATTAATTTGCATTTGCTTTCAATAAAAATAAATTAAATAACTAAATAAATACCATAGTTAATAAAAAATACAGTTAATTTTCAATATTTTTCAATAATTTCTCGCTTGGGTATTTTTTTAATTATTTGTATTATTTTTTAATAATAAAATATTATTAACTGTACTTTTTAATTATTTTTAGTAAATACCCTTATTAATATAAAGCATTGTTAATTTTCAATATTTTTATTTATTTTTAGTATTTTAGTTATGTTTAGGTTTTTCTAGAATTTTTTGGATTTTTAATTAATTGTTGGTATTTTAAAACTATCAATTAATATTTTTTATTAGCATTTATTAAGGTCTTAACTCATAAGTTATCTAATAATATTATTAAAACTATCAATTAATATTTTTATATTTAAATTTCTTTTTTTAGTGTTTATTAAGTTGGATTTTTAAGTGGAATTGAAACACATTTTTAATATTTACTAAGTTTTGTTAATATTTAGTTTTAGTGAAAGTTTAGTGGATTTTTAAATTAATAACTTTTTGTTTGTTTAACCTCAACCTATTTATATTTTTTTATTTATATCATGGTTTTCAAAACCTGACTGAATCGGAAAAATTGGGAACCAGTGAGGTGGCTGGTTTCGTTTAACCCCAAAACCGTTATTTCGCCAAAAACTGATGATTTGGTCAACAAACCGTTGACCCAAGCGATCAAACTGTTTGAATCGTTCAACAGTTTTGGCCATTTTTTATTTTTTTGTCAAAATGGGCCATCCATTCGGTTCGAACGGTTGGACCATTTGACCCGGGAACCGGACCTTTGGCTGGTTCAGTTTTAAAAACCTTGATTTATATTATTACTATTCTCTCTCTCTCTCTCTCTCTCTCTCTTTTAAATATAATAATAACATGCACTAAAACAAGAGGCCTTGGAAAACCAAAGGTCTCTCTCTAATAGTGTGCAACTTTATTTATCTAGATAAGCAATGATTACTGTTTTATATTATCAAAACAAAAAAAATAAGAAAAAATGCAAAAAATGGAGAAAATAGATAAATAGCTTCTCTCAAAGGAGAGATATGATGACATGGACTGTCCAATTTTAATATATACTAGTAGGGACCCATGTGATGCACGGGAAAATCTGAAAATTTTCATAATTTTATTTATTATTAATTAATATTAAATTAATAATCAAAATTTGTTGTTAATTATCTAAAAGTATTCAAAGTTATTGTTAATATCTAAACTTTTAATAATTGTATTTTCATTTAATGTTGATTTACAGAAAATAATTATTGTTAATTTAATATGAACAAATATTTTTTAATAAATTTAGTTCTATTAATAATTTGTAGTAATTTTAATAATTATTATTATTTTTAAATGAATTTTTGATTAACTTTAAATAAATAAAAATAATTACAAAAGATAACATTTTTATTAATTTCACCAATGATTAACAATTATATAGGAATGACAATAGGGTGGGTTCAGGGCGGGGCACCCCATCCCTGTCCCTACTCCATAGTCAAGACACTCTACCCCATCCCCGCACCGTCCCCAGTGTCAAGCGGGTCCCGGGCAAGGCAGCTACTCCTCAATGTCAGGTGAGTTCAGGGGCAAGGCACCCCACTCCTCAACAAGGATGGGAAATCCCCAAATTTTCCTGCCCCGTCCCTAGTATTGAGTGGTTCAGGGGCAAGACGCGACCCACATGCTGCCCACACTATGTCATGTTGGCCCACGGGGCGTCTCAAGCCATGCCTCCCTCCCCTGGGATAATTTGGGGGGGTCAGTTCGGCATGGCCCATGGCCCAAGCCTGCATGGGCCCGTATTGTGCCATGGACCGAGCTGGTCCATGGCCTTGGGCCAGGCCAAGCCGCGGACCGGGCAAGCTATCAGAGGTACATTTTTTAAAAAATCTGAGAAAGATGTTTAAATTTTTATTTCATATGATTTTTGATATGTACAATTAGACCTATTCATGGGTCGGGTAGCCCGGCCTGGCCTTACACATTATTTTTTAGGCTTGGACAAAATTTCAGGCCCATGGGCTCGAGCTCGGGCTTTTTCAAATAAGCCCAGCCTGATATTATTACATATGTAAAAAAATACTTATGTTATATTTAATAAATATAATATATATATGCTTCTTAAATTATTAATAAATATCAATTTACTATTAAGAAATATAAAATAGTTTATTAAATTATTACTAAATTAATATAATATTAGTTTATAAAAGTATACTGAAAATAAGACATTTTGTGTACAAATCGGGCTTCAGGCTTTATATAAGGGATGGGCTCAAGCTCAAGATCTAGGCCTGATGTCAGGCCGGGCTCAAGCTTAGGCTTGCACATTTTCAATTGATAAAGAGGCTCATGTTAATTATAAAACTATGATTTTTTACAAATTAAAATTTTTATTTAATTCTAGTTTATTATAAAAAATATATAATATTTTTATATATTAATATAAAATTTGTTATTTAAATATTATATAATAATATTTACCATATATGCGTATAACCTCCAAGTTGAACTTGTTAGGGGTTGTTTAGCTTGGGCTCTATCCGCAAAAACCATCGTTGGACTCCAAAAGTTTGAAACCCAATTAGACTTTGAGTCTGATTATCCATGATAATGTATGGGCATGGGGCATATCTCAACTAGACCTAACTCAAAATAAAATAGTTGCTTGAGCCTGCAAATTTAAAGATCTAATCAGGTTAGGTTGGGTTATAAATGATTTGTTACTTTTTATTATTAATTATTAGAATATTATAATTATTAAATTACTGTATTTATTTAAAATAAAGTAATTTCTGGAAATTATCATATTTTCATAAATATTGCTAATTTCTTGGCTAAAATTAATTAAATGTAATTTTCTGGTAATTAAATATAACTTTTGGGTAATTAAATGTAATTTTCTACTATTTATAGCTCAAATTATAATTACTATTAATTACTTTTTTTCGTTTTTTAGCCCCAAAATTTACTCCCGGTGGAGGGGTGGCCACCGAAATTTTATTAATATGAAGAATATTGGGGAGGGGGGGACGTGAAACCTTACCCCTCACTCTATATAAAGGGAGTCTGGCTCATATAAACATTAAGCGTCCAGGCAACCTAAAATCAACGAATTCTCAAAAAAGGAAGACCTAAAAGCGTCCATCCTATGGACGCCCAAAGAATGTGGAATAAGGGGCGAATTTCAAAAATTTTTCTCTCCCTTCAACTGGGAATCGTATTCCCTATTTAGAAAATCATATTTTCAAGGATCAATCTTGAACCATAAACTGAACCAGATCTGAACCAAAAGGAGTGGGAGAGGATTATACCTGATACGGAGAAATACTATCTCCCAATGGAGGTGTTCACGCCCAAGGAAGGATCCAAAATCTGCTCCCACTGAAGATGGCGCAGTGAAGGATGGAGCAGAATCAGCAATGTTCTTCAAAAGAACTTGACCCTTCGCAAGAATCAACTGGACGGCTTGTGAGTACAGCTCCAATCAATCTTTTCCCAAAAGATTGAAATCAAGATCCAATCTTGATTGCTCCCAAGAACTGGAGATCGAACTGAAGGAATGGCAATGGCAGGAAGGTGGCGGCAGAAGAGAATTCGCAGTATCCAGGAAATCTCTTAATCTCTCTTTCTTAAAGAGAAGAATGCTGTTGATGATGTTGTGTAGTAGGCTGCCGCCCCCTTCCCCTTTTATAATCTCATAAGGGATCAGCTCCTAATCAGATTAGGAGCCGCTAATCCAAATCATATTTGGGTTAGAAGTCCCTTAGTGATAAGGGATAACCCTTATCTTATCTGCAGATAAGATCAGCTGTCTCCTAATCTAATTAGGAGGTTTCCAGATCTAAATCTTATTTAGATCATGGACTCTCTGAGTGGATAGGGTCTAAGCCCAATCCTTTTAGCTGACCCACTTCAGAATTCGCCCCCTTTAAATGACTGATCAAATCAGCCCAGTTCTAAATGGGCTTAAGGCCCATTAAGGTGATGTACTCAAAAACCTTCCAAATTGCTGCCCAGTTGGGCTTCCTTGTATGGCGTGGGACCCAAGCATTGATCTACACATCAGCCACATGGGTTCAGCCCAGCCTTTGTTATAAAGCCTGGCCGAATGCACTGCTGAAGACAGTGTACCCCCTGAAACCCATCAAATGAGCTCTATGGGCCCAACACTTACACTAAGTGGTCCCTGGGCCAAGCCACCTTGTAACACCCAGGGACTGTGGGCAGATGCAAGATTAGCCCATCAGGCATTATCCTCAATGGTCTTACACTTAACCTCTCAGCCCATAATGATCATACACTGCCCGACAAGAGAGGACCTCTCCCTCGGCTGCAAGGAACAGTGTTGCACTCTCCACTTATATGGATCCCGGGAATTAAAACCTTCTTGCAAACAATTTAGAAACCATACATATATACTTTTATATCTTATATAAAATATATTTTGCAAAACAAATCTCAACGGTTGAAATCGGCTGCCGGCAGTCTTGGTTTCCATCAGTGAGAGTGCATCCCCGATCATTACCTTTGTCCGACAAAGGGGCTGATCCTGTCACTATGATCACCCACTCAGATGAATTCTCGGACTGTCCCAACATACCCAGGTTTTGACTCCCGCTAAGGATCTCACTGATTGGTACATCAAAGACAGCCCAATCCGACACCTAGTGTAGTATCATAATCGAGTCTAGGGGTCGGGTGTAACTTTCCAGTTTTGCCCATCAATCTCCAAGGTCCAGGGCAATACTGGAAATCTGGTCCAGTTCAAAGATTCAATTAATCCTACACTGTATGTGCCTAGGGTCTCACCCTGGCAGCTGAGACAAGCCACCCCAACCGACTTGGTGGCACTACAGTGTCAGCCTTGTCAGGATAGGCCTCCCCAGACCGACCCACTGGCTGTGAACATTCTAAACTAACACGAGTCTCATTAAGTGTCCAGTTTAAGGGTATTACACAGAAACATACCAAGGGAACATGAATCAAATATGTATCTTTATTCATTTACAATAAACTCATAAAGTACATCATTCTGATTGAAGCTAAGGGCATACAAAACTGTCTAACAGAGACAACCAAAACCAAAGTTTCCAGGGAGTTGTACAAGTACCATTGAGAATATCAATCAGAAGTTTGGAATCTAATTCCACCATTATCTTCTCTAGATTAAGAGCAACCGCCAGGTGTAAGCCATCCAACAAAGCCATAGCCTCTGTGACTAAATTGGAGTCTGAACCATAGGTATTAGAGAAAGCACTAATGAAACCATTTCTTCCATCTTTGATGATACCCCCTCCACCACATGGGCTAATTACTATTAATTACAGTTTAAAAATAATTATTGTTAAATATATTACTATTATTAATTAAAATACATTTTTCATTATTATTTAGTATTTTTTTGCAATAAAATACAATCAATTTAATTTTTTAATTATTTTTAGTATTTTATAGGTTTTTCAGAATTTTCATAATTTTAATAAATTTTTGGTGGTTTTTCATTATTATTTTGTAATTTTTGCATATGAGTATTTTTCAATAATTTTCACCATTTTCAGCCTTTATTTTTGCATATTAGTCACTACAAAATAAATTTGCTTTTGCTTTAAGTAAAAATAAATTAAGTAACTAAATAAATACCATAATTAATAAAAAATACATCTCATTTTCAATATTTTTCAATAACTTTTGGCTTGGGTATTTTTTTAATAATTTTGGTATTTTTAATAATAAAATACTTTTAATAGTACTTTAATTATTTTTAGTAAATACCCTTATTAATATAAAATATTGCTAATTTTTCAATATTTTTTAATTATTTTTAGTATTTTAAATATGTTTTGGTTTTTCAGAATTTTTGGGATTTTCAATTAATTGTTGGTATTTTTCATTATTATTCAGTAATTTTTGCATATGAATAATTTTTGCAATAAAATAGGTTCTACATTTTAAATTTTTATTAATTTTTATCATTTTTAATGAGTTCATTATGCACAATAATGGTCTCAACTAATAAGATATCTAATAATATTATTAAAACTATCAATTAGTATTTTTATATTTAAATTTCTTATTTTTATTAGTGTTTATTAAGTTTGATTTTAAGTGAAATTGAAACACATTTTTAATATTTACTAAGTTTTGTTAATATTTATTTTTAGTGAAAGCTTAGTGGATTTTTAAATTAATAATTTTTTGATTGTTTAACCCAAGGTTTTTAAAACCGACCTGGACAATGAACAAGTCAGGGGTCTAGTTCTCGTGCATCGCACAAGTCTGACCGTTTGAATTGAATGGGCGGCCCGTTCTGACAAAAAATAAAAAGTTTAAAAAAAAATAAAAACTGGCCAAACCGTTGAACTGTTCGAACAGTTCAACTGCCCAAGTCAGCAGTTTGCTGACCAAATCAATGGTTTTGGGGGAAATAATGGTTATGGGGTAAAACCAAAGCAGTCACCTAATCAATTCCCGGTTTTTTCGGTCCGACTATTTGCTCCAGTTTTGAAAACCATAGTTTAACCTCAACCTATTATATTATTTGATTTATATTTTTATTATTCTCTCTCTTTCTCTTTTAAATGTAATAATAACATGCATTAAAATAAGAAGCCTTGGAAAACCCAAAGGTCTCTCTCTCTTAAATGTCTTTTTTAAATGCAATAATAACATGCATTAAAATAAGAGGCCTTGGAAAACCCAAAGGTCTCTCTTTAATAGCGTGCAGCTTTATTAATCTAATCAAGGTAATAAATTATTACTGTTTATATTTTTGAAACAAAAGAAAATAAGAAAAATGCAAAAAATGGAGAAAATAGATAAATAACTTCTCTCAAAGGAGAAACATGCTGACATGAACAGACCAATTTTAATATATATATATATATATATAGAGAGAGAGAGAGAGAGAGAGAGAGAGAGAGAGAGAGATTTCGTCCTTAGGGTCACATGCCCTTAGGAGAGAGAACATGACAGTTAGGACTGAGAATATCCCAACTCTTTCACTACCATACATGTTGCTTGCCTCTTGGTTTCTATAAAGAGGCAAGCAAATGAGACATGGGAGACATTCATTCAAACACTCATTTGTTCATCCCTTGTTCACTCACTCTCCCAATCTCAAACTTAGCCATTTCCTAAAGTTTTCACCAACTTACTCTCTTCACCCCAAGACATTTTTTAATCCACTTTCAAGACTTCGAGACTATCCTTGTTCGACTACACTGGGTCAAGACAAGTTGAAAACACTACTAAGAATTGGTAACATTGAAGATTATCTATTTGGAGCTAAGAAAACTTTCTTGTCAATTAGATGGTTTCTTTTGTATTAAATTATTAGTAATTAATGAATTCAATCATAAAGAGATGGCTAGTTGGCCATATGGGTACCAACCTAGAAACATGAAGTTAATCCATGTAAATATATGAGACCTTGATACTGTTTAATTGAATTTTGAATTCATGAGCCTAGTGGGGTTAGTTCCTAGTAGTAACATGTATGTCCTTTAATGGGATTTGCTAATCTTATTCAAATTTTTCTGTGTACCTATTGTTAGACAGTTTTGTATGCCCTTAGCTCCAATCAGCTTGATGTACTTAAGACATTTATTGTAAATGAATAAAGTGCATATTTGATTCATGTCATGTGGTGTGTTTCTATGTAATACCCTTAAAACCGGACACTTATGAGACTTGTGTTGGTTTAGAATGTTCACAGCCAGTGGGTCGGTCTAGGGAGACCTATCCTGATAAGGCTAACACTAATGTATCGCCAAGTCGGTTGGGGTGACCAGTCTCTGCCACCAGGGTGAGACCCGAGGTACATGCAATGTGGGATCACCTTGAGACCTTGAACTAGACCAGAATTCCAGTATTGCCCTGGACCTTGGCGATTAATGGGCAAAATTGGAATGTTACACCTGACCCCTAGACTCGATTATGATACCGCACTAGGTGGCGGATTGGGCCATCTTTGATATGCCAATCAGTGAGACCCTTAGAAGGGGTCAAAACCTGGGTATGTTGAGATGGTTCATGAACCCATCTGAGTGGGTGATCATAGTGACAGGATCAGCCCCTTTGTCGGACAAAGGTAATGATCGGGGAAATGCATTCTCTCTAATGAAAACCAAAATTGCCGGCAGTTGATTTCAATTGTTGAAATTTTGTTTTGCAAAATATATTATAGGTTTCCAAAATTGTTTGCAAAAGGTTTAAATCCCCGAGATCCATGTAAGAGGAGAGTGCAGCACTGTACCTTGTAGTCGGGGGAGAGGTCCTCCCTTGTCGGGTAGTGTTTGATCATTATGGGCTGAGAGGCTAAGTGTAAGACCACTGAGGGTTAAACCTGATGGGCTAATCTTGCATCTACCCATAGTCCTTGGGTGTTACAAGGTGGCTTAGCCCAAGGACTACTTAGTGTAAGTGTTGAGCCCATAGAGTCCATATGATGGACTCAAGGGGTTCACTGGGCTTTCCAGTAAATTCGGCTAGGCCTTGTGACAAAGGCTGGGCCGAACCCTTGTGGCTGATGTGTAGATCAACGTTTGAGTCCCACGCCATACAAAGAAAGCCCAACTAGGTAGCAATTTGGAAAGCTTAAGTGAGTACATACATTTAATGGGCCGAAAGCCCAATACGAGCTGGGCTAATTAGATTAGCTTGAATGGGGCGGATCTGAGATGTGGACCAGCCTTAAAGGATAAGGGAAAGCCCCTATCCACTTAATAAGAATCCAGATTTGAATATGATTCAAAACTGAAAACTCCTAATCAGATTAGGAGGGCTGATCATGATCTGTAGATTAGATAAGGACTCTACCTTATCACTTAAGGGGATTAACATCTCCTAATGGGATTAGGAGCTGATCCCTTTAGGGTTATAAAAGGAGGAGGGGGCGGCTGCCTCAAAACACACTCATCTGAGATACAGATACAACACAGAAGAGAGAAATCAGCATACATTAAGATTGTGCCAATTTCTCTCTGCCACCTCCTTCCTATCACCGCCGCCGCCATTAGCAGTTCGTCTCCACTCACGTGGGAGTTATCAAGAAGCGTTCTTGGTTTCAGTTCTTTGTGAAATAATTGAAAAGAAGTTGTACTCACCTATCGTCCAGTGGGTTCTTGCGAAGGATCCAGTTCTTATGAAGAACGTTGCTGATTCTGCTCCATCTTACACTGTGCCATATTCAGTGGGAGCAGTCTTTGGTGACTTTTCTGGGCGTGAACACCTTCGTTGGGAGATACTAATTCTCCGTATAAGGTATTTCCCTCTCCTACTGTTTTGTTCAGATCTGGTTCGGTTCTTGATTCAAGATTGATCCTTGAAAATTAGTTTTCTAAAATAGGGAATGTGATTCCCAATTGTAGGAAGGAAAAAAATTTTTGAAATTCGCCCATTCTATTTCGCTTTATCCGGGCGTCCATACGATGGATCTTTCCATTCCTTCACCTATAACCTTCTTAATTTATTAGTAAGTGTGTACATGCTTTGCATATGATAATTTTTTATGATGATAATGATGATGATGATGATAATGATGATGAAATTAAATAACATGTTTCCAAAATTACTACATTGTTTTTTATATTTCTATGTCTATAAAAAATTATTCTTATTTATCACACTTATTTTTGCTTAATATGATAAATATATATACAATATTAGAGATGCACCCAAATGTGTTTGCTACAAATTTTTTGGATTCTTAGTACTTTTGTGTGTCATATTTTTTTTATTTTTATTATTATTTAATTATGATATCAAGGATTTACACATTTGACCCAAAAGGTTGAATTGTTAACTCGCCACAAAATAGGAAAACAATTTCATTTTTTAGTTGTTTTTAAATTTTTATTTTATTTCTATCATCAATAAAAATAGGAGTTAATACCCTAAACATAAAACTTAATGAGAGTGAATTGAATAAGAAAAAATGTAATAGCTCAAATTACATTTTGTGCCCTCACAATTAGAAAGAGACCAAATTCTTAAATAGGGGTATTCTATTCAAGAATATGATTCAATGATTGTTAATGGGAGTTAATACCTTAAATATAAGACTTAAATGAGAGGGATTTGAATGAGGACAAATGTGGTTGTTAAAATTGCATTTTTATCCTTACAATGAAAGTGACCAGATTCAAAAATTAGGGTATTTTAATCAAATAAAAGTTTCACACTCCCATTAATCCTTTTAATATTAGTATAGATATAGATACAGATTGTAAGTATAAAACATGGATACAATGATATCTATATAAAAATGATAGAAACTTGAAAATCATTTTTAAATCTCACCTTGAATAATCTTCTCCAAGAAGTGATCAACCTTCCTTTCTACTTGTACCTAAAACAAAAAAAAAAAAAGAAAAAAAAAACATTAAGGTTTTTTTTATTTGTTTTCCATGAAAATAACAATGGAAAAACGAAAACCAATAAAAAAGGGAGTTGTTGGTGATTAATTGTAGTGGCAATTCTTCTCCTTTCAATCGAGCCAAATGGAAAACAAATTTGAGGTGAAGGGGAGTCCGTTCACCTTCAGGGGTCCGGTTCCTAGGTCGAATGGTCCAACCATTTGAACCGAATGGATAGTCCGCTCTGACAAAAATAATAAAAATAATAAAAAAACAGCTAAAACTGCTGAACAGTTTGAACGGTTCGATTGCTCGAGTCAGCGGTTTATTGATCAAATCAACGTTTTTAGGCAAATTAACGATTTTGGGGTAAAATGGAACCGGTCACCTAACTGGTTCCCGATTTTTCTGGTCTGACCATCCGGTCTGGTCCAATTTTCAAAACCATGGTCTGGCTACTACATGAAAAACCATACTAAAAATCACTTTACCAAACAGAAAAATCTGAAAATCAATTGTTCAGAGCCAGGGGAGCCCCCCCCCCCCTATGGTTCAGAAACTCTCCACCGAAAAACAGCTTTCCATGTAAATTTTCTCCTCCCCACTCTCCATCTCAATGGTTGGCCCCCTTATGGGCCCATCCATACTTCATTCATATTTTGGCCCCCCTTATAACAATTTCCTGGCTTTGCTCATAGCCTATTTGGCTGTTGACGTTTTTCTTTCAAAAGTCGGACCCAAAAAACACCCATGCCACCAAACATCATCTTTGGTTGAGTGAAGAAAATGACGGTTAAGGTTTCGGCAACGGAACCAAATACCTCCTATATCGGTTTGGAACAGAAAAATCCGATTCCGATGGCCCGATCCATTTTCACACCTCCAATCATGCTGATGTGTACTTCCTCCGACGACGCTCATACCTGCATTATCCATGTCAATCTCAACATACAAAAGCGAAAAAGAAAAGCTAATAAAAAGGGGGGAAAAGCTCACTGCCGGCAGAGAGTATCTGCATTCTCCACTGGTCAGAATTTTAGTAGTTAGAATCAGGCGTTGCTTCTTACGGGGCAGAAATGGCAGTTTCATCGCTCCCGCTGAGCTGGGCTTCTACCCTCCATAACCAGGTTTTTGTTCTGTTTTCATTTCGGACTATGTTCTTTCAGAAACTTCTTTCTCAGAACAATCATCAGTCATCAAACGAACGTCTCGTTCTTCCAGTTAACAGTGCCGAATTCGACCGCTGTACCTCGCTCCACTGCGTTTTCTCAACCCAATATTATTGCATACTCAAGAGACACGACCTTTAATGAAGAAAGTAAGACACCCATCTATCAAATTCCATTGGATGTTTGTTTTATCAAGTATACGAGTTTCTGTTAATTTTGGAATTCAGATGTTTTTGATTCTCCTTTCCTAGTGTTGTGGGAAAATCCCTCTTAACACGACTTACCCAACTGCTTTTTCGATTTTGCATGTGCAGTGCTCTCTGTTTTGATAAATGTTAAGCTTCCATTTCTTTCAATTTCGGGCTTTAGATGCTTTAGGTTTATAATTGTCTTGTCTGTAAGAGCAGAAAACGGTATCTATGAAATATTTGCATGTTTGGGCATGTACTCTAATTTGTAAGTTTCAAATTTAGTGATTGTAGCCTTCTGATTTGAACTGAGTTGGTTTTTCTTGATATCATAAAGTAAAAAGGTACCCCTTTTAAGATCTGGCTGAAATCTTCATCGATTGATTACCCTGTTGTGCGCTTTCTGACTGATCCTACATGTGACGGTTTTCAGGCTGTTTGAAGAAGAGGTCGATATTGCTGGGATTAGGGGCATTGGCAACAAGTTTAATCCCTGCAAATTTTGTTTTTGCGGATGGTATTTTGATGAACAATGAAAATTAAGTTTCTATTTTATAATCAAGACCACAATTTATTTGTTTCCGTAGAAAACTTATCCCATTTATGTTCTACATTGTGGGAAAATATTCATCTATTTTTTTAACTTCTTTACATTCTACATGTGTGTGCAGAAGTTCCGGAAAACTACCAATCTTTTATTGATCTTTCAGATGGTTATTCTTATTATTACCCTTCAGATTGGAGAGTAGGTCGCTCTATTGGTTTTGCTGTGATCGTGTTTGATTTCTCAAACAGATATCCAATTTTCTGTTTGGAGATAGAAATTAAAGGAATTTCTGTTTTCTCTTCTTAGGACTTTGATTTTAGAGGGCATGATTCAGCATTTAAGGATCGTTATCTGCAACTGCAAAATGTAAGACTGAGTTTTATACCAACTGATAAAAGGGATATCCATGATTTGGGTCCGATGGAGGAGGTGAATTATATCGACTTTGTTATGTCTTCTGTTTTTTTTCTTTTTTCCATAATTCTCTTCTGTTTCCTCATCAATTTCTGTCTATTTAGCAGGTTATTTCCAATTTGGTGAGACATGTTTATGCTGCACCATCTCAAAGGGCTACTATTTTTGACATGAAAGAGGTTTGTATACTTTTAACAGTCTTAACATCCATTTTTTTCTACATATTATGTTCAAGAAAGACAAAAATATCCCATAAGTTGGTGGGTATTTGAGATACTGCTCTCTACTTTGACTTTTAATTTTTTTATTACTCATGGGATTTCTATATCTCAGACTTAGTGGGTTCACTTTATGCCAAATCATTTTTTGATCAATAACAGAAATTTTCATTAAAATATATGAATCAAGTTCAAGAGTTTGAACACAGTCAGGATCCTTTGTTTTGTAAAAGCACCATTTTTAGTTGAAGCCTTATGTTAGATGGTGCTAATTTACTTCCACCAACTGGCCAATTTCTGGGACTTAGAACTTTATATTGGGAATGTGATTTGATTCTAAGGAAATGAACTGAGCATTCTTTAGATTCTACATCCAGAGCCTAGGTTATCTTGCTTTGTGGATCAACACATATTCGTTCATGAGAAAGATCCTTGAAGTCTTTCAATTGCATAATATAAAATAGGGTGGTCATCCCAACTTTCCTATTGACTTTTTTTGTCTCTTTTAAGGGGGGATTGCAGGAACACTACAAGTCTGTGATTGGATTATAACAGAAGCAGAGAATCAAGATGGAAAACGATTCATGAAGCTTCCACTTTCTGTGTTTTCTGTTTGGCTCCAAAAATGGGCCACATAGAATATGGAAATTAGCAGGTTTTATACCATGTTTTCCATTGGTTGACCAGGAGGCTAGTCATTTCCATTGTCTGCCTAATGGTCCACTTCTGTCCAACAATCCAAAGGTCATTACCCTAGTTGTCTGCGGTCTTGGAAGGGGTAGAAGGGCCTAACCTCCTGCACTTTTTTTGCATGAAGTGGATGCTTTCAGATTTGAACCCTTGTTATAATGCTCTAAAGTCCAAACATGGCCTAAGGCCATTACCCTGGCTATCTGGGTCTTGGGAGGGTGGAAGGACCTAACCTCCTGCACTCTTTTAACATGAAGTGCCTGCTTTCAGATTTGAACTCTTGTTCTCATGCTATAAAGTCCGCCTAAATCAACCCCCCCCCCCCCTTTGGGTTTATAGATCAACAGTTGCTGTAAAAGAAAATAAACAAATATCTTAATCCATGTATAAATGATCTCAGACTAAATATAAGTTCTAGTTTAGACTTTACACAATTACTAAGATGCACATTTTTTATCAACAATTATGGTAACATTCAAGAAAAGGTATATATTTACATGATAGAATGCAACTTATAAGCTCTTTTTTTTTTTTTTAAAGTTATCATGTGATTTTTGTTCAGGAAGGTGATACTATTTCCATTTCAGTCTATCTACTCAGTATTCCCAACTTTATGTTTCTTTGTATTTTATTTGCCTTCTATTAACTGAATGCAGCGGACTGTTGATGGGAAAAACTATTATACCTTTGAGTACGAACTTACTTCTCCAAATTTTTCTCGTACTGCCTTTGCAACCATAGCTATTGGCAATGGTACGATTCCACCTCAATATTATTCTTTTTATGGCATAAAGTGTAAACTTTGTCCGTATTCAGCTCCACATCATGAGTTCATGGATAATTGCATTAACCATCTTACTCAACATAATTGACAATCAGAACTAATATGTGGTAGTGACAAATACCTATACATTTCTAAGTACAGATTGAGGTCAAATGCAAAATCAGAAACGAAACCTCTATCCTCATTTATAGAGGACAGCAGTGCCATGTTAGGAGAATAGATTTGCCATTTCATAAGTTTCATCATTTAAGGATTCTTACAACTTGTTTTACTATCTTTTCCATTAATAGTTACCTTACCCTTTTCTAATTAAGGCCAAGTAAATCTCACATGGACACTTGCATAGATGTTGGACAGATATGATAGAAGATATATTAAATTAATTTAGACTTGGTGACATGTGATATCTTTTGCTTTTTAGTTGATTTATATGAAAATTTATGTTAATGGTATATAAATGATGATCAAAACAAAAGAGAAGCTGTAGCTAAGATCTGTATCAAATAGAAGTTCTCCCCAGGCATCTGATGTGCGAAATACCCATCTGCTATTAGAGACCATCAGATCCATCTATGATTTTAAACATGAAAGATGCAGAGATAACATCGATTGGGGAATATGTCTATCAGATTATACAGATAGGAAATTGAACTCTATTAGTAAGATTTTCAATTTTCACACTATTGGGTGTATAGCTGCTTGCAGCACTCTTGGAAAAACTTGATTAAGCTGAAAAGCAGGCAGAGCCAGTCTTCTTTTACATGTGTCATCATCTTCATGAGGTCTTTGGTGGTCCTTAGGCTGACATTGTTGAATTCTCCTAGGGACTCTCAAATAAATCCCACAGAATGTTGACTCCTAAAGATCAGGACCCTAAGGAATGCTTAAATTATTTTCCTATACTATGTTAGTTGATCAATAATTTGCTTACTGCATTAAGCAGGGAGATACTACACACTAATTGTTGGAGCAAATGAAAGGCGATGGAGAAGAGTGCGTGAGAAACTTAAAGTAGTTGCTGACTCTTTTAGGGTTCTTGACATTTGAAGTTGTACTTTGCTTGAGTCGATTCGCATTTTCTGTTCTTTGTTCAAGCCAGTTGTTAGTCGTTGTAATTACTTTTTGTGATTATGAGAGATCATAGAAAACTAGTATATGCGTTAATAATAATTTTTGTTGCTGGTTTGTTATTTTTTACCAGTTCATATTGTATCAGATATGGATTCATGATTACAAAAGGAAAAGAAAAATCCAATAAAAATTGTTGAATTACTTGGAGAATTATCCACTTGACCCAGCTCTCAATAAGCAATCTAAGCAGCAGATCAGTTCTCTATATAATTCAATTGTGCTCTGTTTTGCTTGAAGCTATTGGCAAATCGGTTTTTGATTATACAGTGGAAATTGATGATTCTAATTAAAGCCAAAAAGAAAATTATCGATTTGATGTACTAAAGAGAAGGGACTTTCTACTACCCAACAAGAAATCACTGCCTGTTCCTGAAAATGGAGGTGCAATGAGTAGCCCCGTTTAACAAGGGTCTTATATGAGGGGGAACTTTTTACCAATTGTATGGAGTTAGTTGGGACATTTGACAATTGACAACACAATGCAGAAATGGGTGTTTATTGATAGATCCAAACCTGGCATCACAAAAGTTCTTTTTTGGTAAATACATTAGAATTGTTTCTTGCTCTCATGTAGAGGGGGTATTCTCCAATATGAATTGTTTTTTCTTGTTGCAACCCGACACAATCCAATTTCTCATATTTGCACTCTCTTCTTCTTAGTCTCTCGGTTTTGTTTCTAGGGTTGAGTTGAGTTGAACTAAGGCCAAGTTTGGGAGTGCTTATTTGAAAAATAAGTTTTTATTGAATAAGTGCTTATTCTAATAAGCGCTTATGAACGTTTGGTGAAAAAACACTTATTTTAAATAGGGCTAGTATAGGTATTTTTAAAAAGACATGGCGGGCCAAGATAGGCCAGAAAGGAAATAAGCACTATTGAATAAGTACTTCAAAATAAGCCCAAAATTTGGGCTTCTTAGAATAAGTACTTATTTCATGTTTATTTCCCAAATACAAATAAGTGCTTATTGGTGTAGTCCCAACCCAAAATAATTGCTTATTCAAATCGGCACTTATTTTTAAGCACTTCCAAACTTAGATTTAATTGTGATTGTGAGGCCTCCTGAGTGTTGTCCATGGCTCGGGTAGACCCAAGAGAACTGAACAGATCCAACCAAATTTTATAGGTTCAGGGTGTGCATCACTCATCCTGATTATGGTTGTGTTTGGTACCATACAAAGTATTGTTTTTACCTAAAATGTCAAATTTAATTGACTCTTATGTTATGTGACAACTCATATTTCTCACCTTATTCTACTATCAAACCCCAAACATTTCATGAAGAAATGGCAATGGTACCAAACACCACCTATAATTGGGTTGGGATCAATTTTGGCAATGTGCAGAGAACCGGACCAAGCATTGACTCAAGAAAAGTGCCTCTCCCTATTTAATATATATATATACATACGTTGCACATGGCAATCTCAAATACCAATGATAATCACAATATTTTTTTAGAACCCATATGTTGGTGGATTTAAATTTTGCATTTCACTTTCATTGTCAATAACGATGCTTTTTATTTATCATATTTATTTTTACTTAATATGATAGATATATAATATTAAATATGTGCATATTTTTAATGTTTTTAATGTTTTTATTTCTATCTATTTTTGAGCTTTTATTATATAACTATGGTTTCATGTATTGACCTATTTGACTTGTAAAAAGTGATCTCATTTTTGGGAAACTTTAAATTTTCTATTCAATTTCCATAATTAATTCAAAAAATAATTATTGTTTATCACACTTCTCTTTGTTTTATATGATAAATTGATTATATCTTACATGTCAAAAGTTCTATAAATTTTTATATATTTTTTTAATTTTTATTATTTGATTGCAATATCATTAGTTGACCAATTTAGCCAAACAATTAGACTGTTATGGAGCATTTCAAGTAGATTGGATCAGGTTTGAGCTCAAACCAAGCCCAACCCTATGCATTGGGCATAAGGCTAAAGACCAAAGTCATTCTTGATATATCTAACCTAGGTCCAACCCGTACTAAAACTTGATGCACTTGGGTTTATCAATTGACTCCATAACAAAATTTGACATAAATGCATTTGTATAATTGTATATTCATGCATACACATAAATTTGTCTCTATATATGTATGTATGTATATAATTAAGCCTAATTTGGGCTACCTAAGGGTTTTGCTTTGGCCCAGTCTAAACAATAGAAAAGCCCAAACTTTTGAGCCTAAGCCTAGGCCCATCTCAAAAACCAAAAATCCAAGCCTACATCCTATCTAAAATTGCAAGTTGGATTGGTTTGCACTCGACTTAAGCCCACTCAATTTGCATCCTTATGGATCATTGACCACCAATTAGATGCAAAAACAGTTTTCTATTCAAGTTAATTTACATTTTTAGTCTCTTTCTATCATTAATAAAAATAACTCTTATTTATCACACTTATTTTTGTTTAACATAATGAATGCATAATATTAGAGATGCACCCAAATGTTTTCTACAAAATTTCTATACTTTTAATAAGTTTTTTATGTTAAAAGGTTAAAAGGTTAAACCATTGACCCATCACTTGAATAGGAAAATAGTTTCATTTTTATGTCAGTTTTAAATCTTGTGTTCATTTCTATCATTAATAAAAATACATCTTGTTTATCATACTTATTGTTGTTTGATATAATAAATAAATAATATTATAAATGTGCTTAAATTTTTCATAAAATTTTGTAATTTTTGTAATATGTATATTTTTATTTATTTTTTATTTTTATTTAACTATGTGACCATTCATTGACCCATTTGACGTGGATTGATCATGGATGAATGACTTACCCTTTACCTAGATGAAAGGGTGGTTTATTTTTAATGTTGGTCTTGGACACAGGTTTTATATTATTAAAAATATTGGATATAAATTTAATTAGTAGAATTTATTGGTGAATACTTCAAATAAAGTATCTACAGAGAAAGAACGAAAGTTGACACCTTAATGATAAGGAATTGAATGAAGTGGAAAGTAATAGTAATTTAAATTACAATTTCTTCTCACACAACTATAGAGGACCAAATTCATAAGTAGGGGTGTTTTATTCAAGAAAGTCCACAAAGCTCATTTATTTAGTGTACCTTAAATATAGGATTTAAAGAGAGGGAATATGAGTTAATATCTTAAACATAGGTATTAATGACAGGGATTAGAATGAATTTAATAAGAGTATTTCAAATTACATTTTTTTCCTTATAATAAAGAACGAACAAATTCAAAAATAGAGGTTATTTAGACAAAAATACTAACTACATTAATGAGAGAGCATTGCATGAAGTGAAAAATAATAATTTAAATTAAACTTTCTGTTGTCATGGTTAGAGAAGAACCAAATTCAAAAGTAGGGGCATTTTAGAAAAGAAAAAGTCTATAAAGCACATTAATTTAATATACATTAATATAGGATTTAATGAGTTTAATATAAGTAGTAGTTTAAATAACATTAAGAGGGACCAAATTCAACATAGGATATTTCAGTCAAGAAAAATTCCAAAGTCTAGACCTCATTCGCACTTTTACTATATAGATAGATAGATAGATAGATATACATATAGATACGTATATATAATAATATTAATTATGTATATGTATATGTATATATGTGTGTGTGTATATATATATATATATGTATGTATATATATGCACAATTATATATAATAATATTAATTATATGCATATATTTAAAATATATAATTATAATCATCTATAACATAGTTTTTATTTTAGTTTCAATTTTTACATTAAAATTTAGGATTTGAGACAAAAAAAATGCATTTTTTAGCAAAAATAGTGGGCCAAGGTGCCTTTGGCTTTTGGGAACAGATAGATCTCGTAAAGTTAACCAAAATCCAAAAAGGATCATCTCAATCAAATATCCAAGCACAAAGTTATAGCCTTTAGAAGTTTGCATTTTATGTGCTAAAAATATTTAAAAAAAAACAGCTGATTTTCTAAAATCAGGACTGGGTTAGCAGTTTTGGCCGGTTTTTTACCCAATGTGGTTTTGAGGTATGATCGAACCAGTCAGGGGCTAGGGTCACAGTTCAACCAATCCAATCAGCTAATCCAGTCTGATTTTCTAAACACTGACTTTTGGTTTTATTGAATTGATACATGAATGTATGAATGTAAGTATGTACGTATGTAAATACTTCATAAAAGTAACTCCACTCCAGATATCCTCTCAACAAAAAAAAAAAAAAAATCCAACATGATATGTGCCTGCACATCTCATACATGGTGGGTCCTAGTCTTATGGTGAGATGTCACAGATCATATTGGAAGTGTTGGAGACAATTTATGTTGGGAGGAGATCCCAACTCCCTCCAATCCAATGTTTGTCTTTCTTTTATAATAATGGGCTACACATAGGCTGCAACTCAAGTGGGTTGAGTAGGTTAACGGCCAACCAAGGTCCAACCCCAAAGGCCAAATGTGCAAACCTTGGGCTTGGGCTCTAACTTGGCCTGGTTGGGATTATGTGGGTTGATCATGTTTTTAAGAACTTATGTATATATTTTTATTAGGCATTATGGTTTAATTTAAGAGTAAGAGTTTGATTATGATGTCAAAAAGACATCATGGCGGAAAAAGAAAACTATAGCCAATCAATCGACATCATAAAAGTGGTAGACAATCAAGTGGGCTTTTTATCAAAACTCATGGGGGTTTTGATGGGCTAAAGCCCTTTTGGTATCATGTTTTTTTGGCATCATACTTTTTCCTAAGAGTAGTATTGATTGAAAATATGTATAAATTTTGTTTGAAAATGCATATATCATATTTATAGATTCGCATACTTTCAATTAGGAAAATTTTATCTAAATATAATGCATATATTATGTATTTGTTTGAGTGAACTCAAGTTGGGTTGGGTCGGACTAGGGATGGAAATTTCCCAATAAAACTAGGGCATCACCCTAAATTGGGTGGCTTTTCCATGATCTTAAATAGGGACGGAGCAAGGACAAGGGAAATATTTTTGCCTCAAACTGGGGTAGGGTGGGGATGAGGTTCGGATATATTCATTGAACCCATCCCAAACCCAGTGGTAAATTACTAAAATATATACCTAGGTTTAGTATTAATTTCTAAAATTTCCCTAAATTTCCCCCAAATTCCTAAAAACTTTAGGATCTCATAATCTAATTTTTAAAATACCCCCAAATTCCCATAATCCAATTTCAAAAATATCCCAAATTTCAATAATCCAATTTTTAAAATAGCCCAAATTCCCACACTCCTATTTCTAAAATACCCCCAAATATGGTCTATTTTTAAGTGGTTAACTCAAGTCTAGGAAAATCAATGGATTCTCCATCCTCGATGAGAAGAGGTGCCCTGCCCCGCCACCAGGGACAGGCTGGGTAAGGGATTTTGACTATAGGATGGGGACAGGGAAGGGATACCCTGCCCCAAACTAGCCCCATTGCCATTTCTAGGTTGGACTTAGGTCAAGATCAAGCTTACCAAGGCTTTAACCCAAGCCAAACTCAACTTTAGGTCATCCCAAATTTCATATCCTAGGCCCTTACACAACCTGAAAAATAAGGCCCAAGCCATGCAAAAACTCTGGTTAGGTCTAGGTCAAGTTAGTCTCAAGTTGGGCCCACCCAAGCTGCACTCCTAGCAACAAAACAAGGATAGTCCTCCCCTAAACACCTAGACCTCCCCTTATTAGCACTATTGGCCCTATGTGTTTTGATGATAACAAACTCATTGAAAGCATTAATATGTTGGAAAAATAAGTTTCCAATTCAAATTATTTCCTTAGTTGGACTAACTATGAACTAAGAGAAAGAATTTTCCCATGAAGAAAAAGAAGAAATAAAGTTCAAGAGCCTTCTAATGTATTTTATTTGTATAGGACTTAATGTAATCAGTTGTGATATATACACTATAAGGGCTTATCTTAGACCTACCTTGGTCACTATATAACTTTAGAGACCAATGGTTAACCTAAGAAAAGCCTTAGGCTTTCTTTCTTTTTTTCCTGAAACTCAAGTAAAAAAATTCAAAAAATCAAGTTTGGGAACCTAAGGAGTTAACTCCCTAGCCTTAGGAGTCGACTACTAGAACAACCCAGGTAGAACTGTCTAGTAGTTGATTAAACTGTCTTGAGAGGTAATAGTCAACTGGTTGTGACAGACAAGCCTAATAGCACTTAGTAGTCAACTACTAGAAACTAAAAGTTGACTATAAGGGGGCATTCTTTTTTGAGATTTTGAGAGGGGGGAAAGTTGGTCAATGGGATTTTGGTTCCCATTGACCAAGAACCCCATGTTCTTTTTTCATATTTTATGTTGGGACTAGGGAAAGTTTATTTTCCTAGGTACCACTTACCTGGGTAAGTGATATCCATCCCCTAGGTGGGTAAATAACTTTCCCAAGACACTTAGAGGGAAAATTGCCAACACTTGAATAGGACAAAAATGTCCCTTTTAATAATAGATTTTTATGGCTAAAATGGTCATTACATTATTTACCTGGGAAAAAAAGAACATGGGTAAATGCACTTACCCGGGTAAATGTTTCCCAGCAAAAACTTACCCAAGTAATTGCATTTACCCAGATAAATAACTTACTGAAAAGCAAATGAGGCCTTATTGGAAAAAAGATTCCAAGTTGCATGTGAGAGGCAACTATCAGGCCTTAGTAGTTGACTCCTAGGGATCATATCATAGTTCATCACTCTAACATCTAAAGCAATTGACTTCATGCAAATCTCTCCTAATATCTCTCTACTTTCAAGTGTTTGAAGCTCTAACAACTTTCCTCTTCTAGTAAGCCATGTAATTTGCTGAAATGATCTCTAAACATTTTCAATAGAAGAACAAAGTGTGTGCAATGACTCTATAATGGTCATATGAGTTCTTCCATTGATTCAAGCATAAATAAACAAGTTATCTGAAAGCAAAGTTGGGGGGGAAATAACTAAGGAAAAAGTTGCAAATCAAAATCGAGTTTTCTTTGAGAAGATGACATCCTCTCCAGGCTTGATCGACATGGGTCAGACCTCTAAAAGATCCTTTGCTGCTATCATTGCAGATTCCTGTGCACTTGATCAGGTTCAAATCGAACTCAAAGCCCCATCTTTCACTCAGTTTGGTGAACCAACTTGCTTCTTTTCTTTAGAAGAAATCTCAAAAGCCTATGAACCTTTTCGTTTAGCGTTGGTGGCAAAAGTCTCTTACGGGAGACCTCCTATTCCTAAGGTCTCTGCTTTCCTCCAGATTCAACCTGAAGAAGGACTTTGTGATTTTGGTGATTGATTACACCCATCTCCTGTTCCGTTTTGTAGACGAAGAAGACTTCTTAAATGCTAGCTGCGAGAGGCTTTCTACGTGAAGGGCTTTCTCTTCAGAATTTTCCAGTGGTTGTCCGAGTTTCGTTCTGGGAAGGGTCCATCCATTCTCCCTATTTGGATCTCCTTTCCTAAACTTCCTATTTTTCTGTTTGGAGACTCTTACATCAGATCTATTGCAGGTAATGTGGGTAAGGTTCTTAAAGTTCCTCTTGCCATGATGCACTGTACCTCTGCAAAGGAAGCGAATTCGATATTACGAAACCGAGGCCTGACAAAATATGGACTGGTCTAGGCAAAGAAGGTGGTTACTTTTAAAAGGTAGTGTATGAAAACATTCCAACTTTCTGTGACAATTTCCATAAAGTGGGTCACGCTGTAGAGAGTTGTAAGAAGATTACAAAAGAACAACGGCACCCTGCCCCAACTACAAAAGGATCAAAATCTTTGAGTGATAACCATATGGTTCAGTCTGAAACCAACATGAACCCGATGCAGTCGAAGTTGAATTTCGAAAGAAAATCTGCTCAAAGAATAGAATGGAAACCCACTAGTGCAATTAGCCGTTTTGGGACAAGTTCGCCTGTAAAAGAAAACCCAACCATTGAAGTTTCAGAATCTCCTTCTCAAGTAAACATCTCCTGTTATGATGAATAGTTAGCTCAAGGTATTTGTCAAGCTGTAGAGGAAGCTCTTCTGGAAGCATTTAGATCTCCTTCTCCAACTAGAAAAGCAATTGGGATGCCTACCTCAACTAGACCAGCGAACAAGCAATGGGAGGAAAAAAGCTTACGGCCAAAATCTGTTGATGGTTGCCCAAGAATGATGAATGATAGTTTTAACGAGGTAATCACCACGCTTAAAGATTTTCACAAAAATTTGCATTTCAAATTCAAAGAGGCCATAAGAAGAGTAACGACAACTTCAGAAGAGGACTTGATCGATCATAGTGCTCCATTGGTGGTTCCCGACACACCGGAAGCAGAAGAAAGTATTCCGGGAAGCCCGTATAATTCAACCCGGTTCGCCCAAGACTTAGCTAAGGAACAGATCGAACCAATAGGCCTATTGAACCGAGTTAGACAAATAAGGAAGACTTCAAAGTCTGAAGATGACGCCTATAATGCCTCTCCAACCTTCTAAAATGGTAAAAGCTTTGTTTTGGAACATTAGGTATAAGAAGCAAGAAATCTATTCGTAGATCAAGGAAACTTATTTAAACTCACAATCTTTCTATCATTGCCTTAATGGAGCCCATGATTGATGCTACAAATCTGAATTCCATAAAAAGAGATCTTGGCATGGAGCATGGCATGACAAATGGCAATGATGTAGCCAAGATTTGGGTCCTTTGGAAGGGATCCATCCAATTAAGAGAAGTCTACCATGACACTCAATTTATTACTTTTGAAGTCTCTTATGCTAGTGATGTCACTGATTGTTTTTTGACTGTTATTTATGCCAGCTATGACTACCAAATCAGAAGAAATTTATGGAGCAATTTATTGAATTTTGCTACAGCTTGGTGGGACCGGCCTTGGATCATTGGTGGAGATTTCAATATTACAAGTGAGCTCTCAGAACGTATTAGCAGAAATGAAAATTCTAGCTACTCAAATCGGCCTATGATGGAATTCAGAAATTTAATTGGCAATGGCGGATTTATTGATATGGGCTACATTGGGCCCATGTTTACTTGGACTAATGGTACTTCATGGGCTCGTTTGGACCGTATTTTCATCAACCAAGCTGGGTTGGATCAGTTCAAAAATTTAGCAGTTGAACATCTAAACCGATCTTGTTCGGACCACTCCCCTCTGCTAGTGACTATTAAGGACAACATGCTTCATGGTCCAAAACCTTTTCACTTTCAACATATGTGGACCTCGCACCCAGATTTTCATAACTTAGTACAACACTTTTGGAATCAACCCCTCGAAGGGAACAATCTGTTAATTCTCTCTTCTAAACTGAAGCAGCTAAATAAATGTTTAAAAGATTGGAACCGGGAAATTTTTGGAGTTGTGTTTGCAAATGTGTTAAATGCAGAGAAGGGTGTTCTTGAAGCTGAAAATATGATTCTCGTCAACAACAACAATTACGAGAACCAACAAAATCTGCCCAATGCAAAGAATTCTCTGGAACAAGTTCTTTTACAAGAAGAAATCTTTCTCAAATAGTAATCTAGAGAAAACTGACTTCGGGAAGATGACAAAAATTCTCGTTTCTTCCACACTTCTATCAAAATTGCGAGGAACAAATCTGCTTTAAGGAGACGTGAGATTAATGGAACTATGACTGATGACATGAATCTCATAAAAACACAAGCAGTAAGCTATTTTGAAAACTTGCTCTCCGATAAGGAAATATTGAATCACGACTACTTGCTCTAGTCTATACCTCATTTAATTACAAAAAAGGATAACAATAACTTGACACAAGTTCCAAACTCTGATGAAATCAAGCACATTGTGTTCTCAATGAACGTGGATTTAGCTCCAGGTACGGATTGTTTCAATGGTGTTTTTTTTCACTCATTGCTGGGACATAGTTGGAGATGATGTTTGCAAAGCCATCAAATCTATTTTCATCACTAAATGTCTCCCTAGGTATTACACATCTACTTTCATTGTTTTAATTCCAAAGATTGATAATTCCAAGCAGTTCTTAGACTTTAGACCAATTAGTTTATGTGGCTTCTTCTACAAGATTTTTGCAAAATTGCTATCGAAAAGGCTGAAACCTCTACTTCCTCGTATCATCTCTCCAAAACAAGGTGCCTTTATAGAAGGCCAATACATAGGAGAAAACATTTCCATTGTTCAAGAGATGGTTAGTGAAATTAATAGACGCTCTATGGGAGGAAACATAGTTCTTAAATTGGACATGGCTAAAGCTTATGACAGGTTAAACTGGGATTTCCTTTTCAAAACTCTTCATAAATTTGGGTTCAATGACTCTTGGATTGATCTAATTAAACTTGGAGTTTGTAACTGTTGGTTCTCTGTCTTGATCAATGGATCCCCAATAGACTATTTCAAATCTTCAAGAGGTTTGCGCCAATGTGATCCATTATCTCCTAGCCTGTTTATAATTGCTGAAGAAGTTTTAAATAGAGGGCTCAACAAAATTTATCACAATGGTTATATAGAGTTTTTTAAAATGCCAAGAGATACTGTCCGAATCTCTCATAGTTTGTTCATAGATGACACGATAGTCTTTGTAAGAGGTCTCAAAAGAAGCCTGAAAAATCTTATGGAATTTCTTAAAGTTTATAAAGAAGCTTCGGGACAACAAATTAACAAACAAAAATCGTGTTTTATCACTTCTGAAGATGTCGAGGCAAAGAATTGAGATGATTGCCCAAGGGACAGGTTTTTCAAAAAATCACTCCCTTTTATGTACATAGGAGCCCCAGTTGGAAGGAAGAAATTAAGAATAAGGGATTTTGATCCATTCATTGGAAAAATAAGAAAGAGGTTAAAAGGCTAAAAAACAAAATTACTAACTCCTGGAGGCAAGCTTACACTTATTTGGAGTGTGCTTCAAAGTATGACCATTCAGGTTCTCCTGAGTACAACAAGTCCCCCAAAGAAAATAATTCATATTATTCACAATATTTTCGCCCAATTTCTATGGGGAGACTCTGAGTATGGGCCAAAGCACCACTCGATAAATTGGGAAAGAATCTACAAACCCGTGGAGGAAGGCGGATTGGGGATCAGGTCTTTATTTGAAATCATCAAAGCTTTTTGAATGAAAGCCTGCTTCAAACTAATCCAAAATGATTATAGTTGGTCAAATTTCTTTCATTCAAGATATCTGAATGACAGACCTCCTAGCCTCATGTCAGATCATATATCTTCATCAAAATTATGGAAAGAAATCTATGAAGTCGGTGATCAGACTATAATGAATAGCAAATGGATTGTGGGCCGAGGAAATATTTCTTTTTGGTACCACAATTGGACCGGTAAGGGTCTCCTATTGAACTTAACGATTTCAAAGGATTAAAAGGATTTTAAAATCTGCGATGTTATTGTTAGACAGTTTTGTATACCCTTAGTTCCAATCAGTTTGATGTACTTATGACATTTATTGAAAATGAATAAAATACATATTTGATTCATGTTCCTATGATGTGTTTCTGTGTAATACCCTTAAACCGGACACATCTGAGACTTGTGCTGGTTTAGAATGTTCACAGCCATTAGATAAGGCTGACGCTGATATGCCGCCAAGTCAGTTGGGGTGACTTGTCTCCGCCACCAGGGTGAGACCCGAGGTACATGCAGTGTAAGATTAATTGAATCTTTGAATCGGACCAGATTTCCAATATTGCCCTGGACCTTGGAGATTGATGGGCAAAATTGGAAAGTTACACCTGACCCCTAGACTCGATTATGATACTGCACTAGGTGTCGGATTGGGCTATCTTTGATATGCCAATCAGTGAGATCCTTAGCGGGGGTCAAAACCTGGGTATGTTGGGACAGTCTAAGAATTCATCTGAGTGGGTGATCATAGTGACAGGATCAGCCCCTTTGTCAGACAAAGGTAATGATCGGGGATGCACTCTCTCTGATGGAAACCAAGACTGTCGGCAGCTGATTACAATTGTTGAGATTTGTTTTGTAAAATATATTTTATATGAGATATAAAAGTATATATATTACGGTTTCTAAACGTTTGCAAAAGGTTTTAATTCCCAGGATTCATGTGAGTAGAGAGTGCAGCACTGTTCCTTGCAGCCGAGGGAGAGGTCCTCTCTTATCGGGTAGTGTTTGATCATTATGGGCTGAGAGGTTAAGTGTAAGCCCATTGAGGGTAATAGTTGATGGCCTAATCTTGCATCTGCCCACAGTCCCTGGGTGTTACAAGGTGGCTTGGCCCAGGGACCACTTAGGGTAAGTGTTGGGCCAATAGAGACCATGTGATGGTTTTCAGGGGGTGCACTGTGCATAACAGTGCATTCGGCCAGGCCTTGTAACAAAGGTTGGGCTGAACCCATGCAGCTGATGTATAGATCAATGTTTGGGTCCAACGCTATACAAGGAAGCCCAACTGGGCAACAGTTTGGAAGGCTAAGTGAGCACATGACCTTATTGGGCCTAAAGCCCATTTCGAACTGGGCTGATTTGATCAGTTAAATAAGGGGCGAATTCTGAGATTAGATTAGCAGATAGGATTGGGTCTTAACCCTATCCACTCAGAGAGTCCAGATTTTAATATGATTCAGATCTGGAAACCTCCTAATAGGATTAGGAGGGGGCTGATCTAATCTGCAGATAAGATAAGGATTTATCCTTATCACTTAAAGGGAATTCTGATCCAAATATGATTTGGATCAGCAACTCCTAATGGGATTAGGAGCTTATCCCTTTAAGCTTATAAAAGGAGGAGGAGGCGGCAGCCTTTAGAAGACACATGTTCACATCCTCTTCAGAGCTGAAATCGCAGAAGAAAGAATTCAGCACCTCTGCGCAAATTCTTTCTTGCCGCCTCCTTCCTGCTGCCGCTACATCTACTAGTTCGATCTCCTCTTGTCAGTAGGAGTGATCAAGATTAGATCTTGATATCAGTCCTTTGTGAAAGGGTTTATTCTTGCGAAGGATCCGGTTCTTGCGAAGAACGCTGTTGATTCTGCTCCATCCTACACTGCGCCATCTTTAGTGGGAGCAGTTTTTTATTCCTTCCTTGGGCGTGAACACCTTCATTTGGAGATATTATTTCTCCGTATCAGATATATTCCTTTTCTACTATTTTTGTTTAGATCTAGTTCGGTTCATGGTTCAAGATTGATCATTGAAAAATACGATTTTTCTAAAATAGGGAATACGATTCTCAGTAGGGTGGAGAGAAATTTTTTAAATTCGCCCATTCTATTCCGCAAGATTCGGGCATCCATATGATGGATATCTCATCCCTTCAGTGGTATCAGAGCCATGGTTCAAATCTTGAACCGAATTGGATCAAATCTGAACCTGCGCAAATGGGCAGAAGGCGTTCTACCCGATTTGCGTAGTTATAAGGTTTTTTTGGAAAATTTGTTTCCAGTTGATGGACGATTAATCTGAAATTAAATTTTGTAAATCTGATTATTATTTAGATATGTTCTTTATAATTTTCCTAATTTATGGGTTGTTCGTACACATGGAGATCGAAATCTTGATTGGCACAGTGAACCTGCGATTTTGTAGTTTCTTGTTTCTTTTATTACATTTGGTCTGTAAAAAAAAAAAATTTTATTTTTAGACTGGATGTATAAGCATTTGATTTGATGTAATTATAATAGAAATTAGGTTTTCTATTTATTTTTATTTTGGATCGAAGATGGCGGCGCAAGGAAGGAAATTTCGCAGATGGGAAAATCGCTATCTGCGATTTGCAGTTTATGAAACTGCAAACTGTGATTTAACCTCTGTTTTGCAGGATGGATTGTGTGAACAGCCCTATTTGACTAATTCTTGTTTTTCCTTTATCAGTATTTAATTTCAGATTAATTTCTTGAATTAAATCTTTAATTAAAGATCAAATCGTAGACCCATTCGTACCAGATTGGTCCAAACTATTTGGACCGAATCTAGGGTTCAACCAAGGCTGAATGTCAGTCCTATTTCTCCCACTAATGGGCCTAAGGATTGCTAATTAATTGAATATTTAATTCGGCCCAACCTGTAAAGGCCCAGTTTTAATTTGTTAAAACTACTAAAAGCCCACTTCGCAGATAAAGCTATATGGACCGAATTGATCAACCCTAATTTCGGCCCATATACCTAGATAATATTAATGGTTAATATTATGGGCTTTAAAATGGGCTTTACAGATATTAATTGATTAGATCAATTCTTCCCTGGATGTGTGATGTGCTACGTTCATGGGCCATAAGTGCTTGGCCCATGCTGATTCGAGAGTGGCTCTTGCGCACACCATGGTTGAATGCACATCATTGCCATGGTGTCCCTACTAGTCATTGGATGATCTCCCTCAGTGGTGGGCCCCACACCTCCTGAAGAGGATACGTGTGGAACCCTAGCCAATTTTGGCCCACCGAAATCTGGCTTTAGGAAAGTCAGTGGCAGCCACTTTGGTTTGACCTAAATCAAATTATGGCGTAATTTTCCATTCCCTCCTGCAAATATGAGTGCATGTGATAGGGAGATTCATGTGATGAACTCTCTAAAGGCCTTCCATCATTAGCATGAGGATGGGTTCTTCAGTAATGAGGAAACGCACCAGAAAATGGGCTATCCATTTGCTATTAGGCTTGTCTGAGTGTTTCATAAGATGATAGGGGTGTCATAGACCGATGTTGGAGGGGGGCTTCACCAAAAAATGAGAACTCTCTCACGGTACCTTAGTGTTCACGAATATGATGGGTGAGCACTCACTAGACAGAAAGGTTTACCTGAAAATGACTCTGAACCTTGTCTGACAGAGGCCAAAGGGAAAACTCATATGATGAGTGGATATGACCATTCACAAAAAGGTGGTGGGGTTTTGCAGCTGAAACAGTTGGCTCCATGCACCCTATGTGGTTTACCACATTTCCAGAGACAAGTCGTTGTCTCTGTCACTGAGATAGGAGGAAAATCTCAGAGATGAACAAATGGGAATGGAACATAGATTAAAAGTCATATCTATGTAATGAACATGAATCGAATTAGGTTGTGGACTAATGTCTGTTATTTTACCAGAAAATGGCTAACGGACAATTCGCTAAGCTTCTTGATGACAACAAACTTAAGGGCCCTAATTACGATGACTGGTACCGTAACCTCATGCTGGTACTGACTTCTGAAAAACTGGATAAAGTTGCCAAAAACCCCGCCCCGGAGCGTCCAGGTGATCGGGCTTCTGAGGCCCGCAGAAGGGACTACCTGGAGTGGGAGGAGAAGAACTCCCTGGTCCGCTGCTATATCATAGTTTCTCTAGACAATCCAATACAGAGGCAGTTCGATCAGATCGAGCTGGCCAAGGGCATATTGGACAGTCTGAAAACTATGTACGAAGAGCAGAATCGTTCTACTCGGCAGAAGGTCTTGAAACAGTTCATAACCGCTCAAATGACCAAGGGACAGCAAGTGCATGATCATTGTCTTTGAATGATGGGATACATAAACGAGCTAGAAGCCCTAGGGTCCGGGCTAGACCACGTCACCAAGGTAGACGCCATTCTGAATTCTTTACCTCCGTCCAACAATAATTTTGTCATGAATTATAACATGAATAAGTTGAACATCAGCTTACAAGAGCTCAACAATATGTTGCAACAAGTTGAGGAACTGATTCGTAAGGATGAGCCCGTCACCATGCTTATGGAAGCAGGCAAGCGTGGCAAGAAGATGAGGTTTAAGAAGAGGCCCCAGAAAAAGGGCAACAAATCCAAGAATCAGAAGAAGGATAAGACATCCGATGCCTGTCACCATTGTCACTAGACCGGCCACTAGAGAAGGAACTGTCTTGCCTACCTGGAATCCAAGAAAGGTAATCCCGAATCCTGTGTCATAGAAACCAATTTGTTGGTTACTTCTGGATCCTGGTGTATTGACTCCGGGGCTTCGACTCATGCATGTAACACATTGCAGGGTTTCAGAATAAGCAGAAGACTAAGTGAGGGAGAGGTGACGCTCTTCTTGGGAACTTCTGCAAGCGTTGCAGCTATGGCCATTAGCAATGTAGAATTGTTTTTTAAAGAATGATCACTTGTACTTAAAGATTGTCTTTATGTACAGAATTTAAGAAGAAATTTGATTTCTGTCTCAAAATTGTGTGCTAATGGATATTCTATTTTTTTTAATAATACGATTACTATTAAAAGAAACAACAAATTCATCGCATGCGGGGAACTGGAGAATGGTCTCTATGTTCTGCATCCTTCTCTAGAATCCAACATAGCCGAAACTACGTCGATTAACGTTCCCAAGAGAACTCGTGATACTGTTAGTCCCACGTGCCTGTGGCATTATTATCTTGGCCATATCGGTATTGACCGAATCACAAGGTTGGTAAAGGATGGTCCTTTGGATTTTCTAACTGTAGAAGATCTTCCCACCTGTGAGCCTTGCCCTCGTGGTAAGATGACAAAACGGCCATTCGGCGGCAAGCCTGAAAGATGTACGAGAACGCTTGACCTTATACATAGTGATGTATGCGGGCCCCGAAATGTTAAGAGTCGTAACCAACACGTATACTTCATCACCTTCACCGATGATTATTCACGGTATGGTTACATGTACCTAATGAGACACAAGTCTGAATCCTTTGAAAAGTTCAAGGAGTTTAGACAAGAGGTTGAGAAACATTTGGGGAGAGAAATCAAGACCCTTCGATCCGATCGAGGTGGCGAGTATCTCTCTAACGAATTTAGAGACTACCTAAAGGTCAACGGGATAGTATCATAGTTAGCTCCTCCTGTTACACCACAACTTAACGGTGTTTCAGAGAGGAGGAATAGGACCTTACTTGATATGGTTCGGTCACTTCTTGCACACTCGAAGTTACCCACATCCTTTTGAGGATACGCATTAGAGACTGCGATTTACGTGCTGAATAGGGTTCCAACCAAATCGGTTCTGAGCACTCCATATGAACTTTGGAGCGGAAAGAAACCAAGTGTCAGACACTTGAAGATTTGGGGTTATCTGACACACGTTAGAAGAACGAGCCCGGACAAATTGGAATCCCAAACCTGTCATTGCCTATTTGTAGGCTACCCCAAAAGCTCTATGGGCTATCTATTCTATGACCTAGGAGAACAAAAGGTGTTCTGTAGTTGAAATGCCCATTTCTTGGAAGAGGATTACATCCTAAACAATTATCGTCAGGAAATTGTTCTTGATGAGGAGAGATCAGGAGTAGTGGTAGATGTTCCACATGTTCTAGGTAGTGACCAACCTAGAAGATCTACCCGGGTATCCAGGCCACCAGTCCGTTATGGTTATGACTAGCACAGTTACCTGGTGGAAGCCTTGACTAGTGAGGAGGATCCCGTGACTTACGCGGAAGCTATGTTGGACATAGACTCCCTTAACTAGGTAGATGCCATGAGAGCTGAGATGGACTCAATGGAGACCAATGGAGTCTGGACTCTGGTAGATCCGCCCCCTGGGGTAAAAGCAATTGGTTGCAAATGGATCTATAAGAGGAAGAAGGGCCCCGATGGCAGGGTTGAGACCTACAAAGCTCGTCTGGTGGCAAAAGGGTACACTCAAAAAAAGGGCATCGATTATGAGGAAACCTTTTCCCCTGTGGCCATGCTTCAATCCATTAGAATCTTGCTAGTTGTAGCAGCATACCATGACTATGAAATTTGGCAAATGAATGTCAAAACTGCATTCCTGAATGGAGATCTTACTGAATATATCTATATGCAGCAACCGCAAGGCTTCATAGCTACGGGTCAGGAACACATGGTATGTAAACTAAATAGATCCAAATATGGACTTAAGCAAGCTTCTAGGAGTTGGAACATCCGATTTGACTCTATTGTCAAAACGTTTGACTTTGAGCAGAATCCGGATGAGCCTTGTGTTTACAAAAAGACCAGTGGGGATAAGGTTACGTTCTTGGTTCTGTATGTGGACGATATCCTACTCATTGGGAATGATGTGGGAATGTTGACCTCAGCCAAAGTATGGCTTTCATAGCAATTCTCCATGAAAGATCTTGGAGAAGCGTTTTATATACTCGGTCTTCGACTCTATAGAGATAGATCGAAGCGGATAATAGGATTATCTCAATCTGCTTACATTGACAAAATCATCAAAAGGTACAGCATGGAAGGCTCCAAAAAGGGAAACGTTCCTTTCAGGCACGGAGTTGCTCTCTCCAAGAAGATGTCTCCCAAGACATTTGAGGAGATCGAGGACATGAAGAATGTTCCCTATGCCTCTGTCGTGGGGAGCATCATGTATGCCATGCTATGCACTCGCCCCGATATTGCTCACGCGGTGAGTGTAGTAAGTAGATTTCAAGCCAACCCAGGGCAGGAGCATTGGACCGCTGTGAAATGCATACTTAAGTACCTTCGAAGGACAAAAGAGTTTTGTCTAGTATATGGTGCATCACTACAAATCCAGGGGTATACTGATGCCGATTTCCAGTCGGATCCAGATAATAGAAAGTTCACATCTGGTTACGTATTCACGATAGGATCATGTGCTATTTGCTGGAAAAGCAGCAAACAGGGGTCCACGGCGGATTCCACAACCGAAGCCAAATACATTGGCACATATGAGGCTTTCAAGGAAGCCGTATGGGTGAAGAAGTTCATCCAAGAGTTGGGAGTAGTTCCATCCAGCACATCACCCATCCCAGGGGCCATTGCTCATGCTAAGGAGCCACGAAACCACTCGAAGTCCAAGCACATAGAGAGGAAGTACCACGTACTGCGAATGATTATTGATAGAGGGGACGTCCTGATTCAAAAGGTAGCTTCAGCGGATAATGTTGCAGACCCATTGACTAAGCCACTTACACAGAAAGTGTTTGAGAGACACATGGAAAGTATGGAACTCCGGCTTATTCGAGATTGGACCTAAGTGAAAGTGGGAGCTGTTAGACAGTTTTGTATACCCTTAGCTCCAATCAGTTTGATGTACTTATGACATTTATTGTAAATGAATAAAGTACATATTTGATTCATGTTCTTATGGTGTGTTTCTATGTAATACCCTTAAACCGGACATTTTTGAGACTTATGTTGGTTTAGAATATTCACAACCGTTGGATAAGTCTGGGGAGATTTATCCTGCTAAGGCTAACACTGATATGCCGCCAAGTCAGTTGGGGTGACTTGTCTCCGCCACCAGGGTGAGACCCGAGGTACATGCAGTGTAAGATTAATTGAATCTTTGAATCGGACCAGATTTCCAATATTGCCCTGGACCTTGGAGATTGATGGGCAAAATTGGAAAGTTACACCTGACCCCTAGACTCGATTATGATACTGCACTAGGTGTCGGATTGGGCTATCTTTGATATGCCAATCAGTGAGATCCTTAGCGGGGGTCAAAACCTGGGTATGTTGGGACAGTCTAAGAATTCATCTGAGTGGGTGATCATAGTGACAGGATCAGCCCCTTTGTCAGACAAAGGTAATGATCGGGGATGCACTCTCTCTGATGGAAACCAAGACTGTCGGCAGCTGATTACAATTGTTGAGATTTGTTTTGTAAAATATATTTTATATGAGATATAAAAGTATATATATTACGGTTTCTAAACGTTTGCAAAAGGTTTTAATTCCCAGGATTCATGTGAGTAGAGAGTGCAGCACTGTTCCTTGCAGCCGAGGGAGAGGTCCTCTCTTATCGGGTAGTGTTTGATCATTATGGGCTGAGAGGTTAAGTGTAAGCCCATTGAGGGTAATAGTTGATGGGCTAATCTTGGGCTAATAGAGACCATGTGATGGTTTTCAGGGGGTGCACTGTGCATAACAGTGCATTCGGCCAGGCCTTGTAACAAAGGTTGGGCTGAACCCATGCAGCTGATGTATAGATCAATGTTTGGGTCCAACGCTATACAAGGAAGCCCAACTGGGCAACAGTTTGGAAGGCTAAGTGAGCACATGACCTTATTGGGCCTAAAGCCCATTTCGAACTGGGCTGATTTGATCAGTTAAATAAGGGGCGAATTCTGATATTTGATTAGCAGATAGGATTGGGTCTTAACCCTATCCATTCAGAGAGTCCAGATCTGAAGAAACCTCCTAATAGGATTAGGAGGGGGCTGATCTAATCTGCAGATAAGATAAGGATTTATTCTTATCAATTAAAGGGAATTCTGATCCAAATATGATTTGGATCAGCAACTCCTAATGGGATTAGGAGCTTATCCCTTTAAGCTTATAAAATGAGGAGGGGGCAGCAACCTTTAGAAGACACATGTTTACATCCTTTTCAGAGCTGAAATTATAGAAGAAAGAATTCAGCACCTCTGTGCAAATTCTTTCTTGCCGCCTCCTTGCTGCCGCCACATCTTCTAGTTCGATCTCCTCTTGTCAGTTGGAGTGATCAAGATTAGATCTTGATATCAGTCCTTTGTGAAAGGGTTGATTAAAAGTAGTGCTCACGTGCCATCCAGCTAATTCTTGCGAAGGATCCGGTTCTTGTGAAGAACGCTGTTGATTCTGCTCCATCCTGCACTGCGCCATCTTCAGTGGGAGTAGTTTTTTATTCCTTCCTTGGGCGTGAACACCTTCATTTGGAGATACTATTTCTCCGTATCAGGTATATCCCTTTGCTACTGCTGCTGTTTAGATCTGGTTCGGTTCATGGTTCAAGGTCTTTGAAAAATATGATTTTTTTCTAAAATAGAGAATACGATTCCCAGTAGGGTGGAGAGAAATTTTTGGAATTCGCCCATTCTATTCCGCAAGATTCGGGCGTCCATACGGTTGTGTCTAAAGCAGAATGTAGAAAAACTCAGGAAAGAATAGAGGAAGATGTAGAAAGTTAAACAGCAAATGGAAAGAGAATTAAAAAAATAATCCTTACCATAATTGCAACTAAGACTACTTGTTAAAGCTAGCTCCTAATTAGATTGAATATAATAGACTTGAAAAAATACATACTTGTCAACAAATACCCAAGATCACCAAAGTAACGCATGGTTAGAGAAAATAATAATTATTAAATATCTCTTTATAGAAAACCTTCTTGTTAGATTCTTCTACCAGTTGTCTTGGCTTGAAGGCCATAGCTTTGTGGCTCCATAGAATTTGTCTTTTAACAACTTAAACATTTCCTTTTTATTCTTTTTTTATTGGGTTATCCAAAATCGGTCAAATATATCTAGCCATGAGATCTATTTAAACCCAGTTCATAGCCGTTGTTATGAAATACTGAGATTGACAAGTGAGTTGACCAACTATAAGTAGTAATATTAGTTTTACATTGCTTTTTTTTCTTTGGTAGGTGACGTTGTCAAAATTAAATTACTAATGACGTGGAAAACTCTGGGTTAAACATAGTCATTTTCCCTATACACCCATAAAGCACGCTAATCAATTAAGTAAAAGCCAATTAATTATTTTCTATAGTGACATGGTATTTTTATACGATTGCTCTTCTAGCTCTCACTCTTTATAAGCTAGTGTAATAGCTTATTGCCATATGATAGTGTAATATAATTTATTTCTCCTGGTAAAATATGTTAGAATGTTAGTCATATTTTGTAAGTATAATTTAAGGAAATTTTTTAAGAAATATAATATTTATTGTAAATGAATAAAATATATAATTGATTTAAGTTATTGTGATGTGTTTCTATATAATATTCTTAAATTGGATATTTACGAGTCTCGTATTAATTTAAAATTTTCACAGCCGTTGAATTGATCTTAGAGATTTATGCTGTCAAGACTGACACCGTACCGCCAAATTGGTTGATGTGGCTTGTTTCAACCTACAGGATGAGACGTGAAGTATTGTTTTTAGCGGCAATTGATTAAAACTGCCATAAAGACTCACCAACTATCGCTAGAAAAAAGCAAAAAGGCGCGGGTTTTCCTCCCCCTCTCTCTCGCTCTTTATCTCAATCTCTCTCAGTCCTCTCTCTCGCTCTCTCTTTCTCTCTCGTGCTCTCTCTCTCTCTCACAGTTGTTCTCACGCTCTCCTTGCTCTCTATCTCAATCTATCTCACACACAGTCGCACATCTCAATCTCTCGCTCTCTATCTCAGTCACACATCGGCGGCATCTGATTCAGGTAAAAATCCCTTTCTCTCTGTTTTTTAGGTTTTTTATTTAAAAAAAAAAATCAATAGTCGAGCAGCTCACCAAAGAGCTGATCTCAGAGTTCAATGAGGCTTTCAGTCTCTTCGATAAGTAACGTCATTGAACTCTGAGATCTACTCTTTTGAATTTGAATTCAATTTGATCCTATTTTGTCGGATTCATATATATTTCTATCAGATTTTTGAATTGGATCTGATAAAAAATTAGGTTCTATTTTAAAATCAGAACGAATTTGATGTATATTGATTTTTTAAAATAAAAATGGTTGAAAAAAATGCTTATGTTTTTCTGCATGTTTTTCCTTGTATAAACTGTTTTATCTTTTTCTATTAATAATTAGTTAAATTCTATAAGTAGCATTTGTATCTGAAGAAGGTTTCTGGGTTTGGCTACACCACAGAACTTGTCTTACAATAATTTGAGTGGCCTTATTCCCAAGTTTCCTGCACCATCATTCAAGTAAGTTGCTGCTAAGTTTGAGTGGCCTTACAATAAACTGTTTTATTCTCATTATATTCTGATCCCAAAGCTAGCATATATATAGAAAAGCTCTCCTAGAATGCTTTCATGTCTAAACATATATTGCACACCTTCTCTTCCATCTTTAACTGTATTTGGTTTCTAAAATGTTATCTCTTTGATTATTATATTACATTGATAAGTTACTGTTTTCTTACTGCTGGTTGCTGAATTAATATAATACACTATTTATTCTCTCCCTCTCTCTCTCTCTCTGATATACTCATTTAGTAATCACAAGGATTTGCCAATTAATTATTGTTGTTGACATCAACAAATTGAAATAGAGGTAAGTTTATAACACAAACTTGTAGTGATTGCATAAGGTTAATTTCATCCTCCCATGAATCAAGTGATAACAAATTCGTCTTAAAAACTAGGCAATTAATTCCATCATCAAGGTATCACTATAGACGTCCAAATCCACCTTCCCCCAATACTCTTGAATCATCAAAGTTATCGGTAGCTCTCTCTATTTCACCTGCACTAAAAGTTCTTTTAGTTCCTGTATATGTTGCAAAGCTACATCCAAAGGATAGTGATGCAGAACTGGCTCCACTTCCAAACATCATAGATCCAGCAGCCTGTAGAAATGAATATTCGATATGTACTATTTAACCAAAAAAATAAAAAAATAAAAGCAGTTATAATGATAAGAAATATTAGCAGTGCTTTACTTGATGGCTTAGCTAGGGAAGGTACAAAAGCTTCAATGGTGGATGCAGGTTGACTAGAATGTCATCCACATTTCAATATTAACACCCAAGCGGCTCCAACACAGAATGCAATGGCTATAACAGATAACAGATTATTAGTTTCTATTAATCTCTCTACATGGGGACCCCCTTAGACTTAGCTAAGGCCATCCTTCCACAATTGGTTAGGTTTTAAAATTTGAATTATTACTTCTAGAAGATGGGCCATAGGGGAGGGGGAGAGTACAAAATAAGTAACAATTTGTGTTCCTTCACTTTCTCAAACAGAGCTGTTTGGCAAGTTCAAGATCTTTTTTGAGGTTACCAAGAAAAGGAAGTTTTGAGGTCACCATTGATTTTATGTCGCCAATTCTATGTTTTTTTTTTTTTTGCAGATTTCATGAGAACTCCATTGAGAGTATGCGACAATAATATTTCAAATAAACTGAATTGAAAATTTATTCCATTTCCACTTTGAGATTCAATTGCAGCAGCCTAATGTAATGTAATGACTGTGTATAACTATTTTTGCTCTGGTCTCTTCCTTGGCTCAGTCCTTAGTTGAGAAGTAATTGCAAGTTTGCAACTTGGGTCAGGTTAGGCTGGGTTGGAAATTTGTTGAACTTTCGGTTGGGAAACCCAATTTACAAATAAAAAAAACCGAGGATTGTAAAGATAACTTATGTGTTTTTTTTTCAGAACTTATTAATTTCTAATAGTTAGATTAGTAGGGTCTCTCTTAACCTTAGCTTTTTTTACTTTGTTAATAACAAAATTATTCATAGTTATCCATCTTAAGGGTGATTAAGCAAATGGCAGATGCCAAAAATAATAGTACTTAATTATTGCTTTATTAATTGAGGGTAAAATTATAAACAAATTATTTATGAGGACAATTAATTAATAGCACTACTTTTTGTTTTGACATTTATCGGGGGCTAATGCAAGCTGCATGGAGTCAAATTTCATCAAATTGATGTATACTTAATCATAATTAGGGTTAAAGTTGACACCATCTAAGGAAATTGTGAGATTTTCCAAGTCTACCTAGAATTTCCTAATGTTGTGTTTTCTCCAATGAAGTCACTAAATAACACAGGTTCCTAGCTCACAAAAACCATCTTTTTCTCTCGACCATTTCAATGGAAACTCTAGAATCTTACTCCATATAGATTCTACAACCTAGATAATGTGATTTGATCCGGGATAAAAGAATATAAAAGACTTCAACTCCAATGGTAATGCAAGTTGATCATCTATGTTGCACAGTAAACTTTAATTCCATGCATTTTAACCATGAAAGATTTTCATCTCAGCCTTAATCCCAATTTCTAACCTTAGGAGTACTTAACTATTCAACATAGATGTATTCTGTTACAAAGAGTCACCTTACTGCAATAAATGGACAAACATAGATGTATGTCTTCATCAATACATCATCCTGTACTCATGGTAGATTCAGCCCAAAACCAGCTCAGCTCCTGTAAATTGGTGCCAGAGCCCTTTCTTCTGCCAAGTTGGCATGATGTGGCAAATCCAGACTATAGATCGATCAGATAGAAGACCTTATCCAATCCACATCATCAGCCCTGTATTATTCACCATTTATGGAGCTTTTTCTCCATCTGTATTAGGTGCCAAAAGCCAGCTCCACCCTTTTGAACTTCTGGACATAAACATGACCCAGGAATAATAATAGATGGGAAAATGGGTATAAGAATTCTCAGTGACTTAGACTTCTTGTTCCCAGATAACCCATCTATTTACAATGGATAAAGAGTAATTGCAGTTGTTTCTTCTCCATCTCAGGACATTTAGCCAATTAGCCCAACAAACAATAAAAGCATTCCACCCCAATAAAATGGTGAATATGTTTGCAGCAGTTAAAATGTGCTTTCTGGAGGACATGCAATCTTTTCTTGGAGGCTGGGATTTGAAACCATTAAGTAAGAATGGAAGAGTAGCATGGAGCGTCATACCTGTGACAGTGTTTGGGTGGTGTGGGATGAAAGAAATGCTAGAATATTTGAAGGAAAGAAAGGCTTAGTTTAAGAGGTGATAAAGAGGAATATGAAATGCTATTTTTGTGATTGGCAAATCATAAATTATATAAAGGAAGAAACTAGAGCTCTTATTTTCGGAAAATCTTTTTTTTGGAATATCTAATACAATAGAATACTCCACAGTTTCATAAAAAATATAAATGATATGGAAATGGAAGAAACTGGTTTGTTTCTCCATGGATTCTTTCCTTTTTCCAGGGTCTGCATCTCAAGTTTATGACTTATTAGGTCCCAAGTTCTCTTTCTGGGAAAGATGAGAACTATGATAGCTAGGTTCCTATACAGAGCGCTGTATTGTCCCGGATACCATATCCGTCTGTATCCTTTCTGTATTTGTGTAAAATGACATGATTTCAACCTTATGCCAAACAATCTTTGTGGACCTCACAAGACATTCCTTCCTAAAGTTTCTAGGCATCCTAAAGCACATTGTTAAACTTATTAGGATCTACTAAATAAATTAAAATTCAAGAATTTCTTCAAATCTGAAAACTATGGTAGTTTGCAGAAATGCCCTCCAATGCCTAAAAATCTGTAATTCAACGACTTCTTTTGTGTTACTGCACCCTTCTCCTGCATTCAAGCAATGGAACTTACCATGACAACTAGTTTACTTTCCAATGATGCCCTGAGAGATTCCATCTTCCCCTTCAACACTAGCAAGACCAATGACCCAGTCAAGCTGTATAAGTTTAATTGTTGATTCCATCAAAATACAGATCAAATTTCCAAGTTATCAGAAAATGATTGAGAACCAGAATGTAAAGCAAGTCATTTATTTTCTGAAATCGTACAAAATTGGACCTCAAGATTTTTTAAAACGTGTGGTCTGTCTCCATACTCTTGGTGTGACTAAATTGAAACCCTTACTTTAAGGATTTGTGCCATGTTTGTTCTTCTATACTTGTATATTCTCTCCTCTGAATGATAGTACCAGAGCCCAGCCAGCTCTCTCTTCTATACTTGTATGTGTTCTACAAGGAGGAGGAGTACTGTAACATGGGCTCACACATGAAATGGGCTGCAGCCTGTATGCCCAATAGAATCAACATGATTGGATGAGACATCTGAGAGGACTTGTCGAGGAGGCCGCCAATGGGTTTTTGAAGGTCCAACTTTGTCTACTAAATGAGCCAATGAAAATAGAAAGGGAATGGTGGGTGTGGGTTCACCTATTAATTCCATGCATCATCTACAATAGTGCCAACACTCTTAGGTTCTTAGCTACTAATTAATTTTGTAAGGTTCTATATATTCTAGTCCTTAGTCACCACCAATGACCATAGTGTTATTCAAGCGCAACAAATTATCTAGGATTTACAAGTTCGAAGATAGTTTGGTTTGGGCAGAAAACCAGTGGGTGAGAGTGAGACTAAGGGAGACAGAAAGGAGTACAAGTGTCAGGTGATGAACCCATACCAAGTTGTGAAAAAATTCTTTACATTGTGCAGCTTTGGTATGGGTTCACACTTTTTACTTTCATGTTACAAACAAGGCAAAGGTTGATCAATCTATATGCTTGTTGTAACATGATTTGTTTATTAGTTTCAAAGAGTTCATGTAACACAGCTGAAATCAAACCTGGAAAGGTCATGTTTCATCAAATCAGAATCAGACCCGTCCTATCCCAATGTAGTCTATACATGTCTCTGTTAGTGGTTATGTGGCCTATTTGACTAACCTCCCCTATGGATGAATGGCATGTGAGGGTGTTGCAGTCATGAAGAAGCCAACAACCCAATGAATGGCTTATTCACTAAAAGACGAAGCAATAAGCCATTCAGTCTGCCATTAGCAGACCCCATAGTTGTCAAGGCACCTAGGCAAGCCTAGGCAACTACAAGGCATCCAGGTGCCTTCTCATTTTCCTTTTCTCTAATTGGTTTAGAGCTCAAACCCTAGAGAAAGACTAGAAACTTCTCCACAATCAGTTGACTCCACAAGGTTTGGGGTTGAGATTCTTCCGAATCGGAATTCAAAGGAAAGTAAGTTTTGAAATTCTTCTTGAAATCCTTATCCATTATTTTCATTCATATCACAATTGATCTCTTGTCTTTTTTCATTAGGGTGTAAGATGGACAAGAGTTGGATTCACCGATCAAGAACTTCTAAAGAGTATCTAGATGGCGTTGATCAGTTCATTAGGTTTGCTTTTAGGAAGGCAGACCGCGAAGGAAAAATTCGATGTCCTTGTACAAAATGTGGAAATGTTTTGTTGATGGATCAAGTTGATGTGAAAGATCATCCAATCATAAATGGGTTTCTTCGAGGTTATACGGAGTGGGTATTTCATGGAGAGTCAATTTCTGTGCATACGACATATAATGAGTTTCGTTCTTCTGATAACCCAATTGTGTGTGATGATGTGCATGGGATGATTCATGATGCATGTGTTCTTCCTACAGTGGAACAATGTGATGAAATGATGGATATTCCAGTACAACCTAGTGGAGGGCCTAATCCTGATGCTTAGAATTTTTTTAATCTCTTACAAGATGCTGAACAAGAATTATATCCAGGGTGTACAAGATTCTTAAAGCTTTCGTTCATTGTTAGGCTATTTCATATGAAGTGTTTGTATGGATGGAGTAACAAGTCATTTACCGAGTTGCTTGAATTGTTGAAGGAGGTGCTCCTAGAAGGTAATCAAGTACCAAGTTCTTTCTATGAAACAAAGAAGATGATAGGAAGTCTTGGACTTAAGTATGAAAAGATTGATGCATGTTGTTTTGGCAAGAACATGCTAATGATGAGATCTGTTCTATGTGTGGTGATTCAAGATGGAAGCCAAATGGCAACCATGAGAACAACACTAATGGGGCAGTTGGTACAAGGGAGAGAAAGATTCCTGCAAAGGTCCTACGCTATTTTCCTCTAAAGCCAAGGCTGCAACGTCTTTTCATGTCAACTAAAATGGCATCTCTTATGACTTGGCATGAAAATGGACGTATCAAGGATGGCTTCATGAGACACCCTGTTGACTCTCCTACTTGGAAGGAATTTGATGCTAAGTATCCAAAATTTGCAGCTGAACCTCGCAATGTTAGGCTTGGTTTGGAAAATGATGGCATAAATCCCTTCAGAACACTCGGTGCCACATACAGTACATGGCCAGTGGTATTGATCTTATACAATTTTCCCCCATGGATGTGTATGAAACAGCCCTATTTGTTTTTGTCATTGATTGTTCCTGGTCCAAATGCTCCCAGAAATGATATCGACGTGTACTTACAACCCGTTATTGCTGAACTCAAGGAATTGTCGGAGGATGGGGTTGAAACATATAATGCATCTACTAATCAGAACTTCCAACTGCGTGTTGCTTTGTTAACAATAATAAATGACTTTCCTGCATATGGCAATTTATCGGGTTGGAGTACCAAAGGGAGGTTTGCATGTCCATCATGTAACAGTGAAACTTGCTCTCAATGGTTGAAGCATGGTCAAAAGTTTTGTTACATGGGCCATCGACGATTCTTGGATACCAACCACAGATTTCGATACGAGAAACAATCATTTGATGGAAATCAAGAGTTTAGGGTTGCACCTACTCCACCAAGTGGCACTACTGTATTGCACCAATTAGACGGATTGCAGTTCACACTTGGAAAAAAGGACCAAGGTAATATTGGGGGAAAAAGGAAACGCAACACTGAGTTGGAGAGTCGTTTCTTTAAATGGAAGAAGAGGAGTATATTTATCCTATTACCGTATTGGCAGCACAATTTGTGTCGTCATAATCTTGATGTGATGCATATAGAAAAGAATATATGTGACAACCTAATAGGGACCCTCTTGAACCTTGATGGTAAGACAAAGGATAATGTAAAGGCACGCTTAGATCTGAGAGTAATGCGAATAAGGCCCGAGCTTCATCCTCAACAACATGGATCAAATTTTGCATATTTGCCCCTTGCGTGTTACTCCTTATCTTCTGCTGAGAAGGAAGTTTTTTGTAGAGTATTGAAATCAATTAAGGCTCCGGATGGATATGCATCCAACATATCCCAGCGGGTGGATGTGAGGCAACGCAAAATTTGGGGTCTCAAAAGTCATGATTGTCATGTTTTAATGCAACAGTTGCTTCCATTGGCCATGCGGAGAACATTGCCTAAGAATGTGTACTCCTCTTTGACTGAGCTATGCAATTTTTTCAGGAAGTTGTGCTCAAAAGTATTGAACCCAGATGAGTTATGCAGAATGGAGAGGAAGATTGCACTAATACTTTGTCGTCTAGAGAGGATATTTCCTCCATCATGGTGCATTTAACAATACATCTAGCACATGAGGCTAGTATGTGTGGCCTGGTACAATTTCGTTGGATGTATCCAATTGAGAGGTAAATCTTTATATTTATTTCAATGTTTGATATATTTACACACACAAATTTTATTATTTAAAATTTCATTCTCTCTATCTAGGTGCCTTGGAAAGCTGAAATCCTATGTCCGCAACAGAGCATATCTAGAAGGCTCTATAGCAGAAGGTTACTTGGCTAATGAATGTCTAGCTTTTTGCTCATGGTACCTACATGGTGTAAAGACTAGGTTTAATAGACCAATAAGAAATAATGATGAGGCAAATAATGGAATGCAAGGATTCTCAATGTTTAAGATGTCGGGTCGTCATTTAGGAAATGTTGATTATATCCAATTAAATGACATCTCATGGGCCCAATCACATTGATATGTGTTATTCAATTGTGACAAAGTGATTCCCTATATTGAGTAAGTTTTTGCTTGAATATGACTTTTTAGATTGATAAGTAAACTTTAATCTTAAAAATTTTAAGAATACTAACCTTAGTTTCATGTAGACAACATGCTACAATTATCAAGCGTCAACATCGACGTACCCGTCTAAGAGAAAGAGAGATGCAACAAATTCAAAATACAAAATTTCATGAATGGTTTAAGTCACATGTAAGAAACTTCTTGCACTATGCAACTTCGTACACCTTGTTTGTAAACACAAATCCATCTCAAGCATTTGTTTTTGTGTGTTCGTTAGGTTGCAAACCTTGAATCAAAAAATAATCGTCAAATTTCAGAGGGGATTAAATGGTTGACTAAAGGTCCATTGCGTGAAGCGCAGAGGTTCAAGGGGTTTATTATAAATGGTTTTAGATTTTGCACCAAGGATCGTGAACGACGACGAAAGACACAAAATAGTGGGGTGGTTGTCATGGCAAAGACATCAAGTTTTGCCAGTTCAAGAGATAGAAATCCAAATTTCTGGGGATGTCACTTATTATGGAACATTAACCGACATCATCGAGTTAAATTACTATGAGAAGTTTAGGGTTGTATTATTTTGACGTGATTGGGTTGATGTAACACAAGGTAGAGGAATAAAACAGGATGAGTATGGCTATACACTAGTTAACCTCTCGCATTTAATGCGTAGTTCACAGTTAGAGGACGAGACATTCATTTTAGCCTCCCAAGCCCAACAAGTTTTTATGTGAAAGACCCTAATGAAGATAATTGGAGTATTGTTATGAAGACAATCCCAAGAGATTTATTTGATATGCGGGTCGAAGAGCTTGACGGAGATGATGATTTGAAAGTTGAGCCACCCAGAACACATGTAATGGAAGACACTCCTGACGATAACATTGATTGGGTTCGTGATGATGTTGATGGAACAATTATTGAGGCAACCATTTCCAATGATGAAGATGATGATGTACATGAGCCTACATATGAGGAAGAGTCAGAGGATGATACCTTTTATGACTACATCTGATGTTGATCAGTTTGCATGAATTAAAATGTGGTTCCTTATATTTATTTGTACTTTTAAGAGAAATCACACCTCGTGTATCTCTTTGTGATGTTGTAACTTTGCTTACATTTTGGTAATAAAGTAACTTTTTCAATATTCAAAAAAAGATGTATGTGATAATAGATATGCTATTCTAGTATGCTTGTGCAATTTAAATTATTATGCTTGTATTATTCTATTATGGTAGACATGCGATCTGAATTTAATTGAGAATGTTTGTTTTCTTTCTCATAGGAAATTATGGCTGAAGATACTGTTGGTTCAACTGGTATTATTTTATGAATAACTTTTTATTTGGGCCTTATTTTTTATTTTTATCATATTCACTTTGAATATTTTAACTTCTTGTGTACTATGAAATAGATGCCTCAGTGCAAAGGAGGGGCAGGGGCCCCACAAGAGCTGTTGACATATGGAACTTGCCAACAGGAGAAAAAATCCCCATAACATTAAATGAATTAGGCCAAGGAATTGGAGAAAATACAAAGAAATTAGTTAAGTTTATGGGGACAATTGCAAGGAACAGCGATCTCTGTCCTCTGGGTTTCAAGCAGTGGACTTCATTTCCAACTCCACGTAAGGAGGACATTTGGAACCTTGTAGTAGTATGATTTTTTTTAATTTAGGTTTGCTTATTTGTTTGAATTCATAAATTAATCGCTAATACATTGGCTTAAATGTGTTCTTTGTAGGGTAAATTTGAGATAGACAATAAAGGTAGAAAGTGGGTATTGTCCTCAATTGGAAAAAAATGGAAAGATTACAAGTCAGATTTGAAAGCCATGTACTATGATCCAGTTACCCCTGATGAGGCAATGCGGAATTGCCCAAATAGGGTTCCTAGCGATCAATGGCAGATTCTTGTCGCTTTTTGGAACTTTGATGAGGGCAAGGTATTATCTCTTAATTATATTGATTAGCCTATATTGTTTGAGTGTCACAATATACATGGCCTTACACTTTTAGTTTCTATAAAACTGTAGAAACGGAGTGCTATAGCTAGAGGAAATCGGTCCCAGCAAAAATACGCACACTCTGGGGGGGACCAAGAGTAATGCAAGAATGCATCATGAGATGGTAATACAATCAGCTAACTATACTACTACTTGAAAATGATGATAATGTCTAATGCTTAGTATGAATATAGATGCAGGAAACTGGTGATGGGGCACAACCAAGTAAGGGAGTTGTGTGGATTAAAACACAGAAGGAAAGATGGGGCGCCTGTAGATGCAGAATCAAGAAGGGCAATGGTTGTTTATTGAACTAGTGAACACACACACACGTATTTAATGTTAATTATATGTTTTAGTATAAAAATCCCATATTAGCCTCAACAATTATGTTGTCTTTTGTAGGAACAATTAGAGAACTTGGTATCACAACGGGCCACGACTTCTGGTGGGTCCTCAGTCCTTAATGACGATGACTTTGATCAAATATTTGGAGTGGAACGACATGGGTACGTGCGAACGTATGGGTTAGGCGTTACTCTTCCCACTCTGAGCATGAGTTGTAGAAATAGAGCATCAAAGTCTACATCAACAAGAGGAGGTTGTGGGCATGAGGATAGAGATGAACGACTCAGGTGGATAGAAGATAACCTTGAAAGGGTGACTAGAGCATGTAGTGATGTACAACACCGGGTGGGAAGGGTAATATCCATACTTCCTCAAAATCTTAAAGACATGCTAAACGATGATCAGGATTTACCTTTAAGAGGTGCAGAGGTAATATGTGTCTCAAAGTACAATTCCAAGATTGGCATTCTAGATGTGTTTACTGATATGCTTTCTTGTTTGCTATTATTGTTAGGTTCCTGATTGATCATCAACATGACTGTAGAGATTTCTTCCTCCTCTGCCTCTTCCTCATCTTCTTCATTGATCTTGTCTATGGAACTGGGTCCAACTCATTGATGTTGTCAGACCATTCAACAAAACTGAGCTATAACCTCTTCTGTTAAGTGGATTTTTAAGTAGTGTCTGATAATTAGAAATCTCATATCTGTGTCTTGGAGAACTTCCATTCTACATTGATGCAGTAGAAAAGAATGTTGTAGATACTCCTAAAAAGTCTCAACAAGTTAATTCTATAACTGTCTCCTCTAGAAGACCCGCGATCCTTGCAGATGGGGACCAACACAACCCAGAGTGCTGCCTCAGAAGTTGCTATCTCTCCTCCTTCCATTGTCTTAGGGTCCAGTGGTTTCTGGTTTCTTATTTCAGGGTTCTTTCATGGATTAATTTTGATATATCCATATAAGATTATAACGTTAGCCCGATAACATCCATTATCTTTTTTTTTTTTTTTAGGATTTTGGCTCCAACAACCCACTCATAGAGGACCTGCTCCATGCAGTCAAGAATCTCTCAGCCGAGCTCTACAACAAAGATGTCTACTTCCTCATGGAGCTCATTCAGGTCTCTCTCTCTCTCTCTCTCTCTAAAGAACCACTGCAAAAGTTTAAGACCTTGGATTATTTTAATCTTTTTATGTTGGTGCTATATGATTTGATGATTCTTATTTTTCCATCCTAAATATTCAATCAAACTCAAACAAGTGGTTTAGTGGGTTAATATTCAATCAAACCAAGCATCTAGAAATTTGTTGGGTTCTTAATTTCTTATAAATATTTTTTTCTCTTTCTCTGATAATTTTGCAGAATGCTGAAGATAATGAATACTTGCCGGATGTGGATCCCTCTCTGGAATTTGTAATTACATACAAGGATATCACAAGCACTGGTGCTTCAATATTTGAATTCCTTCCAGTTGAGGCTTCACCTTACCAAGAGCTCAACGGAGTTGGAGAATCTATCAGAACCAAGATGCAGGCTAAGGAATTTGAATTATGACTCTTTCCTGCTTTCCAAGATTACATATTGTCCTTTTTGGGAGTGGTAAATTTGAATTATGATTTATGACTGGCATGCAAAATGCATAGAAGGTTGCCATTTGGTTCAACAAGCTCCAGAAAACATTTATCTGAATCTTCTCTTCTTAATTTTAGAAAATTGGTGTTGTAGATTTGCATGCAGAACTCTTGCAAGTCTTCCTATTTTGAAATATGTTAATCAGTACAACAATGTCCTGCTTTCATTTAACTCTGCACAGACAACAAAACAGAGAAATTTTTTGTCAGATGATGAACATCATGCATGGGTAAACAAATGGAACATGGAACTAGGTTGCAGTAAGATGTTTTTATTGCCCAATTCCATTCAAATGGCACTGAGAAAGTTTCCTAGAAGAGATACTATGATTTCATGGCTGTACCATATTGCAAGAATACAAGAAATCACTTTGTTTGATTTTGCTCGACCTATTTTCACTTATCTCTTTGTAAGAAATTTATTACTAAACTAGAGACTCTCAAATTTGTTTGTCCATTCCTATTGTTAATTCATTTGGGGATGTAATAAGGATTAACGAATAGCAAGCAGATCCTTGTCCCAGCACAAGGTAGTAAATGGTTGAACCTTTTGGGCTCGAATCCATGGCCAGGAAGTTATGATGAATTGGGGGAGAAATATGGACAAAGTGCTGACTTTGCTGATGAACATACATCAGTGGAGATGCTTTATGACTGTTAAATCATATATCAAAGCTACTGATATTCCTGAATTCCTAGGTGATGCTATTCTATGATTTGAATTTTTCAACTTGAAAAAGGAAGAAGTTTCCTTGCTTTTGGAATGGATCAGATATTTGAGGACTAAATCTGTTGCGCTACCAAAGTTGTTCGATGAAAGCATAAAAACAGGGAGATGGTTGAAAACTTGCTCAGGCTATAAGTCGCATAGTCAGTGTTTTCTATCCAATGGAGAAGAGAAGTCTATTTTTGCTGGAATGCATGATTTTCATGTGAAGTTTCCTATTCTTGATGAAAGCTTTTATGATAATAGGCTACGTTTATACATGAGTGATCTAAAGTGCATTGGTGTCCGGTCAGGGTTAGCAGAAGCATGCCAACTTATCATTGAATACCTTATATCTCTGTCGAATTTACTAGTTTAACTAAGGAAGTTGCAATTCCATTGTTGAAATTTATTAGGTACTTGAATGAGAGGGATGTGCTTTCTGGTGACATCACAGTGAAACTTAAACAAAAAGTAACATTGAAGACTTCCCAAGGTTACAAATCTGCTGATCAATCTATTTTTATGTTACATGTTCCGGCAAGAGATATCCTTGCATTCATGGATGTAAAATACTATGGGAGGATGTTGTCAGTTACCGCACGGAGCTCATGTTACTTGGAGTGGAAGTGGATTTACAAAAGATATACATATTGCTGGTCAGCAACTTTAATGTGCCTCTAGATGCCGAAGTAACCACATTAAGCAGAGATAGGGCTGCTTCATATTCAATTCTTTGGGATTCTGAATGGGAAACTCTCTCAGATTGCTGATCTTCCTTTAATTGATGATTCTTACTATGGGAAGAGCATATATTCCCTAAAGAATGAACTGAAAGAATGGGTTTTGTGATTGATTTGGATGAGTGGTTTGATTTTGTAACAAAAGGTTTAAAATTTCCCAAGGGACCTAGGAAGGTAACACCAAATTATGCATTTCCGTTGCTCAAGTATATAAGGAGGATACACACAGTCTAGGACACAAGTGGGTCTACTTCCAGATTTATAGAAAAGAATTGCTTAGCTGACAAGAACCGGTTGAAAGCCAGCCATGGATACAAATCTGCAAAAGGCTCAATTCAATTTGACTCAAAATGGGGTTCACTATCCCAAATTTCTGATCTTCCTCTCATTGATGATGCTTTCTGTGGTAAGAAAATGAGCTGAAGATGATGGGTGTTGCTGTCGAACTCAGTGATGTATCACACTTTGTGGTCAATGGTCTCAAGTTTACAAAAGATCTTGAAGCAATAACAACAGAAAGTGTGCTTGCATTACTAGAATGTATCTGCTTTCTACTAGTGGAATCACCAAAAAGCCTGCCTGATGAATTTTGTCAGAAGATTAGAAGTAAATGGTTGAGGACAGTTATGGGTTACAGATGTCCAAATGAATGCCTTCTTTTTTATTCTAGATCCTTTTCCATAAGCACACGAAGGAAATATTGGGCATCTATTCTAGAACTTGAAGATTAACCATAGAAGCCTGTTTTGTTATCGGAGGAGCTTTTTATGTTGGCTCTATGAGTGAACCACTTGGTTCAGGCCTTCATTGACCAAAGGGGTATGGATTCATAAATGGTCTGAATTCAGATTTCTAGTAACCATAGAAGCTCTCATGTACCGTTTGTCTAGGAATTATGTAGTGTTCGAGTATTGAGTTCATGCGAGAGGGCCATAAGAAGCCTGCCTAAGGCCCATAAAGCATGTTCCTCCAAACCAAAGTAGTAGAATGCAATGGGCCATTTCCTATAATTGTACAATGATGTTATGAACTAAATTGTATTTGTGATTCAAACATTTTGAATGGAGAATGGTTGTTTAAATTTTATTGTACTTGGTGTTTTTTTGGTATTTTATTTCAGTTTAAATGAATGTAGAGAACACAGGTAATTCGAAGAAAATTAGAAAAAAAAGGTTTGAAAAAAAATAATTCCTTTTAGCGGCTGTCATGACTGCCACTAAAGAAATTCAAGACTACCGCTAAAAAGCATGCACCAAACTTATTGCAGTAGCTAAATTAGTTTTAGCGGCAGTTGCAACTACCACTAAAAAGACTTTTAGTGGCAGTTTTACATTTATACTGGCAGCTATCAAAATTGTCGCTAGAAACTTGTAGTGACACATTTTTTAGCGGCACTTTGCCGACTGCCGATAAAGTTTCTAGCGGCAGTTTTGCCTGCCGCTAAAAGTCATTTTTCTTGTAGTGATTCCAGTATTGCCCGGGACCTTGGAGATAGATGGGCAAAACAGGAATGTTACACCTGACCCCTAGACTCGATTATGATACTGCACTAGGTGTCGGATTGGGTTGTCTTTGATGTACCAATCAGTGAGATCCTTAGAGAGGGTCAAAACCTGGGTATGTTGGGACAATCCGAGAATTCATCCGAGTGGCTGATCATAGTGACAGGATCAGCCTCTTTGTCGGACAAAGTGAATGATCGGGAAATGCACTCTCTCTGATGGAAACCTAAACTACCGGTAGTGGATTTCAAATGTGTTTGAAATTTGGTTTTGCAAAATATATTTATATAAAGATATACTTATATGATATGGTTTCAAATTGTTTGCAAAAGGTTTTAATTCCCGGGATCCATGTGAGTAGAGAGTGCAGCACTGTACCTTGCAGCCAAGGGAGATGTTCTCTCTTGCCGGGCAGTGTTTGATCATTAAGGGCTGAGAGGTTAAGTGTAAGACCATTGAGGGTTATACCTGATGGGCTAATCTTGCATTTGCCACAGTCCTTGGGCCTTCATAAGATGGCTGGACCCAAGGACCATTTAGTGTAAATGTTGGGCCCATTAAGAGCCCATGGTGATGGACTCAGGGGTTCACTGTATTCAGTAGTGAATTCGGCCAGGCCTTGTAATAGAGGCTAGACTTAACCCATGTGGCTGATGTGTAGATCAATGTTAGGGTCCCACTTCATACAAAGAGAACCAAGCTAGCCAGCATTAAAAGGAAGTGAGCCTGAAAGCTGAATGGGCCTAAAAGCCCATTTCAAACTGGATTAATTAAATAGGGGTGGATCTGGGTTTGGATTAGCAGATAAGGATAAGAGGACAAGTCTTATCCACTTAAAGAGTCCAGATCCAAATAAAGATTTGGATTAGGAAACTCCTAATTTGATTAGGAATAAGCTGATATTTAACTGCATATAAGATAAGGGGTTGTCCTTAACACTTAAAGAGTTCAGATCCGAATAAAGATTTGGATCAAAAGACTCCTAATCAGATTAGGAGGTTGTTTCTCTTTAAGGTTATAAATAGAGAGCAGGGCGGACATGAAAAAGACACCAGACACAACACAGAGAGAAGACAACTCAATTGGACTGATCTTGCCTTGAATTCTTTTTCTTCCTACTCTTGCCGCCCTACCCTGTTCGATCTCCAGTTCTTGGATCTGATCAAGATTTGATCTTGATATTGTTTCTTGCTAGAAGAAACAATTTGAAGTTGTGCTCACTATCCCATTCGATTTTTGCTGAAGAATCACAAGTTCTTGGTAAAGAACTACCTACTGATTCTGCCTCATCCTAAGCTGTGTCATGTTCAGTGGAGGGAGGATTTGGTACACTGTTTGGGTGTGGGCACCTACATTGGGAGGAGTTTTTTGCATGGATTCCGTATCAGGCATATCCCTTCCTAATCTTGGTTTCAGATTTGGTCCGGTTTTGGTTACAAGAACGAACCTTGAAAATGCAGTTTTCTAAATTGGGAATAGAATTCCTAAAATGAGTAAAGAAATTTTTGAAATTTCGCCCAACCTTCTTGCAAAGTTCGTCCATCCATATGATGGATCTCGCATCCCCTTCAATATCCTACACCTATACCTGCTATTGATAGGCATTCATTATATAAACCTTTAACTTGGATTATTTACTTTATCTGTAGAGGTGTTCTTTCTTAATCTTATTGGGGTTTTAATTGTGTATTTTCCTTTTGACTTGTAATGTGAATGTCTTTCCTATTCAGGAAAAAAAAATTGGTATGTGCACTGGTTAGGTCTCCCTAGTGTCAGAACTATGAAGTTCTAGTAGAATAGATGGTTGAGAATTGCAATTGCTCTTGTGGTTGCTCTGCTGTTCAAGATACATATAATCAGTCTTAATCATTGATGAAATTTGATAAAATATAATATCACGGGCTTTCATTGAACTTGAATGGTTTGTCATGTAAATATATTTCTTTGTTTCCATTTTCCAAGTTCATGTGATAATACTTCAAAGTTTCCAAGGTATGATGCATTTTTTAAGAAGATTGGTTGTCGCATTAAAGAAAAAACAAGTCAAATTCTAAGGCATCAATACTATATCTCAAAATATCTAAGCTTTTTTGATGTTTTAGATTAGTTGCTTGTACTGGTTCTCTAGTTTTCTTTAGTTGAGCTCATAGTTGGGAGAAATTTGTTATTCAGATTTCTAAACATTTAAGGAAATTCTCTAGATATTATGATTGATCCAAAAATAAATAATTAAATAAAACATAATGATATCCATCTTATGTGATATATAATGTCATTTCTATTATGTACCTACTAATGTTTTATTTTCCTTGTTTGGTAGGTTGAAATATCATTTCAAATGCGTACATTAAATCTTAGCAACAACATTTGTTTCATGGAGAATACGATTGTTTTGAATGGCAACTTAAAGTGGGGAAGGGGCAAATTATGGACTTCTATACTTGAGCTTAGTTTTGTTGTAAAACATAGAAGCAAAAGTATCATTTCATGTTGTTTTCAATTTGAAATCAGAAATCTTTGAAATCAGAACTTTTACGAGGTTAATCTTAAGGAGAAATCCATTGCCTCATATTTTAGAATAAAAATATATGATTTATTGATGGAAAAGAAAAGAGAACAACTAAAAATCTTGAGTTCTCCACCATTAGTGTTTGACCTCCCTGAAGATTGATTTTGGGGCCAAAACTTCCTTTAATTGGCCTACCTAACAGCTTGATGATCATGATTCTGTTATAATGGATTCTTTTCTGTATGATCTCTTTATATTTGGAAATTGGAAGTGGACCATATGTGATTGCTGAATTACCTTAATTTTGTAATGATGAGATCAGGAATTTGATCCATTATTATTGATATTTGGGTTTGTGTCATCCTAAATTATGGTGTAGATGCTATTGTCCTATGGCATTACAAGCTTTAAGTGTTGTTGAATATCCTTCCAAATTAGGATATAGATGTCTTATTCTTCAAATGGAGAAACTTTGAATGAGCTAGTTTCTATGCTCATCAATTTCAACCTCTAGAAGAATTTAATTAGTAATTACTATTTTGAATGTTGCAGGTGGAGAAATTCATCTTCAGATAAGTGCAAGGTAAAGGTGAGGAGGGAGCTTAGAGAACCAAGATTTTGTTTTCAAACAAAAAGCGATGTGGATGTATGGATATAAACAGATGAAGTATGGACAGAAAGTTGTCAAAATGGCCTGCAGCCTAGGTAATCTTCTTATTGTGCTTTCTAAAATAATGAGTAGATATAGATACGTGAAACTACGAAAGATAAAGGCTTTACTATATAGCTGACTATATATAATCAGTCACCAATTGATCATATAGATAAGGAAGTAGAACATGGATTGTTTTTGTCCCTTAAGAGTTGTCTATTTTTCGCATACCATAACAACAGTCCCCCTTTGGTAGTGGATGGCATCTAGGGTTGGCATTGCTTGACCTGACCCACCATCCCAACCAGGTTTCTGAGTTTGGGTTGGTGGGTCCAGTCCTAGTGTTTAATACAAGGGTATAAGACTATACCTAAGTTTTCATAAATTGACTTAAACATACCCTGAAATGTAAACATACCACATGAACATTTTTTAACAAAAAACTTTCTTTTATAATTCACCAGAACTTGGAATCATTTCATCAACTCTGCATCTCGGGTGGTTGATGGTGGGGATTTTATCCATAATAAGGGCAGCCCAGTGCATGAGGCTCCCACCAATGCGAGGTCTGGGGAGGGACAGATGTATGCAGCCTTACCCCTGCACATACAGAGAGGCTGTCTCCAAGATTTGAACCCTGGTCACCTAGGTTGCAATGGAACAACCTAACTGTTGCACCAAGACCCACCCTTAGGATTTTATCCATAATAGTGTGCAAATAAAGAAAATGGTTTTGGATGGACCATAGATTTCCATGCCCACTTCCATGCTATTGAAAAGTTGTTTGATTCATTCAAGTTTTTGAAAAAATACCTGAGAATGAGCCAGATTTGGATGCAGTCCATCACACCCGATCCTCAGATCTAAGCTAGACTTTTTTTAGGAAAATGTATCCTACATTAAACCAAAAAGGGGGAAGGGATGTGCGTGTGGAGATGTAAAAACCGATGGAGCAAAAAGACAAACATAACAGCCCTATCAAAAAGATGGAAGGCTATTTTTACTATACAAACAATCCTTGGCCATATCAGATTTAGCCAAAATATCAGTTGTTTGTTTAATTCCCTAGGAATCCATCTTTAGTTGCAAAGTAGGGAAGAAGACAGTTCATAGGATCAAAGCTGTATTTGGATTTGATTAATTTCATCCAACAGAGTTAACAACTCATAACCTTCTGGTTCTAAGACTATCTTTGCAAAATTGGGGCCCAAACCACTTCCCCAGCAATAATTTCATAGCAGTTCCAAATTTGGGCTTCTTTGTTTAGGGCCATATTGAAGATGTGGGGATAAGCCTAACAAAGGAGTCTTAATCCACACCCGGTATCTTTCCAGAATGATATGCGCCTACCATTTCCTGGTTTAAAAGCAATGAACTTAGAGAATTCCTCTTACTTTCCTAATGGAGTTTTGTTCATAAGACATGAGGACAATAACTATTTTCCTAATAGAGTTTTGTTCATAAGACAAAGATTTGATGTTGACCCCCCCTTTACTCTTAAATTCAGACTTGAGGACAAGCAATAAAATGGAACTTCTCTTCATCATTGATCCCAAATCCTGTCTTTCTTTCTTTAGATAACTTGTCACCACGGCTAGAAGAGTAACTTGCTTTATATTACCTTTTAGTCATCCATTTGTGAATCATTTAGTACATGTTTAAGGATAAAAGACTTAAACATACCCCAAGTTTTCATAATTTGACTTGATCATGCCCAGAGTTTTTAAAAGACTTAAGTATACCTTATAACTCTTTTAACCTTATTGTTTTCATTCAAAGGTAATTTATCTTTTTCTTGATAAAAAAAGCAACATCAAAGAATGGCAATTTAGGGTTTTAAAAATTCTAAATGGGTCAATGACATCACATCTTAACAGTTCTTAATGTTTTATTGATGGAGGGTATGTTTAAATCCAGTGGGGTCAACCTACAAGGTGTGTTTTTCCATTGCCTTTGGACTAAGTACTTGTTCTAATATTTTCTTTGTGTTTTCTTTGCAGGGTGATATTACATGCCACACAAGGAGCAATATTGAGTTGATGGATGACTTTTTTGATTAGTTTTTTATTGTTTTTGTTCTGTATGAATTAGAACAATTCATTCAACATTTATATAGTTTTTTGTGTAAATATGATTTTAAAATATAAATGTATGAATTTTATTTGAAATGCATATATATTTTGAATTTTATTAAAAAAATTAATTACAATTTTAATTTTAGTGGAAATGAACAGTACATATAGGTAAATAAAAAAACACATAATTATAATATTGGATTTGATAGTTGAACATGTTGGATTATCTATAGTGGCATTTATAAACATTGCCATAGTTTCAATTAAATAAAGCTATTGCAGCATATATAAATGTCGCAATATATTCAATTTGTTAGTAACTCTTGTGGCGTTTATAAATGATGTTGTTTGGCGTTTATGTAGCATTGTAGTGCCATTATAGGTGTTATATTTATACCTACGTTTATATTTGTCGCAAAAGACATGTAAATTAGTATTTTTAAACTTATAGTAGCTTATTGAGTAATTAAAAATATGTAAATTAATATTTTTAAACTTATCTATATGCTGCTATTGACTAATTAAAAGCCGCTATTGAATTGTTAATAGTGGCACTTAATTATATGCCGCTAAAACCTATACCGACATGGTTTTTAGTGGCATAAGATGATACGTCGCAAAAACGCCGATATAAATATATAGTGGCATATAAGTAGATCTATAGTGACAAAATTAAACGCTGCTATAGGTGTTTTTGGTTGTAGTGAAGTGGAGATATAATAAAGAAATCATGCCATTATTATGTATTTTCTACAAGAAAAAAAAATTATGCTACTAGAAAGACATAATATGGAAGAGCTTAATTTGACCAATCAAAACCCCCATCCCCAATGAAGCCGCTAGCTATGAAAACCCTAAAAGGAGATGGAGGATGATAATGGAGTCACCACCTAAGCCTTTAGAAGGAGCTTAGGAAAACCTAAAATTTTAAACAAATATTGGTGACTCACCCAATGTTGACCACAAATTTGGGATTAGGAAGTAAAAGTATGTGGTGGGAAGGTGTTAGCATCTGGCACACACACAGTTAAATTGACTTCTACTTTGCTAGATTTTTAATTTAAATTTCTACTAATTTATAGTTGTGAACTATACTAATTACTACAAACATGTAATAGAAAATAAAAGCTAAATTATCATAAGCAAAAGACTATCTATCGAGCAAATAAAGGAGTGAATTATTAAAACTTTTCTAAACAGAATTTTTAAATTAAAACAAAATAAGAAACTAAAATGAAGATAAATGATCTGAAATAAAGTAAATTATTGTTAACTACAAGTAATCCAAATCAGCATGCTAAAATCGATTGCAAATAAGGAGAAAACAATAAGGCAATATAAGCTAGAGGTTATAGATTTAGAGAATAAACTAATAAACAAGTGTGAAACAAATTTTCAAAAGAGAAAAACAACAATTAAAGAAGAAAAGATGTAAGAAAACTATGAATGGATTCTAATTTTAGTAAACTTTCTGATAAAAAGAGAAGAAACACAATAAATTTTACGGTAAAGATGTGAAAGAAAATAAAAAAAAAAAATGTAATGAAGAGAAAAGGAAAACTATCTAGGGCGATTAAGGAGGTGTTCCGAAAGTTTTTTTGTGTGGTCTTTCGGGCTTTTCAAAGCTTGGAAGACCAAATTTTGGACTTTCTCTATTTGGCAATAAAAGATAGGAAGCCATAAAGACTTATGCCCTAAAAAGTTCATGTTAGCCCAAAATGGCAAAAAAAATTTGGAAGCTTCAAACAAAGCTTCCTATCTTTTTACATCTAAAATCTTTTATTTAACAGCTCTATAGATCATGATAGACTAGGACACTTAAATAGTCTAGATCTTTAATGACAAGACCTCAAAAGATCAATACATCATTTGGCCATCTAGGTTGTCAGAAGATCTTCCTAAAAAGACTTGCCAAACAACACTTAAAGTGTTAGTGTAAAATCTAGATGCAAAGTATGCAACCAACCTTTATTGTGATTAAAACATGCATTCCATTTCAATATGCAAAACCTAATGAGGTGAATGAGGTGCAAATTTTGATGGAAAATTAATGAAAAAAAAAAGATACTAGCAAAAAGAAGGGAAAATGGAAATTTGTTGGAAATTATTAAAAGGGAAAGTTCTCGATTAGTACTTTAGTCTTAGTGTCACTTTGGCCCTTGACCTTTCATAACGTGTCAATTGTCGTTAACCAACCATTAAGTGGCATGCAGAAAGATATAAATACCCTTAAAATGTCATCTAGTTTTCTTTATCAACCATCCAAATGCCCTAACTTGACAACGATCTTCCCTTGAATGTTGAAAATACTAAAATGCAATGAGAGATGAAATAATTTGTTAGATTCTTTCCTACCATTACGATAAACGAACCAAAGACATTTCTCCTACTGTCCCAAGCCAATTGGCGGGCAGCCCATGAGCCAGGCATATTTAGTTCCTTCTTCAAAACCTGTTGTTAAAAATGTAACAAAACCAAACCCACCTCTTCTCCCTCTCTCTCTCTCATCGTCTTCCTCAAGAAAATGATAGCAAGAAATTGGTGAACCTTCAACCTTCTCCCCCTCCCCCAACCCAATGGGGTTAAAGTATAGAAGAAATGAAAAATAAAGAAAGAGAAACCAATCCAAATAAAATAGGATGAAAATCGAGTTTACCAAAGTAAGATTTGGCATGGCTTTAGTCGATGTGCCAAAGGGGGTTCAATGGACCTTTCACCTCAAGTTGTTCGCCTTCACACAGAGATGGAATCCACAGATGACGATTTGGAAATTGGTTAGAGTAGAAAAAAAGCTTTTGGATCGAGTTTCTCTAGTCGATGATGTAACCTCAGATCGTCGCTATAGTAACTTATTCGGTTCGAACAATAGAGTTCATAGGAGGTAGGGGTTCGACTGACGATTAGGATAATAGAGAAGGAAATGAGGAAAAATAAAACAGGATGAGAAAATGGGACCAAAATTGACTGGTTTTTCGCTGGATTTGAGTAGGCGTTCAGCCAATGCAACTCCCCTGTTCTCATCGATAAGGACGATGAACAGTTAGGGAAACTGAAGAAAACAATGGAAAAGAAAGGGAAGAGAGAAAATTTTGGCCGGAAGGGAGGAGGGTTTACTGCCGCCACTGATTCTTTGGTCATGAGGAGGATGATGAATAGTGCTTTCTTCGGTTATCGTCACAAGGCTCCGATGTTCACAAGATGATGAACAATATTTCATTTTTTAAGGGTAATTTTGACATTTTCACACATGATACATGGTTCACTAATGGTAAGTATTGGATTGACACATTTTGAAAATTTGGATATCAAATTGTCGTATTTTAAAGTTCAGGGACCAAAGTGACACTAAGCCTAAAGTACATGGTACTAATTAAGAATTTTTCTTTATTGGAATTAAAACCAACATGCACGGCCTAAGCATGATAAAATTACTAAAAAGCAATGCTAGTAACAGAAATTCTAATAATAATAAGAATTCAATTGCTAATAAAATAAAGAAAAACGTAACAACTAGCTATGATGAGACTAGGGTGCAATCTAATTGTTATGGATGCAAAACATAGCATACAAAGAAAGAATTATGATTATCTAAGCTAGTGCAAGACCTAACATTGATGTGAAATGGTAAATTGGGAAACTAAAATGTAAATTAAATTAATAGAATGCAAAGAATATATATATATATATATATATATATATATATATATATATATATATATATATATATATATATATATGTGTGTGTGTGTGTATTAAAGGAAGGTCTTCAGGCTACAACCCCACTATTCAGACACGTGGCTTTCTCATTTTTCTAGAAATCTGGAGACGTGGCATTTTCTGAGAAGTTGTTATTAAAGTTCACAACCCACTACCACCATTCAGACAAATGGCCTTCTCATTTTTTGGAAAGCTAGACATCTGACAATTTTTTAAGAAGTTGCTACTAAAGCCAACAACCCACTACCACCATTTAGATATGTGGCATCCTATTAATTCAATAAATAGTATTCAAAAAGTGGGTAATTTCACTCCTAAACAATGATAGAAATTTTCCCCATCCCCAATGAGGACCCAACTTCCCTGACCCCATGGGTATTGTTTTGGCAAGGCAGGGACGGGGACGAGGATTAATAGGAATCCCCGATCAGGATCGGGGTCAGGGATGGGGATTGAGGTCCCCACCCCACCCCAACCCCGATTATGTATATATATATATATATATATTAAATATGTATTATTATATTATTTATATTATATATATATCAAAATATATTTAAAACATTAATTATAATTTTAAATTTTTAATTATTTTAAGTAAATTTACTTTTCAAAAAAATATTATTATCTAAAAAAAATGGGGATTCAGGTCCCTGCGGGGAACCCATTCCCATTGGGGATTGGGGATGGAGGACAAATTTTATCCCCGGCGGGGATCGGGGACAAGGTGGGGGTTAATTTCAGAATCGGGGTCAGGGACAAGGAATATGATCCCCACCCCCGTTGCCATTCCTACTCCTAAACATTCTCTATAGATAGTTATTTATTAGCTTAACACATGTTTATCCATAGTCTATTAAATACAAATGGTGGGACCCATTAAAAGATTACCATAAACCCACGTTTGTTTTTAAATGATTTTTTCAAAAAGAAAATACTTTATTAATTACAAACTTGATTTAACTTTTAGGGAGCAACTTAATTTAACTTTTAAAAATAAATCTCAAAATAGATTTATTAGATAAATAGTAAATACCAAATAAAGTGGGTTATTGTTTACCAATAAGATCTCATTTAATATCTTAAGTCGAATTAAAAAAAACATAAATTAATAGTGGGTTTCAAATAAAATAGGTCAGAATAGATTGTTAATTACAAAGATGCAAGATCCATATTAATTTTTTTATTTAATTTTTGATAACTAAATAGTAAACTTCAAACTAAATTATACACACATTTAGTTACCCCATACTTACTATGGGGAGCATTCTCTAGTTATGAATAAAAAAAAAGAAGAAAATGAAGAAGAAAGAACTAATTAAGAATACAAACATTAACCCATATATACTAGTAAGGAAAATCGGCATGCATTGAATGGATGGAATGGCTATCTACTCAACCTTTGGTATGTATTATATATATACAATAATTTTGGAGTTGGGCTGGGCAGCTGGAAGGCTTGCTTGGCCTGGGCCTAGTCCACATTGTGTGTGGACTTGATGCAAGTTCGAGCTTGGTTGGACTTGACCAAAATATGGCTGCAAATGTGCTTGTCAATGATACCCTAAAATCCAAGGTCTGATCCGATTATCTTGGACCATATCAGATTAAAAATCATATCAGATTCGGATTTGACCCCATCCGATCCAGTTAAAATTTGAAGACAATTATATTATAATATTTATTAGTTTTACCATATAAATTTTATATTATTATATTTAAAATTATACAAAATATATTTTATATATTATATTATGTATGTATTTATATATAATAAATTCAGTATGTTATACTTACATTAATTTATTTTATATATAAAAGTTGTAAAGCAATTAAGTTTTTTTGGGTATTTTTAAAAAATTAAAGTGGAGTTGATTTAAATCAAAATCTGATCCAAATCCATCAGGATTTGAATTCGAATCCGAGGTCTTCAAATCAGATTGGATTCAGATGCAAGCTTTCAGATTTCAGGGCAAAAAAGGTATTATGGCTTGTAAAATTGATATGAAGAAAGCTTATGATAGATTAGAGTGGGATTTTATAGAAAAAGTCTTGAAAAATTTTGGATTCCATGATAAATGGATTGGATGGGTCATGAAATGCATCAGAACTGTGTCCTTTCAAATTCTTATTAATAAAACACCTTCCAGAGAATTTAAACCATCCAAGGGGTATAAGACAAGGTAATCCTAACCCTCTTTCACCTTACAATTTTGTTCTTTGTGCGGAAGCCCTAACAAGAAAACTTGAAAAAGAATCTAAGATGATTGACAACCTAATTGGTTTTAGAGTTGTGAAGAAATGTCCAAAAATTCCAATTCTCCGATTTGGAGATGATTGCATCATTTCTGTAGAGTTTACTATAAATACAGGGCTGAAAATCAGATAAATTCTCCTAGATTATGCTAAGGCTTTTGGATATAGTCCAAATTTTGAAAAATCTTCCATCCACTTTCCTAAGAATGTTCCCAATAGGTTTCAAAAAAAATATTAACTCGAATCCTTAAGATCCAAAAGCACTCTAATGTAAATTTCTATTTGTGAGCCCCAATGATTAACTTTAGGGTCACAAAAAACAACGTCCACTTTGTGGCGGAGAGAGTTTCCAAAAGATTGTCTGGATGAAAAAAAAAGCAATTTATCTTTAGCTGGGAGACTAACCCTATTAAATTCAGTTACCTCTATGATACTGTAATTTATCATGAGGTCTTTTAAACTCCCAACTAACTTAGTAGAGGAAATTAACATAACCTAGAGAAATTTTTAATGGAATAATTCAAGGAATGAGAAACCCATCCACCTCATGAAATGGGAAAAAGTTTGTACCCCAAAAAGTTAGGGGGGTCTTGTCTAAGAAACCTTAATTGGGCAAATGAAGCAAGCCATGCTAAATTGGGATGGAAAATTCTTTATGAGGATGATAATTTATGGGCTAAAGTAGTGAAAAGCAAATACCTTAATAAGCAAAATTTTTGGGAGATAAAGAGGAGGAAAGGTATCTCTTGGGCTTGGAGAGGAATTTTGAGTACTAGAGACCTACTAAAAAGGGGTCTTAAATGGGTGGTTGGCAAAGGAAATACTATTAAGTTTTGGATTTGATAAGTGGGTGGGAGAGAACTCTATTGTAGATTGTTTGGCCCCATTGGTGTCCACTAATGATAATGAGTTGGTGGGTAACTTCATTGATAAAGATAGAGGAGTTTGGAAGGAGAGCCATATTAAAAATTTAGTTCCCCGGAATATTTGGAATAAAATTAAAACTATTTTTATCCCCATGAGCCCTAAAGAAGATAAGCTGATTTGGGGTTTGAACCCAAAGGGCTCTTTCATAGTGAAATCTGCATATAAACTGAAGTGTGAAGTAGGAAATGCGAGAGAGAACATAGTCAATTGGACTTCTACCATGTGGAGCCTCAATAACCCACCAAAGATTAAGGTGTTCATGTTTTTGTTGCTAAACAATTAACTTCCAATGAAGGATATACTAAGAAAAAGAGGTTTTAATATTGATGGGGACTGTAGTAGATGTGGCACTGAAGATAATATAAAACATGTTTTCCTTGATTGCATTACCTCAAAACAAATTTGGAATATTTTAAATCTAAACATTAAAGTCCAAATGGGAATAACTTTGTTCTTGGTGAATGACTGAATGGTGGAATGAAATTTATAAGAAGTATTTAATTGAAAAGGGTCATTTGAAAGAGAAGTGTGCCTATGTTCTACGGTATATATTGGAAGAACAAAAGTCAAAAGACATTCAATAATAAAGAGGACCCTCCTCAAACTGTTCTAGGTAGAGCTTTACAAGCTTTAAAAAACCAAGTAGCATCAAAGATGCAAAGAACTGGAAAGCCAACTATTGGATCCCCCCCCCCCAAATCCTAGAGTAATTAAGATTAATTTCGATCATCATCGAAGGGCACCTCCTTAACTAATGTGTTAGATAGTGTATGCCCTTATCTCCAATTAAAATGATGTACGTTATGACATTTAATGTAAATGAATAAAGTACATATTTGATTAAGAGGCCTGATCTTTATCTGCAGATAAGATAAGGGATTATCCTTATCTCTTAAAGAGAGTCCAGATCCAAATACAATATTTGCATTAGAAAACTCCTAATGGAATTAAGAGAACCTCTCTTTAAGGCTATAAATAGAGGATAAGGGCGAACCCCAAAATCATCCTTCAGAGTTACTGATGCAAGAGAGAAGATAGCATACAGTTGGATTGACGCCATTTTCTGCTCTTGCCTTTTCCTGCTATTGCCGCCATTACCAGTTCGATCTCCACCTGTAGGAGCGATCAAGAAAGGGTTCTTGTGAAAGATCCATCATAGGGATGGCCGAACCCTACAGGAAGGTAGGGAAAATTTTTAAACATTTCTCTCTCTCCCATCTGGGAATCACATTCCCTATTTTAGAAAATCTGCATTTTCAATGATCAATCTTGAACCAAATACCAAACCAGATTTGAAACCAAAAAGTAGAAGAGGGAGATACTTGATACGAAAAAATAATATCCTCCAATGAATGTATTCACACCCAAAGAAATCTCCAAAGACTGCTCCCACTGAAAATGACACAGTGCAAGGTGGAGCAAAATCAGTAGTGTTCTTCCCAAAAATCGAATCCTTCAGCAAGAATTCGATGGAGGCTGTGAGCACGACTTTAGATCAGCCTTTCTCCAAAGACTGATATCAAGAACGCTTCTTGATCGCTCCTACAAGAATGGAGATCGAACTAGCAATTGGCGGCAACTAGAGGAGAACGCAGGGAAAAGATGGCGCAGTCACACTGTTGCTGTCTTCTCTCTATGTCATCTGAGATCTGATCTCTAGGGTTGAGTGTTGTGAAGAATGGTTCGCCCCACCTCCTCTTATAGCCTTAAAGAGAGCTCCTAATGGGCCTAACACTTACACTAAGTGGTCCATTGGCCAATCCACCTTATAAAAACCCAGGGACTGTGGGTAAATGCAAGATTAGCCCATCAGGTATTACCCTCAATGGTCTTAAACTTAACATCTCAGCCCATAATGATCAAACACTGTCCGACAAGAGAGGACCTCTCCCTCGGCTGCAAGGAATAGTTTTGCACTCTCTACTCACATGGATCCCGAGAATTAAAACCTTTTACAAACATTTTGAAACCGTAATATATATCTTTATATAAATATATTTTGCAAAAACAAATTTCAACGATTGAAATCGGCTACCGGCAGCTTTGGTTTCCATAAGAGAAAGTGCATCCCCGATCATTACCTTTGTCCGACAAAGGGGCTGATCCTGTCACCATGATCACCCACTTAGATGAATTCTTAGACTGTCCCAACATACTCAGGTTTTGACCCCCTCTAAGGATCTCACTGATTGGCATATCAAAGACAACTCAATCCGACACCTAGTGTAGTATCATAATCGAGTCTAGGAGTCATGTGTAACATTCAAGTTTTGCCCATCAATCTCCAAGGTCCAGGGCAATACTGGAGTTTTGGTCCGGTTCAGAGTTTCAAATAAACCTACACTACATGTACCTCAGGTCTCACCCTGGCAGCTGAGACAGGCTACTTCAACCAACTTGGCGGCACATCAGTGTCAACCTTAGTAGAATGAATCTCCCTAGACTTATCCAACGGCTGTGAACATTCTAAACTAACACGAGTCTCATATGTGTCAAGTTTAAGGGTATTACATAGAAACGCACCATAACAACATGAATCAAATATGTACTTTATTCATTTACAATAAATGTCATAATGTTCTTATTGAAACTAAGGGCATACACTGTCTAACAACTTCCACTTGCACTTAGGTCAAATCTGGTATAAGCCGGAGTCCCATACTTTCCACGTGTTTCTCAAACAATTTCTGTGGCAGTGGCTTAGTCAATGGGTCTGCTACATTCGCCGCGATGCTACCTTCTGAATCAGGACATCCCCTCTTCCAACTATCTCCCGCAGTACATGGTACTTCCTCTCAATGTGCTTCGACTTCGAGTGGGCTCGTGGCTCCTTAGCTTGAGCAATAACTCCATTGTTGTCACACAACAACGGAATGGGTGATGTGCTGGAGGGAACTACTCTCAATTCATGAATGAACTTCTTCATTCACACGACTTCTTAGGTAGCTCCACTTGCGGCAATGTATTCGGCTTCGGTTGCGGAATCTATCGTGGACCCCGGTTTGCTATTTTTCCAGCAAACAACACACAATCCTATCGTGAAAACGTACCCAGATGTAGGCTTTCTATCATTTGGATCTGACTGGAAGTCGGCATCAGTATACCCCTGAATCTGTAGTGAACTACCATAAAATACCAGACAAAACTCTTTTGTCCTTTGAAGGTACTTAAGTATATTTTTCACAGCAGTCCAGTGCTCCTGCCCTGGGTTGGCCTGGAATCTGCTTACCACACTTACTGCCTGAGTAATGTCAGGACGAGTGCACAATATGGCAGACATGATGCTCCCTACGACTGAGGCATAGGGAACGTCCTTTATGCCCTCAATCTCCTCGAGAGTCTTGGGAGACATCCCCATGGAGAGAGTGACTCCATGCCTGAAAGGAACATTTCCTTTCTTTGAATTCTCCATGCTATATCTCTTGACTATTTTGTCAATGTAAACAGATTGGGATAATCCTATTATCCTCTTTGATCTATCTCTATAGAGTCGAAAACCAAAATATAGGAGGTTTCTCCAAGATCTTTCATGGAAAATTGCTGCAAAAGCCATACTTTCACCGTAATCAACATTCCTACATCATTCCCAATGAGTGGATTATCGTCTACATACAGAACCAAGAACGTTACCTTATTCCACTGGATTTCTTATAAACACAGGGTTCATCTAGATTCTGTTCAAAGTCAAACTTTTTGACAGTAGAGTCAAACCGGATGTTCCAACACCTAGAAGTTTGCTTAAATCCATATATGGATCTATTCAGTTTATATACCATGTGTTCCTGACCCGCAGCTATGAAATCTCGTAGTGATGGTATGTTGTTACAATTAACAAGATCCTAATGGATTTAAGCATGGCCACCAACGAAAAGGTTTCCTAATAATCGATGCCCTCTTTCTGAGTATACCCTTTCGCCACCAGACGAGCCTTGTAGGTCTCAACCTTACCATCGAGACCCTTCTTCCTCTTATAGATCAATTTACAACCAATTGCTTTTACCCCGGGGGGGCGGATCTACTAGAGTCCAGACTCCATTGGTCTCCATTGAGTCCATCTCAGCTCTCATGGCATCTACCCACTTCAGAGAATATATGTCCAACATAGCTTCTGCATAAGTCACGGGATCCTCCTCACAAATCATACTTCCACCAGGAAATTATCCGGGTCATTGCCAAAACGGACTATAGGCCTACATACCCGGGTAGATCTTCTAGGTTGGTCATTACCTAGAACTTGTGGGATACCTCTCACTTACCCTCAGCTCTCTTCATCAAGAACAACTTCCTGACGATGATTGTTCAGGATATAGTATTCCTCCAAAAATGGGCATTTCGGTTGCAGAACACCATCTGCTCACTTGGGTCATAGAATACATAACCCATAAAGCCCTTGAGGAAGCCTAAGAATAGGCAACGACTGGTATTGGATTCCAATTTGCCCGTACTCGTTCTTTTAACGTGTGCTGGACAACCCCAAATCTTCAAGTGTAACACACTTGGTTTATTTCCGGTTCAAAACTCATAGGGAGTCTTCAGAACTAATTTGGTTGGAACCCGGTTCAGCACGTATATCACAGTCTCTAATGCGAAACCCCAAAAAAGATATGGGCAACTCTGAGTGCACGAGAAGTGACTGAACCATATCCAAAAAGGTCCTATTCCTCATCTCTGAAACACCGTTTAACTGTGGTGTAACAGGAGGAGCAACTATGATACTATCCCGTTGATCTTCAAGTAGTCCCTGAATTCGTCAGAGATACTCGCCACCTCGATCCGATCAAAGGGTCTTAATTTCTCTCCCTAACTGTTTCTCGACCTCTTGTCTAAACTCTTTGAACTTTTCAAATGATTCAGACTTGTGTCTCATTAGGTACACGTAACCATACCGTGTGTAAATATCAGTAAATGTTATAAAATAAACGTGCTGGTTACGTATCTTAACACTCATGGGACCACATACATCAGTATGTATATGGTCAAGCATACCTGTACATATTTCAGGCTTACCATTAATTGGTCATTTCGTCATATTACCCTAAAGGCAAGGTTTAAAGGATGAAAGATTTTATATAGTTAGAAAATCCAAAAGACCATCATTTACTAACCTTGTGATATGATCTATGTTAATATGGCCAAGTCGATAATGCCACAGACACGTGGGATTAACTGTATCATAGATTATTTTCTTGGGGATGTCAACCGACGTAGTTTTGGCTATGTTAGTTTCCAGAGAATGATGGAGAACATAGAGACCATTCTCAAGTTCTCCGTATGCGATGAATTTGTTATTTCTTTTAAGAGTAATCGTATTACCAAAAATACCAAGAATAATCATTGGTAAATGTAATGAAATACACGTGCTGGTTACAAGTCCTAACACTCAGGGGACCACATACATCAGTATGTATAAGTACAAGCGTGCCTGTACATCTTTCAGGCTTACCATTAAATGGCCGTTTCATCATCTTACCCAGAAGACAAAGTTCACAAGTGGGAAGATCTTCTACAGTTAGAAAATCCAAAGCACCATCCTTTACCAACCTTGTGATACGATCTATATTAATATGGCCAAGTCGGTAATGCCATAGGCACGTGGGATTAACTGTATCACATATTATTTTCTTGGGGACGTCAACCGACGTAGTTTTGGCTATGTTAGTTTCCAAAGAATGATGGAGAACATAGAGACCGTTCTCAACTTCTCCGTATGCGATGAATTTGTTATTTCTTTTAATAGTAATCGTATTACCAAAAATAATAGAATATCCATCCGCACACAATTGTGAAACAGAAATCAAATTTCTTCTCAAATTTTGTACATAAAGAAAATCTTTCAGTACAATTGATCCTTCTCTGAAAAATAACTCTACGGTTCCTATAGCCGCAACTACAACACTTGCAGAAATCTCCCAAATAAGCGTTACTTCTCCGTCACTCAGTCTTCTACTTATCCTGAAACCCTGCAGTGAGTTACATGCATGGGTCGATGCCCCGGAGTCAATACACCAGGAAGCAAAAGTAGCCAAGAAATTGGTTTCTATGACACAAGATTCAAAATTACCTTTTTTGGAAACCAGGTATATGTATATATATATATATATATATATATATATATATTGCAAAAATAAATTTCAACGATTGAAGTCGGTTGCCGGCAGCTTTGGTTTCCATCAGAGAGAGTGCATCCCCGATCATTACCAATGTCCAACAAAGGGGTTGATCCTATCACTATGATCACCCACTCAGATGAATTCTCAGACTGTCCCAATATACCCAGGTTTTGACCCCCTCTAAAAATCTCATTGATTGGCATATCAAAGACAACCCAATCTGACACCTAGTGCAGTATTATAATCGAGTCTAGGGGTCCGGTGTAACATTCCAGTTTTGCCCATCAACCTCCAAGGTCTAGGGCAATACTAGAATTCTGGTCCGGTTCAGGGTTTCAAATAAACTTACACAACATGTACCTCGGGTCTCTCCCTGGCAGTTGAGACAAGCTGCCCCTACCAACTTGGCGGCACATCAATGCCAACCTTATCAGGATAAATCTCCATAGACTTATCCAATGGCTGTGAACATTCTAAACTAACACAAGTCTCATATGTGTCCAGTTTAAGGGTATTACACCGAAACACACAATAATAACATGAATCAAATATGTACTTTATTCATTTACAATAATTGAAATAATGTACATCATTCTGATTGAAGCTGAGGGCATACACTCTCTAACATCTTGGTATCACCTTTTGGCAGAAAAGGTGATCTGAAGTCGTGCTCACTCGCCCTCCACCTACAGATTCTGCTCCACCCTACGTTGTGTCATTTATAGTGGGAGCAGTCTTTTGTAATCTCTTTGGGCGTGAACACCTTCGCTGAGAGTTACTATTACTCCATATCAGGTATATATCCCTCTCCTACCTTTTGGTTTCAGATCTGGTCCGGTTTAGGTTCAAGATTGATCCTTGAAAATGTAGTTTTCTAAAATAGGGAATGTGATTCTCACATGGGAGAGAGAGAAATTTTTGAAATTTCGCCCAACCTACCTACAGGGTTCGGCCATCCATATGAGGGATCTCTCATCCATTCACTGGTATCAGAGCCAGGTTCAAATTTTGAACCGAAATTGGTCAGATCTGAAACTGCGCAAATGGGCAGAATGCGTTCTACCCGATTCGCAGATTAATGTTTTTCTGGGAAATCAGTTCCCAGATTAAGGGTGCTTGATCTGAAATTAAATATTTTTAATTTGATATATATTTAGATTGTTCTTTATATTTATCTTGATTTATGGGTTGTTCGTACGGTGGAGATCGTAATCTTGATTGGCACAAGAAATCTGTGTTTTGCAGTTCTTTTACATTCTTGTCTGTAATTAATTTTTTTTTTAATTTTTAGACTGAATGTATAGGAATTCGATTTGATGTAATATTAATAGAAATTAGGGTTTTCTATTTTATTCCATTCAAAATCAAAGTTGATTGCGTAGAAGGAAGGAGTTTCACAGATTAGGGTTCGGCTATCGGCTTTGAGAAATTACAAACAACGAACTAACATCTATTTTGCAGGGTAGAAGATCTACGAACAGCCCTTGTATTGATTCTTGGATGTCTTTTATCAGTAATTTAATTTCATATCATAATCTTGAATTAAAGATCAAACCCTAGACCCATTCGAACCAGATTGGACCAAACTTTTTGGACCGAATCCGTAGTTCGATGAGGGTTGTTGTCAGCCCTAATTTTTCATTATTGGGTCCAGGGGTTGATGGTTAATTACAAGATGTAATTCAGCCCACACCTGTAAAACCCAATTTTAATGTATGAAAACTGCTTTAGCCCATTAACTACATAAAAGCTATATGGTCTAAACTGCTCTTTGCAATTCAGCCCATATACCTAGATAATATTAATCAGTAATATTATGGATTATTATGGGCTTTAATAATGGGTTTTACAGATATTAATTGATTGGATCAATTTTCTTCCTGAATGCACATCATTGCCATGGTGTCCCTAAAGATCATTGGATGATCTCCTTCGTGGTGGGCCCCACACCTCCCCAAGAGGAATCGTGCGGAACCCTAGCCGTTTAGGGCCCATCAAAAACTGGCTTTATGAAAGTCAGTGAGAGCCACTTTGGTTTGACCTAAATTAAACTAGGGTGTAATAATTTTGTTCTCTCTGCTGAAATATGAGTGCATGTGATAGGGAGATTCATATGATGAATTCTCTAAAGGCCTTCCATCATTAGCATCAAGATGGGTCCTTCAATAATGATAAAAAGCACCATAAAATTGGGCTATCCATTTGCTGCTGGATCTATTTGAATGTTTCATAAGATGATAGGGGTCTATCCTAAAATGGAATGCTCTCTCACGGTACCTTGGCGTTCACGAATATGATGGGTGAGCATTCATTGGACAGAAAGGTTTAACCTAAAATGACAATGAACCTTATCTGATAGAGGCTAAAGGGAAAGCTCATAAGATGAGTGGATATGATCATTCACAGAAAAGTGGTGGGGTTATGCAGCTGAAACAATTGCCTCCATGCACCCTATGTGATTTCCCACATTTACAGAGACATAATTCGCAGTCTCCATCATTGAGATAGAAGGGAAATCTCATAGATGAACAAATGAGAATGGAACATAGATTAAAAGCAATATCTATGTAGATAACATGAATCAAATAAGGTTGTGGACTAATATTTGCCTTTTATTAGAAATGGCAAACGGACAATTCGCAAAATTGTTGGATGACAACAAACTTAAGGGCCCTAACTACGCTGACTGGTACTGAAACTTTATGTTGGTCCTGACATTAGAAAAACTGGACAAAGTAGCTAAAAATCTTGCCTCGGAATGTCCGTGTGATAGGGCTTTTGATGCTCGTAGGAGGGACTAGTAGGAATGGGAAGAGAAAAATTTCCTAGCCAGTTGTTACATCATAGCATCCTTAGATAATTCGCTACAGCGACAGTTCGATCAGATCGAAATGCCTAAGGATATCCTGGACAGTCTAAGGACGATGTACGAAGAGCATAATCGTTCTACTCGGCAGAAGGTCTTGAAACAGTTCATGACCACGCAGATGTCCAAGAACCAACAGGTTCATGACCATTGTCTTAAGATGATGGGTTATATCAATGAACTTGAGGCTCTTGGATCCGGGCTTGACCATATCACGAAGGTGGATGCCATCCTAAATTCTTTGCCTCCTTCCTTCAATCAGTTCATCATGAACTATAACATGAACAAACTAAATGTTATCATCTAGGAACTCAACAATATGTTGCAGAGGGCTGAGGAACTGATTAAGAAAGATGAGCCCATTGCCATACTTGTTGAAGCTAGAAAGTCGGGCAAGAAGAAGAGGAAGGCTAAGAAAAAACCTCAGAAGAAAGCTACTAAGTCCAAGAGGCAGAGGAAAGACAAAACACCGAATGCTTGTCACTTCTGCAAACAGGTCGGCCACTGGAAGAGGAATTGTCCTCAGTACCTGGAATCCAAGATACAAGGTAATTTCGAATCTTGTGTCATAGAAACTAATTTGTTGGTAACTTCTGCTTCCTGGTGTATTAACTCTCGGGCTTCAACTCATGCGTGTAACTCACTATAGGGGTTTAGGATAAGCAGAAGACTAAGTGACGGGGAAGTGACTCTTTACTTGGAGACTTCTACAAGTGTTGCAACTACAGTTATAGGAACTGTAGAGTTAATTTTCAGAGAATGAACTATTATATTAAAAGATTGTCTTTATGTACAAAATTTGAAAACAAATCTAATTTCTTTTTCAAAACTGTGTGCAGATGGATATTCAGTTTTCTTTATTAATATGATTACTATTAAAAGAAATAACAAATTCCTTGCATACAGAGAACTTGAGAATGGTCTTTATGTTCTCCATCATTCTCTGAAAACTAACATAACCGAAACTACGTCGGATGATATCCCAATAAAATAACGCGTGATACAGTTAATCCAACGTGTCTGTGGCATTACTGACTTGGCCATATTAACATAGATCGTATCACAATGTTGGTAAAGGATGGTCCTATGGATTTTCTAACTATATAAGATCTTCCATCCTGTGAACCTTGCCTTTAGGGTAATATGACAAAACGACCAATTAACGATAAGCCTGAAATATGTACAAGCATGTTTGACCATATACATACTGATGTATGTGGTCCCATGAGTGTTAAGACACGTAACCAGCACGTTTATTTTATAACATTTACTGATGATTACATACGGTATGGTTACGTGTACCTAATGAGACACAAGTTTGAATCCTTTGATATGTTCAAGGAGTTCAGACAAGAGGTCGAGAAACAGTTAGAGAGAGAAATTAAGACCCTTCAATCGGATCGAGGTGGCGAGTATCTCTGATGAATTCAGGGACTACTTGAAGGTCAATGGGATAGTATCACAGTTAGCTCCTCCTGCAACACCACAACTAAATGGTGTGTCAGATAATAGGAACCAGACTTTATTGGATATGGTACGATCATTTCTCATGCACTCAGAGTTACCCACATTCTTTTGGGGTTACGCATTAGAGACTGCGATATACGTGCTGAACCGTGTTCCAACCAAATTAGTTCCGAAGACTCCCTATGAGCTTTAGACCGGTAAGAAACCAAGTGTGACACACTTAAAGATTTGGGGTTGTCCAACACATGTTAAAAGAACTAGTACGGACAAATTGGAATCCAAGGCTAGTCATTGCCTATTCGTAGGCTACCCCAAATGCTCTATGGTTTACCTATTCTATGACCCAGGAGAACAGAATGTGTTGTGTAGTCGAAAAGCCCATTTCCTGGTGGATGATTACATCTTGAACAATCATCGTCAATAAGTTGTTCTTGATGAGAGGAGCTTAGGGGTAGTGGGAAATGTCCCACAAGCTCCAGGTAATGACCAACCTAAAAGATCTACCCGGGTTTCTAGGCCTCCAGTTTGTTTTGGCTATGATCAGGATAGTTATTTGGTGGAAACCACGACCCGTAAGGAAGATCCCGTGACTTATACGGAAGTTATGTTGGACAAAGATTTCTTGAAGTGGGTAAATGCCAAGAGAGCTGAGATGGACTCAATGGAAACCAATGGAGTCTGGACTCTAGTAGATCTACCCCCTGGGGTAAAAGCAATTGGTTGCAAATGGATCTACAAGAGGAAGAAGGGCCCCGATGGTAAGGTTGAGACCTACAAGGCTCGTCTTGGAGCAAAATGGTACACTTAGAAAGAGCGAATCGATTATGAGGAAACTTTTTCGCCGGTGGCCATGTTTAAATCCATTAGGATGCTACTAGTTGTAGTAGCGTACCATGATTATGAGATTTGGCAAATGGATGTCAAAACTGCGTTCCTGAATGGAGATCTTAGTGAAGATATCTATATGCAGCAACCACAAGGTTTCATAGCTGCGGGTCAGGAACACATGGTATGTAAATTAAATCGATCCATATATGGACTTAAGCAAGATTCTAGGAATTTGAACATCCGGTTTGGCTCTACCGTAAAAAAGTTTGACTTTGAGCAAAATCCGGATGAGCCCTGTGTTTACAGGAAATCCAGTGGGGATAAGGTTACGTTCCTGGTTCTGTATGTAGATGACATTCTACTCATTGAGAATGATATAGGAATGTTGACTACGGTGATAGTATGGTTTTCACAGCAATTCTCCAAAAAGGATTTTGGAGAAACCTCCTACATACTGGGTCTTCGACTCTATAGAGATAGATCAAAGAGGATAATAGGATTATCTCAATCTGCTTATATTGACAAGATAATCAAAAGATACAGCCTGGAGAATTATAAGAAAGGAAATGTTTCTTTCAGCCATGGAGTCACTCTCTCCAAGGGTATGTCTCCCAAGACTCCCGAAGAGATTGAGGGCATGAAGGACGCTCCCTATGCCTCAACCGTAGGGAGCATCATGTATGCCATGCTGTGCACTTGTCCTGACATTGCTCAGGCAGTGAGTGTGGTAAGTAGATTCCAGTCAAACCCAAGGTAGGAGCATTGGACTGTTGTGAAAAACATACTCAATTACCTGCAAAGGACAAAAGAGTTTTGTCTGGTATTCGATGGTAGTTCACTACAGATGCAGGGGTATACTAATGCGGACTTGTAGTCAGATCCAGATGATAGAAAGTCTACATCTGGATATGTTTTCATGATAGGATTGTGTGTTATTTACTGGAAAAGCAGCAAATAGGGGTCAACAACGGATTCCACAACCGAAGCCGAATACATTACTGCAAGTGAAGCTGCCAAAGAAGTCGTTTGGATGAATAAGTTCATTCATGAATTGGGAGTAGTTCCATCCAGCACATTACCCATTCCATTGTTGTGTGACAACACTGGAGCTATCGCTCAGGCTAAGGAGCCATAAGTCCACTCGAAATCAAAGCACACCGAGAGGAAATACCACGTACTGCGGGAGATAGTTGGAAGAGGGGATGTGCTAATTGAGAAACACGTGGAAAGCTTGGGACTCCGGCTTTTTCCAGATTGATCCTAAGTGCAAGTGGGAGTTGTTAGACAGTGTATGCCCTTAGCTCCAATTAGAATGGCATACCTTATGACATTTAATGTAAATGAATAAAGTATTTGATTCATATTATTATTGTGTGTTTCTATGTAATACCCGTAAACTGGACACATATGAGACTCGTGTTAGTTTAGAATCTTCACAGCCGTTGGATAGATCTGGGGAGATTTATCCTGACAAGGCTGACACTGATGTACCGCCAAGTTGGTTAGGGTGGTTTGTCTCACCTGCTAGGGTGAGACCTGAGGTACATGCAGTGTGGGTTTTTCTTGAAACCCTAAATCGGACCAGAATTCCAGTATTGCCCTGGACCTTGGAGATTAATGGGCAAAACTGGAATGTTACACGTGACCCCTAGACTCGATTATGATACTGCACTAGGTGTCGGATTGGGTTGTCTTTGATATGCCAATCAGTGAGATCCTTAGAGGGGGACAAAACCTGGGTATGTTGGGACAGTCTGAGAATTTATCTGAGTGGGTGATCATAGTGACAGGATCAACCCCTTTGTCGGACAAAGTGAACGATTGGGGATGCAATTTCTCTGATGGAAGCCAAAACTGCTAGTAGTTGATTTCAACCGTTGAAATTTGTTTTGCAAAATATATATATAAATATATATATATATATATATATATATATATATATATATATATATATATATATATATATTATATTATGGTTTCAAAATGTTTGCAAAAGGTTTTAATTCCTGTGATCCGTGTGAGTAGAGAGTGCAACACTGTACCTTGCGGCCAAGGGAGAGGTCATTTCTTGTCGGTCAGTGTTTGATCATTATGGGTTGAGAGGTTAAGTATAAGATCATTGAGGGTAATACCTGATGGGCTAATCTTGCATATGCCCACAGTCCTTGAGTTTTTATAAGGTGGTTTGATCCAATGGCCATTTAGTGTTAATATTGGGCCCATTAAGAGCCCATGGTGATGAGCTCCGTGGTTTACTGTCGCCTACAGTGAATTCGGTCAGGCCTTGTAACAGAGGCTGGGCTGAACTCATGTGGCTGATGTGTAGATCAATATTTGGGTCTCACACCATACAAGGATATCCAACTGGGCAGCAGTTTGAAGGTTAATTGAGCATATAGACTTAATCGGCCTAAAGCCCAATTTGAAATGGTTTAATTGGATTAATTAAAGAGGGGTGGTTCTGGAATTTAGATCAACAGATAGGATAAGGGTTTGTCCCTATCTACTTAGAGAGTGTAGATCCAAATAAAGATTTAGATCAGGAAACTCATAATTGGATTAGGAGGGTTGATTTTTATTTGCAGATAAGATAAGAAATTATCCTTATCTCTTAAAGAGAGTCCAGATCTAAATACAAGATTTGGATTAGGAAATTTCTAATGGAATTAGGAGAACCTCTCTTTAAGGTTATAAATAGAGGAGAAGGGCAAACCCCAAAATCATCGTTTAGAGTTTTTGATATAAGAAAGAAGATAGCATACAATTGGATTGACGCCATCTTCTGTTCTTGCTTTTTTCTGCTAGTACCGCCATTACCAATTCGATCTCCACCTGTAGGAGCGATAAAGAAACGGTTTTTGATATCACCTTTTGGCAGAAAAAGGTGATCTGAAGTCGTGCTCATTCGCCTTCCATCAGATTCTTGGTGAAGAATCAGGTTCTTGCTGAAGAGCCATTTTATTGATTCTGCTCCACCCTACGTTGTGTCATCTTCACTGGGAGCAGTTTTTGGTAATTTTCTTGGGCATGAACACCTTCGTTGGGGGTTACTACTACTCCGTATCAAGTATATCCCTCTCCTACCTTTTGGTTTCAGATCTGGTCTGGTTTAGGTTCAAGATTGATTTTTGAAAATGTAGTTTTCTAAAATAGGGAATGTGATTCCCACATGAAAGAGAGAAAAATTTTTAAAATTTCGTCCAACTTACCTGCAGGGTTCGACCATCCATATGATGGATCTCTCACCCTTCAGATTAATGCTGTTGAGGCCTGGGCAGCATGGGAAGCCCATAACTTGGCGGCAAATTTTTGCAACCACCCTATCATCATCGAAGGGGACTCAAACCTTGTCATTCATTGCCTCAAAGGTATGACCTCTCCTCCATGGAACCTTTGAAATATTATTTCAGACTACTTGTAGTTGAAGGAAAAGTTGGATTGTAGAGTCAGCTATGGGTATGTGTTTACGGAGGTGAATCAAGCGGCCGATTGGATTGCAAGAATAGCTTTTGATTTTTCTCTTTTGAACTTTGCAATCTTCCCAAAAATCTTAGGGCCCATTTGGCACATCTTTTTGGGAAGATCTTCTGGTAGGTTTGACAGTCAAAAGATGCATTGATCTTTTGCATGAAGATCTGAGCAGCCCGAAGCATGTTTGGCAGACATGTCTTTCTGTGTCTTTCTACGCGAGGATAAAACGTGAAAGATGCAAAAAACTTCATTTGGAGCTTCCCGAAATCAGCCCAAAATGAGATTTTTGCATCTTTTCGGCACTATGGCTTTTAGCGGCTAGATTTTCCACGAGCCAAACGGAAATAGACCAAAAATTGGTCTCCCTAACTTGTAAATTTATGAAAGACTGCACAAAAAGATACACCAAACGGGCCCTTAGTTCTATTTGTTTGAGTAATGTTTGGGGGCGTACGGCTTGTGTAGCACCAATTGTTTTCTATAAAAAAAAGGGATTATATCAGATAAGGGCAACTTTTTGCCTTGAATATGAATAAAAAGTAATATTTTTATAAAATAATTAAAATAAGGTAACTTTTTTAGAAAAATATTAAAAAAGAGACGTAACACTGTTCATCCAACTTCCTCACTCTTGAGAGTGAACTTTTACCGGAATAATCACCGGAATCCTGCGAAATGAGCCATCCTCAATTCAACCTTTTTCCATTACACCCAGAAAATCTCTTACAAGAGAAAGACGTTCCTGATCAAGACAATGTGAATTATTTCTTCCACGACGACGGCGGAGGCGGAGCAACCTTGAATGGTCTCCTTGGCGGGTGTGCTGGGGATGGGAGTAGTGTGGTGTTGTCCTCTGATGAGGACTCCTTGTCCCCATCCTCCCTAACCTACACCTATAGCCATGGGACACATAATAGTGATGAGGGAGTGAGTTCGCTTGCTCACACGGCGTTGAGGCATCATCAGGGTAGGAATGCTAGAGAGGAGAGGTGGGTATTCTATTCAGAGGTGGTGGAGATTAAGGACGAAGAAGTTAGTAGTTGTGACGCCGCTGCTGACCTACAACCATGGGCGTATCACCATTAGAATCAGCCGCTGCAAGGCCGCCTGTCGTTGAAGCTTTGATTATTGACAGATCTTGAACGCTTGGACTAACAAACGTCCACTTTACATTGACAGAGAGTGTCCACAGACTATTCCTGACGTCACTGACAACGTGAGATTTTCTATTACCTCCTGTTTCTCAAATTTACTTTTTTTTTTTGCCGTTGTGCTCGTAAAAAATTTTTCGAATCTCAACACCGTCGGATTCGTCGTCTTCTTTAATTAGACATGAATAAATCCAACGTGTTGGATTCCCCACTGCAAATCTGTAGTTAGTAAAGTAGTAAAAGCTCCATATAAGCAGGACTCAGGAGTGAGGAGGAAATGCTATTAATTAGGTGTGTGGCAGTCTAATACCGACGATGTCCGGAGAAATTGCACTTTTAGCGTAGTTACAACAATCATGTAATCGGAATATGGATCGGCCGCTTTTCCATCAGCGACAGACATGAAAATTTTCCTTTTTGGTTACAACCAGAACTCTGCAACTAAAAGGAAATCCATCCATCCGGTCTTGCTCTCCTCTTGCAGAGGCGGATAGAGTTGTTCCATCCATCACTTATTCACTCATAGTCATGGTCTCATGGATAATGTAATGGGTTTCTAGGAGATAAGGGCAACTTTTTGCCCTTATTTAGGGCAAAAATATCATTCCATCATCTTCCTCTTGAGAGAGTCAGTAGAGGAAGACGATGAACAGTGTTACTGCCTTTTTTTTGATATTTTTCTAAAAAAAATTACCCTGTTTTAATTATTTTATAAAAATATTATCCTATTTTAATTATTGATATTCAGGGCAAAAAGTTGCCCTATATAACCCCTAACAAAAAAAAGAGTATTGGGCCTTACCGTAGACTTAAAAATTTATGGGCCAGATTTAGAACCAAGCCGGGGCTTAGGTTTTATTTGGCCTGATACAAAACCTAGGCCCAAGACCAAAAGTTTTCGGACCGTGCTTCCTAGCCGAGCTATAAAATAAAGGGAGAATGACTGATCAGTTTGGGGTTATTTTCGACACAATTGACGCTCTCAAACTCAAACACCTGACCTGCTCACTGAGTGGCTTTATTTTCTTGATACCTTTGCACGGGCGAGTTTTAGGATCCTCGTTCTTTTCCCATTCTCTTCCTTTTTCCCCAACTCATCGTGCTTCTCCCAAACTGCACTAGCAAAAATGAGGAACGCCGTCCTGAAGCATTTAGTGGAGGGTGCATTCAACTCGTCATCGAGATCGAGATCCGTCGTTGCAGCTGCTACCAATTCATCTCTTCCATTCTCCCTTTTTTCGAGACGCGTGAGTTCTCACTTCTATTTTTCCTTAATTTTTGCTTCATTCCCTGATCCTAACGTTATTTTCTACTCTTGATTCTTATTTCATTTCTTCTATTCTGAAAAATTTTTCTTTAATTCAAGTTCTATACGGGAACTGTCCGGTGATATCAGATCATTAGGTTTGGGATAATTGTTTGTTTTCTGTTAGTAAAGTTTCCGAATCTTCCATTTAAAATCGATTAAGGTTCTCAATATGTGATTTTGATTTTAAGGTATTAACTGCTTAGACATGTCAAATCCGTTGTTCTTGGGAAATCTGGGAGTTATCTCATCTTTATGTTCCAGTTGTTTAGCTAATCTAACTCAGCCAGGTCAGAGGATGCTTCATTTGAATGTGACATATTATTGGTGCTGCAGACTTGGTTGAGTTGGAACCAAGTTTTACTGTTTTTTGTGTTGATTGACTGGATGCCAAGAAGTATACTCCAAGGAATTCCTAGAGCCTGAGGCGCGAGACACAAATTGAGAAGTGCAGCTGAAAGAAATGAGGTGTTACGTATGCAAACAAAATTAAAAGAAAAACTTAGCGTATAAAAATACAAATTTGAACTTTGACAGAAATGATATCTTGTTAGTTCAATTGGTTAGAGAGTTGTGATATTAACACGAAAGTTGTAGTCTTGTAGGTTGAATGGGTTCTTTGGGCAAAAAAAGTGAAGAGTCAGTCTTTCAATAATTAGTTATTTTAAAGCATCAAGTGAAAGTTTCATAGCCAGGTACCATATCATTGTAGTTCTAATTCCTTTACTTTAATATGTACTAGAATGCAAACCAAGTAAAAATTGGTGGACATAATCAAAAGTGGAAAAATCAAAATGGATGCCATTTATTATCTACTGGAAAATTTGAAAGAAGAGATACATAAGATCTTTTGAAGGTAAGAAAGGCCTTCTGTGCATCTTTGCTTTGATGACACTAGTTACCTCAAGCAATGGAGCAATGATATTTGGCTCTAAAATATTTTCTATTCCCTGACTTCAATCGGAGGGATTTTGTATGTAAATGCAAGGCTCAAAATTTTGATATGATATGCCCCATGTCGGGCGTATCATATCATATTGGCAGGACTAAGATATGCCTATTTTTTTTTTTTCAGAAAATTTTTTGAAATGTTAAATAGCATTAAAATGGCCCCCCTCCCGTGAAAATATGAAAGTGAAAAAAATGAAAAAAAGGTTTTGATTCACCCGAAACACCCAGTATGCATGTTTATGTGTATTGGGTGTATTGATACTTTGAACCTTGTGTAAATGTCAATCCATTTTGGGTGTGGAGGGTGAACACCATAAATAATTTTTGGGCTTGTAGTCCTTTTTGTACACCTCTATACCTGTATATTAATCGACAAAGCCTGTTCTGAGTCTTCTGACTATATGGAGGTGGCTGCATGAATCCTTTTCTGCCATTTTGCTTTGTTCAGTACCACACTCATTGTTAAATTATGGGCTCTTTGGCTACTTCAAACCATGTCCTGTTTGTCTTGACCCTAACTCTTCTAGATCCTTCAACTTGCAGTAGGTCATATCTTCTTCTTCTTCCTCTACTTCTTCTTCTTCTTTGATAGAAAAATAAAAATTTAATTAAAATAAAAAGAGTATACAACAAAAGGTAACAAGAAATTGCCAAAAGAAGAACGCCACAGAAAACCAATACCAAACACCTGTCAGACAACAAATTTCTAAAACATACCATCCTGCGTCAAGCTATGAATCTCAAACAGCAAATGACCAAGTAACTCTTATCTGATTCAAAAAAGCACTGTCCAATCCCCTTATCCTCCAAAGACTACTAAAAAGGCTCCTCATAAAAAAAGTCATTCCTTTGATCTTCTACAACCATCTTCATTGGATACACTGAAAGAAGTTTTTTCTTTTTGAAGTATAGGATAACATGAATCTCATTAATTAAAAAGAGGAGAGAATAGAGATTGACAACACTTGGCATCCCAAGGTTGAAAGAAAAAACTGTCCTTCAATTGAGAGAAAACCTTGGTTAAATGAACCAAATGGAGATTGTTTGATCCCTTTTGTCTTTTTGACACAATAGTAGTTTTGTCTCTTCTCCTAGAATATTCACTGTCTTTGTCAATGCTATTTGCACCTGTAATGCCTGATTGACTCAATCTCATCCCAAACTTCTAATCTGAAATCTACTTTCTTCTCCTTTACTTCCTCTTCCACCAAACAAGGTTGATGTTGTGACAACCTTTTTCCTTTTGCATTTTTACCCTCTTTAACCCTTACAAAAGATACATCCTCCTTTGTATCTCTGCATGCAGGGTCATAATTTGAAATAGAAGTTCCTTTTCCAATGCTTGAACCTATATCTTTTCCTCTGCCAACTATATGATCCACCTCACGAGACTCTTCTCTCTCTGCTTCAATCAACCTTTCATCCGCCAGATTTTCACCACCTTCTTCTACTTCACTAGAAAGTCTGGTGTCCACCTCTTTCTCCCTTGCCTCCTCTTCCATTGACAAATCTTGAGTTTCAGATATTAATTCTTCTTCTTTTACAACACCCTTTTGAGCCACTTCTACCTCTGATTCTTCCTGCCACCACACTTCCACCGATTGGGCTAGAACTTCTTACCTTATCAGTTTCATTGCTTGCAGCTTCATTTGTCTTCTCTTCCATTGCTCAGTGATTATTAATTTATAATAGAGGGACTCTCTTGCTCTTGCTACACTCCTACCATAGTCCTATTCTGTGAGAATCCTGAAGGCTTTGGTCTTCACTCTTCACCTTGTCTTTGTCTCAACTCCTCCTCCCTGCTCTCTTGGTGATACAACTCATTCTTTGAATTTGGAAGTTCACTTGTGAACCCTCTTCTCTATAGATACTGCTTTTGCCTCCCCCTTATTTTGTATTTCTGATCTTATTATTGGTCTTACGTGTGCAATTAAGGTTGGTCATGGGACGTTGTAGATGGAAGGCGGTTACAGAGGAGACTTTGTGAACGTGACTAAGTGGAGATGGGAGCTACAGGTCGAAGCGAAAAGTTTCATCTTTGGAGACTATAGAAGCCAGGGTCAATGCTTGTTGAAGATTAGGGAGGAGAGAAAGGCTACACTTTTCTTGGCCAGAGAAGCTATAAAATGGTTGTAGAGATTTGTAGATGGAGCAGTTTTTTCTTAAAGGAAGCAAGGATGTAAGAGTTCATTGTGTGTTTCAAATCGAAGGTATGGGGCAATGTTGTGATGGAAAAGGAAGGGTTGGTTTGTAATGGTCACAAAAGAATTCAAAGAAGGCCAAAAACAAATGATTTGTTTGTTGGAAGGGAAGGAGAGCAGTGGATGGAAGATGGTTATAGAGAGAATACAACTCTGCTTGGTTCATATCGGAAAAGGTTTTGTGGAGAAGGAGATGAAGAAAGTCTTTGTAGAAGGTATGAAGCAATGTTGCGAAGGAATAGGAAGGGTTGGTTTGTAACTGTCACAAAAGAATTCGAAGAAGGCAAAAAACAAATGATTTGTTTGTTGGACGGGAAGGAGAGTGGTGGATAGAAGATGGTTATCATATTGGAGAAGGTTATGTGGAGAAGGAGATAAAGAAAGTCTTAGTAGAAGGCGGTGGATTTTAGGGAAGGGACAATAACCAAGCCCCCATTAGAGATGAGTCTGGTTCCAGTAATGGAGACGAAACAGAAAAGGAGGCAGTGCTAGTTACTAGTTCACAGACAATGAAATGTTGATGGAGGTAGAGAAAGGGAACCGGGACAAAAGATATGTAATTACAGCAAAAGGAAAGGTGAAGGGTTGGTCGTCAGTACTAGACTAGGTGTTAAAAGAACTCTAAATTAGAAACACAACAGTGTTACTCCCCTTTTGCAAGAACAGAGCTGTTGTAGATATCAGAGGCAAAGAGGTAGAAGTGTCAATGGTGAAAACAGGGGAAGGCCAGATGTTGTTTGAGAGATGGAACATGTCGTGCAATGAATTAGAGATAGATAATTTGAGCATAGTTGTGAAGGTGATGGGTTTGTCATTCAATCTCTAGAAGGAAGATATATTAGAAAATATTGTAGCAGTGTTGGGGGGAACCATAGAAGATTATAGTTTTGAAGATATGTTCGCCATGAATATTAAGATGCATCAGGTTAAACCAGAGTTGATCCCTTGCTCTTGTGATTTGTTGGTAGAAGGATGATGGGGGAAATTCTGGCTTGCGATGGGAGTCGAAGTGTTGCTTTGGCAGGGCTGTTGAAAGCTTGAAGATGATGATGAACTGAAGAATTGGTTCCCACGTGGTGGTAGGAGAATGAGGGAAGAGGAGGTGAGGAAAGAAAAAAGTAGAATTGGAAGGGGAACAATCTTTTTTGGTTGACCGAGAAATTGGGGCAACTGAAAAGGGAAGGTTTTCAAATAAATTAAAACAGAAAATAAAAAAGTGGATAAAAATGCGGGGGTTAAATCTTTTGTTGAGGTGGTACAGTTTGGTACCCGGTTGGACCCAAGGTATGGACTACATGATCATTTGATGACCCAACCAGTGGTCAAATTCAAACCAGGTCTGGGCTGGGCAAGGAAAAGGCCGATTCAGTTAAGTTAAAAATATCTGGTTCATGTGACTCATGAAACAATCACATGGGATGTAGGTGTAGTTTTTCGATTGGGGATGATACTTTGGGTCTATCATCGTCCTCAATACAAGCCAACAGAACTTCTGAAGCCAAATCTGGTTTGAGAAACTCCATGCAATGGATTGCAAGGCAAAGAGAGGAAGAACAGGGCCACGGTAGATCACAGGAGGATTGCTCTAACCCAAGATACCAGAACTAGTTCAGTGGAGAAAGAAATTGTGGATGGAGGTTGGGTTGATTACAATTTGCCAGATGAGGAAGGGTTTGAGTTTGATACAACTTCACTAATTGGTAGTGTGGGAACAAACAAAGGGACGAAAATAATCGAATGTGACTACCATATCAACGAGTTGTTTGATGGCAAATTAAAGGAAGTGGGAACAACCCTTGTTCGAACTGTAGCGCTAGTTGGAAGTAAGTCGAACGAGGTTGAGGACGGTTTGGATGTTGGGAAAGGAAACCTTAGGCATAACATTGAAGAACCATTCATAGATTAAAGTTATTTGTAGGGTGTTTGTAAGGAGGCTATCAAGGATTACCGGTGGTGTTACGAGAAGATGCCAGAAAGGGATAAGCCATAGAGCTCTGGAAGGCAATCACAAGGAATAGCCCACAACAGAACCAACCTAGAAAAGACCGTTACCCCTCTTCTCTAGCCTAAGAAAAAGTAGTAGAGCATTACCCTATGTTACTTCTAGGTATGGTTATGAATTTGGTTTTGGGTACTGACTTGGGTCTTCTGTTTATAGCTTTTCCTCTAGGTACCTAGCTTGCAAACATGCCACCAGATATGGATGCTGAAAAGGATGAGTGGGGAAAAGAGGATAGATCCTTAGAAGAAGAGGAATTGTGGAGAAAGATTCAGTGTTTTAAAAGCGCAAGGGCCAATTTGTGCTTGAGGCGAGGCACATGCCTTTTTGAAGCAAGGCACAAAATTACAAAAAAAAGGTAAAAAATAAAAAAAAGTCAGAAAATTCAGAAAATGCAAAAAAATCAAAAAATATTAAACATAATGTTAATAAAAAATATAAACTTAAATTTTAAAATAAATGTTTTGAAAAACCTATTATCTAAAATTAAAATACATAAACATAACATGTAAAGCGTATTCAAATTAAAATTTAAAAATAAAAGCAAACATATAAAGCATTTTCAAGCATGCAAAACCCACAATCTCTTTTTTTCCTCAATTGCATTGCTTCAAGTGGCTAATGTGATGTAAAATATATTGCATTCTTGTGTCTGTGAGTCGCCTTTGTATCACACCCATCGAGGCAAGCTCGAACAAGTCCATGTTAGGGTCTTAAATTCTCATTTCTCACATAAAAATAATGATTTTATAACTTTAATTGCCTTTTAAGAAGATATTTTATTGGAATGAATGAATGAACAACATTAGCAAATAGGGGGTTGCCTTGAGGGGCGTGGTCGGGGGTCTGAGGGGCGGAGCCCCCGACCCAGCCTTTAGGCTCAAAAAAAAGCAAAAAGCGTAGAATTTTAAAAAGGCACGCGCCTGGGTTGAGGCGTAAGGCGCAACAGGCGCACACCTAGGCGCAACAGGCGTGCACCTTTTGAAAGGGGTGCGCCTAGGACCTGGGCGAGGCGCATACCCTAAAATGCACCTCGCCTATGCGCCTAGGTGCGCCTGCCTTGTAAATCACTGGAAAGATTTGGGACCTAATTGAAGAGTCACTGGAAGAGTTGAGAGGAGGGAGGTGAAAAGAGATAAAATGATTGATCATGAGGGTAGTAAGGAGGATTCAGATCCAGTCTCGAAAGATGATAGTATGAGCAAAGGGGTAGAAAGAGAGTGTGAGAAAAGGGAAGAGAACTTGGTGGCAATGTTTGTGGAGAAAATTAGCTGTAAGCTAAAGGATCTAAATGAATTGAAAACTTACACAATGACTACGAAAACTGAAGGGAAGGTGAGGAAAAAGAAAGCTGAGCGAGGCTAGGAGATTGAAACTAGATGTGGAGGGTGATAGGGAATTCAATAAGAGGTAGGGTAGAAGAAGAGGGGCAAAATAAATTGGTTTGTCGAGTGAAGGGGATACAAAAAAATGCAGTTTAGAAATGAAGTTGATCAATTTGAGTGTTCAAGGGTTAGGGAGTGCAAGGAAGAGAGCATGGTCCTATGCAAGAAGGATGTGGTGCAAGGAGTGGAGGAACTGGTGGGGAAATTCACAGTGTCAGTCAAGTTCCGACAAGTGGACAATGAATTTGAATGGGTTTTAACAAACATTTATGGGTCTAATGGATATATAGAGAGAAATGAGTTGTGGGAAGAATTAGAAGATATACGAGGCTTATGGGATGGACCATGGTGTATTGGAGGGGACCTTAATGTAATAAGATTTGTTGAGGCATTCAATAAGGTGAGGGGATTACCATCAAAGCTTGATAGATTTTTATTTACAGTAGATTGGAGGAACATTGGGGAGTGTTGGTTTTGAGGGATTTACCAAGAATAACTTTTGATCATCGGCCAATTTCTTTGTTCAGGGATGATTTAAGGGGGAGGGGTTTGACTCCTTTCTGGTTTGAGAATATGTGGCCCTATCACTTAGGGATCAAATAAAAAGTTAAGGAGTGGTGGATAGAGAGTAACCCAAGGGTTCATTGGTAGGGCATGAGGTTCCATCATAAGCTAAAAGAGCTGAGAACAAAAAATTAAGGATTGGAACATACATCATTTTGGGAAACCAGAGGAAAAAAAGCAAGAGGTAATTGATCAAATCGAGATGTTGGACAATAAAGAAGTTGAAGGAACCTTTGGAGGAAGGGAAAAACAGGGGAGAGGGACCTTAAGGAAGATACCGGAAGACATCTTGTTCAAAGAAGAAATTAGTTGGAGATAGAAGTCTAGACAAAATTGGATAAAGGGGATTGAAGTACAAAGTTCTTCCATGCTCTAGCAAATGATAGGAGGAAAAACTTCATATCTAAGTTAGAGATTGAAGGTGAAACAATTGATCAACAAAGTGAAATTGCTGGAGCCTTTGTGAACCATTTTAAATCGATATTTAGAAAGCCCCTTACTAAGTGGTTAAGTCTGGATGGGTTGGATTGGCCTTATTTGTCAGGAAATCACAAGATTTGGTTAGAAAGGAGGTTTGAATAGAGTAAATAAAGGAGGCGGTTTTCTCGATGGATAGAGCTAAAAGATAAGGTCCAGATGGGTTTAAAATGGCCTTTTACCAAGACTGTTGGGACATCCTCAAAGAGGATATTCTAAGGGTATTCAATGAGTTCTTTAGTAGAGGGTAATAAATCCAGGGCTGAACTCAATGTTCATTGCTTTGATTCTGAAAAAAAGTTAGGGCAGTTTATCCTAAGGAATTTAGACCCATCAGCTTTGTTAATAGCCTGTATAAAATCATCATTGAGGTGCTGTCTTGGAGAATTGAATCAGTGCTTCCTTCTATTATCTCCCCAAATCAAGGAGCTTTTGTTTTGAATAGGCAGATCATTGATTGAATTCTAATTGCTAACAAGAGTGTGGAGGAGGTGAAAAGAACTTGAAAAAAAAGGCTTAGTTTGTAAGCTTGGTTTGGAGAAAGCATATGATTTAGTGGACTCAAACTTTCTATTGGAGGTAATGGGAAACTGTGGGTTTGGAGATAAGTGGTGTAAGTGGGTTCATGGTTGCACAAGTACCTGTCACCATTCAATTTTGTTAAATGGTACAGTTGTGGACCACTTTCCTGCTATCGGAGGAATTAGACAAGGGGGATCCCCTAGCCCCTTTCTTATTGACCTTGATAGTTGATGTGCTAGGTATTCTAATCTAGAGAACAGATTTGAGGGGTCTGGAGAGAGGCTAGATAGTGGGAAGGGAAAGAGTGCCCATTACTTATCTGTAATTTGCCGATGACACCATATTATTTTGTGAGTGAGAATCTTGAGATAATAAGACATGGGTGTGAAACTTGAAAGTGGTGATCCAAGTGTCTGAGTAGATGTCAAATCTGAAAATTAACTTCAATAAGAGCTATGTGGTGGGGATCAATATGGATGTAAGAGAGGTGTTAGAGTGTGCAACTATTTTGGGCTGTGAAGTATCTCAGTGGGCAATGAATTACTTGGGATTACCCTTGGGAGGAAACCCAAGAAATATAAGTTTCTGGAACCCAATGGTGGATAGGTTTACAAAAAAGATTAGCCTCTTGGAAGAGGAATTGTCTGTCCTTGGGTGGAAGAATTACATTGATCAGATCACCTTTCTTCTATCATTGTTCAAAATTGTTGTGGAGGTTACTGATAGACAAGGGTAATGTGGACAAAAGTGATCTTAGGCATCCATGGGTTGGCAGCTGATGGCTGGGATGCGGAAGTTTTGGCATGAGCAACTAGTGTGGCACCTTGGAAAGCTATTCATGCCATCCTTAAGTATTTCATACCCTTTGTTAGGTACAACCTATGTTCTGGGCATTTGGTAAGATTTTGGGAACATCTGTGGGTGGGGGATTCACCACTTAAAGATCAATTTCCATCTTTATTCTCCCTTTCCAGTCACAAAAATGAACATGTTTCCACCTTTTTATCCTCTCCTGGTATTGGGGCTTGAGCTTGACTGGGACTTGGGGTTTAGAGGGGTTTCAAAGAATCAGATGTGGATAGTGTCTTGGCTTTGATTCAAATTCTCCAAAAGGTTCTCTTGGATCCCTCTAAATTGGACTCTCAAATTTGGACTGTTTCCTCCTCTGGTTCATTTACTTGTGCTTCATTCTCAAATTTTGACCATTTTCTCCTTTCCTGTTAAAGAAGCATGGGGGAAATCAGTCCTGCCAATGGTTGGGGCACTTTGTTGGGAAACATTTTTGGAAAGAATACACTTGTGATCTACTTCAAAGAAAGAAGCCTTTTTGGTGCTTGTCTCTTTAACTGGTGTATGTGCTCTTTGTAAAGCCAATGGTGAGCCTTGCTACCACTTATTAATCTCTTGCCCTTTTGTTTCTTCTATTTGGGATTGGTTTCTTTCTCTGTTTGGTTGCAAGTGGATTCCCTTACCAAGTCTACAAAGCTTCTTTGACTCTTCTGCTAGTAGCTGGACAAAGAAGAAGGGAAGAATATTGTGGAGATGTACAAGAGCGGTGGTTTGTTGGATAATCTGGGAGGAAAGAAATCAAAGAATTTTTGCTGAAAAAAGAGAGAAGCAAAGAGGCAACCATAGAAGTGAAAAATAGTGGAGATATTTAATGACATTCACACAGAGACTCTACTGAATAACTGGAAGGAAGTGGTAGTCTCAGGCTCTCAGCTCCAAGTAGAAGTGTTACTCATCCACCATGGACTTCGCCTTGTGCAGGTTTTATCAAGTTAAACTTTGATGGCAGCAATGAAGGTAACCTTGGGCCATTTGGGATGGGTGGAATTTTCAGGTCGGAGGAAGGTTCAGTCATAGCTTTATTTTCAGGCCCAATTGATGTTGGGGATTCACTGCAAGAAAAAAATTATGGCTTTGGTGGAGGGTGTGAAAAGGGCCAAGGAGCTAAATGTTAACAGACTGATCATTGAAGGAGACTATAAAGTGTTAATAGGTTGGTTAGTGAAGGAAAATGATGGCATGTGGACTTACATGAATGAACATCAAGTGGCCGACTCAGGGTATGGAGGTGAGATTGCAGTTGGTAAAAAGAAGTGCCAATTCATTTGCAGATACACTTGCCAAACAAGGGGTGGGAAGGAATCAGTTGCTTTGGGCTACTTTGTAATGTTGTATCTCTTTGGGGGATAGTTAAGATGGTTTACCTCTCCCCTCCCTTGTACTTGATTCATATCTTTTAATGAAGAATTTCTGTTATTGATAAAAAATTAAGGTTTGTTGTGGCATCTCTTAAACTGTTCCTCTTTGCCACAAATTGTTCAAACTTGGTAACAATGCAAATCCATTCCTCTTTCTCTTTTCTTTTCCCTTGCCTTCCTCTTGTCTTGACATTCCTATATAAATTCTAAAATCATATGTCTTAATCTCTTCTGTTGTGCTTTAGGATTTTTTTTCAATTCTGCCCCTTTCTTTACTTTTAATGCCCTCTTCTGTTCAACATATTTGACTTGTTTTATTTTTTCTTAAAAAGTGGGCCCCATGTATAATCTCTTCATTTGACTCACGAGGATGACACACCACAATATCTTCTTTTAGGTGCTGTAGATAGTTTTATTTTTATGTGACTAAACCATCTTAATCTACTTTCCCTCATTTTATCACCTAATGGGGCTATTTGTAGATTCCTTTGAAATGCTCATTTCTGATTTCATTTTTTCTGGTTTTCCCACCCATTCATTCAAAATTTACATCTTTTCAGGCGCCTTCTAGTATATATGTAGAAAAATAAGCAGGACTATGGTCAGATGAGAATCCAGTGGAATTACTGTAATGCTTAAGCTACTTTTTGATGCATCCAATGCATTTTATATTTGTTTTTATGATTATGTTCCTTGTAGGTCGTGTTTACTTCTAAATTCTCTTTTTTTTTTCCTCTAAAAACGTACAAGTGATCTGATCATGTTTACCATGTTGCGAGTCCTACAGCATGCAGTTTCTGCATCATTGGCTGATGAGGAAGGGGAAACAGTTGTTTTTCCTAGGTAATTTCCTCATTTCAATTGAGATTCTTAATTGCTATATAATTTGCATTACATTTGAGTCTTTTCTGTTTCAGTTAAATGTGAAATCAAACATATGTGACAGAGTATATTGTACAACTGAAAACTTACCACTATTGTAAATGTTGCTATCTTCCTATAAAAAAATGTTATCCATCTTAGGTTCCTTATGGTTCTCTGTGGTAATAATCTATGTTTCCTGAATTATATTTATCATTATTTTTATTGATCGATGACTTAAAACTTGATGGTGAAGTAATATATAAGGAGGTAATTTAACATAAGTTACAAACTTCAAAGCCTTTGACAACATTTTACAGCATAACACACACCTTAGCCCCTTTATTCTGGCATTGCAGAATACAAGTACATACCATCCCTCTGAACTCCAGACAATACCGAAGAATCTGCTGGGTTATATACCTCTGACTCTGAGATTAAACTAATATTAAAAATAATACTGCAGTCTGTAAATGGGTTGATGTATGTCTTCAGAATGAATCTTCTTCTGCCAGAGGTGCTGATGTATGCCTCCAACTGTCCTGTGGCGTATGCTGGAGGTGTTGATGCCTCTGAGATGTGTGCCTAATGCATGCCTCATACTGAAGAATCTGCTGGATTATATACCTCCGACTCTGAGATTAAACTAATATTAAAACTAATACTGCAGCCTGTAAATTGGTTGATGTACGTCTTCAGAATGAATCTTCTTCTTCTGCCAGAGGTGTTGATGTATGCCTCCAAAACTGCTCTGTGGTGTATGCCAGAAGTGTTGATGCCTCTGAGATGTATGCCTCATGCACGCCTCATACAAAAAGACAAAGAAAAAAAGAAAAGAAAGGAAAAGAGAGGGAAGGGAAAGAAAAAGAAAGAAAGAAAGAGAAGAGAAGAGAACAAAGAGAGAAAAGGAAAGGGAAAGGAAGAAAAGAGAAGGGAAAGAATGCATCTTCATTCTTCTTAATATAAGATATCTTTCATTTAGAAAAAAGACAAGGTAAGTTTGTCTTTCCCTCTTCTTCTTCTTCCTCCTCATCCCCCTCCTCTCAAGAGGGATGAATAGAGTGAGGAAAAGGAATCAACAGTCCCATCATCAAATTGTATAAAATGTTTACAATCTGAATTTTAATAAAACACATATTTACTGATAAAAAAAGGATGCTTATGCCTCTTATGTTCTGAACACTGCCTCATGCCTCCAGTTAGTGGAATGTATCACATCACGCCTACACATTTTAAAAAATTGCCTTATGTTGCTCCCAGCTTTCTAGGGTCTTGGTAGGGGTGGGCTGGATATGAACCTAAACTTCGGCACTTTTTTTGCGCAAAGTGAACTCTCTTAGACTCATCCAAGTTCTCATGCTTGTCAATCTGAGATTTTACCATTGCCCCTTCATAATTAAATGACAATGAGTGTGAATATAATTTAGGGGATGGTTTTCCTTGTCTTGCTTCTGGTTACATGGTGATCTTCCACATTTTCAATTAAAAAAATATATACACAATTTTTTTTTTATAATGCTAAATGTGAAAGTGTATGAGAGTAACAATCGTAAAAAAAAGAAAATACATGAGTAACAAATAAATGATATAAAAATTATTCTGAAAGGAAAAAAATCTGATTGGGTGTCTAGCTGTCTGGGCAATACTGTCATGATAGTTCATGTTATTAGTCAAAATTAAAAGAAAGGTAGAAGTTAGTCAATCAATAACCTTCCTTTTCATAAAGAAGTACTAGATCCTTGCTTCCAGAAAGTTTGTCTATGGGCAGCTTTCTATACTTTACAATTACCATGATGTTCACATATTACAGTCCGATAATTTTCTCAGTCTTAGCATTCAGAATAGAGGTTCGTGGAAAAAATATTATTTTAAACACCCTATGGTTCCTTGTATTTCAATTGGACCATCTGATTTCATTCTGTCATGGTGTTTTAAACTGCCATTGACCCAGCTGGTTGAACCGTTTGAATCGTAACCTGGTCAAGATTTTGGGTCCGGGTTGCATCATAGTTGTCAAGGTGCTTAGGTGAGCCTAGGCGACGCCCAGGCACCTAGGCACCTAGGTGATGCCTACTGCCTAGGAAGTCAAATTTGAAAATATAGAATCTATAGATCCCTACCCCTCCTAAGCTGGTTTATTAGTTTTGTATACCAATCAGCAAACCTGTACAATAATCATCAGCAACAAAATTTTTCAAGTATAAATTTCATGTAAAAATATAAACTGTCATTATATATTCATCATTTAAATATATTAATTTCAATATTTATCTAACCATTCAATAAAGCAAATAAGAAGCAACTAATTACTAGCCAAAGCAGAAGAGAAGGATGCGGTGCAGCTCCTATTTAAGAAGAAGAAATAAGGGGGTGGAGCCCTTGTTTCATTCCTGAAAAACAGACGACTTGGAGATCCCTTGATGATTTGGACTGAAACAATGGAGACTTCCCAGTCTTCTCTTTTCTAATTGGTTCAGACTTCAGAGCTCAACCCCTAGGAAAAGACTAGAAACATTTGTAGTTTGTAGTTTTATTTTATATTATAATTCTCATAATAAAAAATTATAACATGTAATAGAGTGTATTCTAATAAGATAAAGTAACCAATAAAAAATGATATAATACGTGTGGGCCAACAATTTCAATAGCAATCTTGCAGGTAGGTGCCCACCTAGTCGCTTTGGTGTGTGCCTAATTGTTTGTGCAAGTGCCTAATAGGAAAATCATCTAGCGTTTGGGCAAGGTGACCCATGATCATAGTTTTCAAGGTACCAAGGTGAGGCTAGTCAATAGGGGGGCGCCTTGTCGCCTAGGTGATGGATTTTTTTATGTAGAAAACATAGATCCTAGGGTAGTTCCCTAGGTACCATAACCATATTTCCTTAATAATTGTTCATAATTTTCATAAGAAAAGTGCAGAGTTCATGTTAAAGTAAGAAAATCAACATATTCATCAGAAGAAAAAGAAGAAAGAAAAGAAAATTCAAAAAGTATAGGGGCTGAACCCTTATTTTTGTTATAGGAAAAGAAGAAAAGTAGTAGTAGTAGTAGTAGTGCTTGGCGATAATAATAAAAGGAAATGTGTTGATTAGACAAAATTTTAAGTTCTTCCTTACTTATTGGTTGAGGTTTTAAAGTCTTTGAAGGTTCAATGCAGCATTTACAATGTTTGTATTGATTAAACCCTAAAAAAATAAGAAAATAATAAAAAGAAATTAGTATATAAATACATAAAATGAATATTTTAGTTTAATAGTGCCTATTTTATAATTATAATGTCAAAAAATAAAGAATAAAAAAGTATTCTATAATACATAGTACAAAATTGCTTGGCAATTAGGCGAGGCGAGCCTCAAAGGGTGCCTTGTCGCCTAGGCGTCACCTTGACAACTATGGTTTGCATGAAACCCACCACTTGGTAAAAACTCGTTCAACCTGGGCAGTTGAACTGTTGACCCGTTTGACCTGGTCATTGGGTTAGGGGTTGCACACTAGATGTATGTGCAAACTTCTGGAGGCCATAACTTTGACTCACATGTCTGATTGGGGTGATTTATTTTTTGATTTTGGTTAACCTTTCAAGATCTATGCGCCCTAAAGGTGCCTTGCCTTGCTATTTTTGCCAAAAAACCCTTTTTTGGCCTTAAATTGCATTTTTAGCATTTTTTACAAATAAAAAATTTAAAACTGAATTAAAAATATAAATTAAATATAAAATGATATTTATATATGCATATATTACATCTAAAAAATAATTATGTTTTTTTAATAATAAAATACATGTTTATACATACCTATACACACACATATATACATATATACATAATACATTGTATATATGTATATATGTACATGTATATGTATATATGCACCAAGGTTTGAAATATCGATCGGTACTGATCATACCTGATGTGAGATATGTTACAAATAGAGGTGTATCCTGTTAGTTGTGTGTTTTGGGCCGATCCAATACAGGTGCATATTGGTTCGTATTGCATTGTATTGGCCGATACACACTGTTATGAATCGATATGCCATGCCCTCCTACTAAAAAACATGAAAGTAGAGATATTTGAACCCAGATCGTTTGCCTAATGTAGGGCACAACTTAAGTTTTTATGTTAATAAGTAATATGAAATAACTTTTATTAAATTTAGTATTTATATGTAATCCAAGTATATAATACATATTTATGTTTAACAATTCCAACTAAAAATTAAAAAGAGTGATATTCAAAATTAGTATTTTATAAACTAATGGAATAAATGTTCTATCAAATCCACATTAAAATCAAAATATGATTTTAATCTCAAGAAATTATGCAAATAAAATATTAATAATAGAATAATTATTTTAGTACTTAAAATTAATATATATATTTAGATTATTAATTAGTATTTTAATTTACATTACATTAAAAAACAACATATTAACTATTTACAAAAAAAGTTTACAAAATATTTGATAATATGATATTAACCAGAATCCATCAAATCTAGTAATCAACATTTATATCAAAAATGGTTTCTAATTTTATAAAAATTATTGAAACAAAAATATTAATAATGGAATAATTATTTTATTAATTGAAAATTAAAAATTTGCTTATGATATGTATCTTAGAAATTTTGACAGATTTGATATTTTTTTAATTGAGATTATATATTTTTATAATTTATTAATTGATATTTTAATTTATATTTGAGAATTCAATATTTGGTTGAATTTTTTGTTAATGTAAAAAGGTAAAATAGTAAAATAGAAAATAATTGATATAATAATTAAAATATAATATGTGCATATGTTATATTGTCTTGGGCTCTTGATTGTTGCATTGTCAATAAAATTGTATGATATATATATGCATCCCGCTACATTAACCATAATATATTTTTTCATATACACTGTTAAAATATTAATTTCTTACATATTTACACTTTATTTGTGGCTATTTGATTTTAAATTTAGTGTTATTAATGTATTTATGGAATTTGTATGTGTTTTCCTAGTGTATCCATGTGTTTTCAAAGCGTATCTGTATCCGTATCCAAGTTGTTCGATATGGTACCCAATACTGATACTTTAATCCTTGATATACACATATATGTATATATACGTATGCTGATGTGGCATGGTCTGATCCTTTCGACCCGGACGGTCGAATTGGTGGCCTGCAACCTAGAGGCAAAAACGGTTTGGCTTTTGGGTCAGCTTTTAAAACATTTTTTTTTTGGTAAATGAGCTTTTAAAACATTGTTCTGTTGTACTCGATTTTCTGCTAGCAATTTGTTGTTTTGCATGCTTCTTTCCACATTGAGAGTAGATTGAGAGAGGGCTTCTCAGAACTGCGAGGAAAGAAATAGTAATAATAGTTAATTAAAAAAAATAACATGGAGTAGTTTCAAGTCATGTCCAAACATTGTGGTAGCTGGATAAGAACCTTTGTGATGAGGGTTCAATCCATATAAGACAAACTGTGAGCTAGTTTGAGGCGATTCATTTGCCAGTATTGATCCTCTTAACATGTAACACATTTTGGGTTGACACAAGAATATGCAAAACTAAAGATTAGTTTTCCTATCAGTTTCTCCGAAAGTCAAGTGTAAGTTGTCATTTAATTATTTAGTGGTTTAGTTTTTAAATTAATACATTATAGTTAACATGTAATTGTATGATGGTGAAAATGTAGTAGAATCTAAATGTGGTTTCATCCTTTCCAAGCTGGGCCCCACATGGGAACACCGGAAACTGTGTTTGATGAAAATCCGGAAAACGTGTGCATTACGTTCCGGATGTGAGAAACGTGACTGTAATATGAAGGTACTCTAGGTAGCTTTTCTGGAACACAGGCGCTCAACCACCACGGTTCAATCATTGCAACATACCTCCAAGGCAGAAGCCGTACCAAATGGGCTCTATGGCTGCTCTTTCCCCTTCTGTGGTAGTGGAGAGACTGGTCAACCTTTTATCTAGCTGTTTGAAATGAAACATGGAGTGGTTTTGGAAGAAGGCCCCATTCTGCCAACCTTTCTCTCACATAGCTGACAGGAGAAGAGTCAAATCTTGGAGTGCTATAGCTGTATCCTTGCCTTCCTCCCCTGTGGTACAAGAATGTTGGGTACCGCCGCTCAGTTCAGGGTGAAGCTAAACTTCGATGGAGGCTCCTTGGGTAATCCAGGTCAGTCGGTAGTTGGGGGTGTGTACAGAAATGAGGAAGGAAAAGTCTTGGCCCTTTACTCGGGCCCAATTGGGGTGGGAGATTCATTAAGGGCAGAAGTAATGGCCTTACTTCAAGGTTTGAAACTGACAACAATGGGGAATGCAGCAATAAGAAGTGGAAGGAGACTCCAAGCTGGTAATAGGGTGGATGCAAGCTGGAAACCTGGGAGTTACTAGGGAGGCTTTGTTTTGGGCCTGTTTGTACGTTTTTTATTTTCTTTTTCCATCCATTTTGTGGGTGGTAAGCTTGTAATCTTTTCAATTCTCTAATGAAAGTTACTGTTTCCTATAAAAAAAAAGAAGAGTCAAATCTTTCAAGGATGGCTTTTTTTTTGAGGTCAAAAAATCAAAACCCCAGATTTACAAAGGCATTATGCTATCACTATAAAAAAATCCTTATCCACCCAGCTTTGGCAAGTCTATCAGCCACACAATTGAGATCTCTAGGGATCCATCTGAAGTAGCAGTATAAGGAAGATGTAATTTCTTTTTTTTTCATTGAGAAAACTGTTAGGGATGCCATGGTTTCCATTCATTAGACACTATAGTGACTTGATATCTTGGTTTTATGCATACAACCTGTTCCAATATGAGCAATACCAAGTAGTTATCTTTTTCTTTATAGCTTTAGATAGCCAAAAATCGGATGTTTACAACTTTTTCATAGGACTGGGTTAGGTTTTTCTCTGGTTTTGTTGCTAATACATTTTTACACAGGGAGGGTCCTGGGGCTTCTTATGGTCTTAACTGGGCTCTTGCTGGAAGAGGGGTGATTGTTAAGGACAAAGCTTTTTACAACTTAAAGTCTTCTGAGCTACAACAGAAAGGTGCAGCCTCTGCAGGTATTTTGATCTTTAACCTTGATTTCTAGCATAGGAAATGGATTGGATCAAATTGGATATACCTAGATCCAAATTTGATCTGTTAATATTTGGATTCTAATTGAATTTTTTTCTGACAGATTTGGATCAGACTTGTATTGGATTCAGATATTGAATACCATTAATAAACTAAACTAGAGTTATCAGAATATTCTATAGTATTAATAAATAAATTAAAAAATGAGTTTGAAATTGCATATTGTGAACATATATGCCAATAGCTTCTGCTATACCTGCACTTTTTCCTCTTCAGTAAACATACAAAAGTCAAACTGACCTTGCTAATTGATGCATGTTAATATTATGTAGAATGTAGCATAGATATTTAAACATCAGTGGATTAGATTGAATCAAAGTGCATTGGGGTGGATCCATATTTGATCCAATTATAAACAAGAGTGAATTCAGATTACCTTAATCCGATTGTATTTGAATTCAAGTTCAAATTCTGAAAAATTAATACCATTTGCATACCTATTTTTTTTGTCATTCAAGTACTACTGTTTGCAGTAACACATGCATGGCATCTTCATTTGTAAGTTGTAACTTTATTTTTGGATTTTCTGTAGAGTCACTTTCTGGTCTTCCAATTCACATCAGGGGGAATGCCACTGGAGGGGCTTCCGAAATTTCCAAAGCACAATTTAGTAAACTTTTGAAACAGGTATATTTTTGTTCAAGGCTTGGATGTTTTCTTTCTTTTGACTTTATAAACCACATCAATGAACATGAAGACAGAGGCGTAATAACTTTGATTTCATCTTTGTCTAAACTGGCTGTATCATTTTTTTTCATTAACAAAAAAAATGATTTTATTAAAGGTTAATTACTTATATATACCCTGTAGTTTGTGGAAACTACTTATGGATACCCTTTAGTTTCAAAAACTATTTATACCTTTTTAGATGGGCCTACATAACATAAACAGGTCCTCCATCAATGAAAAGTTCAGGGCCGTTTATAGCTGATATTAAAATTTTTCATTATCTCAAGTTTATCCTTCCACTTTGAAAACACTGTTGATCTTCTTCTTCAAATTTCTCAACTGAAACCCTAGACTATCTCTTCCATTCTTTTCAATGAAATTTTCCAAGCACAATAGCTGTGGAATGTCCATGGATTAAGAGAGACCAAAGAACTTACCTTATTTAAATGCTTGAAAAACGGAGACAATGACACTGTAGCTGTTGAAGTACGGGAAAATTAAAAAAGTAAAGGCACAATGGATTTAAGATGCAAGTCTGATGTTGAATATGCATAAAAGGTGAATCTTCTGATTAGGACCCATGGGTGATATGTCAAATTGACAAAGTATACCAACATTTTGTAGAGATGGAGGAGACTTACTGTATCTGAATTTTTTTAGTAATACAGACGGAAATTTCATTCATTCAATCCCCTTAGTGTTCCTGTTTACATGGACGACTTTAATACATCTAAGGCCAACATGTCCTATCAGATTGGCCATAGTTCACTTGGCATAAGGAGCCCTGTGATCAAAGCACCGGCTATATCCGGATTTACGATTAAATGAATCTTCTTTTTACCTAGAAAACTTTTTTTTAGGGAAATCAGGGCAGCTTCTTGCTACCCAGTACTAGTGTGCAGTGGGCCATCACTTGCCATGACTGGCTATTTTTTTTTTTTTGTGCTGGAACTGGAAGAACGAGGACATGTTTTGAAGATTTAATGAACAGTTAAGGACACTCTTGTCCTTTATGTTTTATCTTTTAGACTTAACCTTTGAAAAGCCAACAAAAACTATTGGCACCTTAGAGGTCAATGAAGAAGTTTGTGCAAGCAGGTTCACATCTCTTGTTTGAAGAGATGTGAACCAAGGGGAAGCCAAGTCTGAAGGTCAGGGAAGCAAAGAAGGGAAGGGTACGATATTGCTGGAAGGATTAGAAGTGGTTGAATTGTTTAGGGACTTCATAAATGGAGCTCGTTCGAATGTAAGAGACATATTAAGGGTTTTTTCATAGCTTTGGCTGAACATTTTGGTAGGGGAAGAAAACAGCTAATATGTTTCCCTGCAGGAAAACAGAGCCATGGATGGGGGGAAGTTAACAGATTGCTTAATGAGTTTTTGGGTCAAATGGTGTCAACTGAAAAGGAAATCTTCACAAGGGAGGAGGTAGACCAGAGCAATAGCAGGGTAGAAATCATGGAACAGGAGCCTGTGGTCATGGTAAATACCAAAGGTCAGTGCAAAATGGTTCTGTACTTCAAAAAGAGAAGATTGGGACAGTAAATTTGTAATTTGAGCTAACGAACAGGTTAGTGATTGGAGGAAGGTTGTTGATTTGCTGAGCATAAGATTGAAGTTGAAAGGAATATTGATAGTAACCCCCTTTGATGAATGCAAAGCCCTCTTAGACCTCGTAGAAAATGAAGTGGAAATATCAGCTCTCAATATTCAGTCTGAGATTGGATCCTTCACAGTTTTCAAATGAAGTCCAATGTCTAACTCCAAGGATTTCTTTGTTGAAGATGGAGTGAGTTGTGGTGCATTTAATAGGATTGCCATTCCATCTGTGGAAGCAAGAAATGGCAGATTCTATAGCTTTGATGTGTGGAGGGTGCTTAGAAGGAGCTCTCTGGGGTGATCTCCACTCTGCGGCAGTTTTGCCAAGTGGAGTGAAGCCTGAAGATATCCCACGAAAGATAGAGCTAAGATCTGAGGGGTGTTTTGTGTCTGTTTGGCTGGCCTTCGACAAGACCCCCCCCCCCTTTGAACTAATGTTATGCATCTTTATTCTTCTTAATATAAAAGATTTTTATTAAAAATAAAGAAAAAATGATTTCCCCCTTCTCTTCATCCTCTCCTAACCCCCTCCTCTTAAGGAGGCTTACACCTCCTTGTGTTCGGGAGGCTTATGCCTCTTGCGTTCTGAACTATGCCTCACACCTCTAGGTAGTGGAACGCCTCACGTCACGCCTCCGCGTTTTAAAACATTGACACATACATACATACATACCTACATGCCTAAAAAAATATATACTATATATTATAAAAGTATCATATATATTATATTATATTATATTATAAAGAATATTATAAAATATATTTTATATTCTATATATAAAAATATATTTTTATATTCTATATAATATAAGAACATACTATATATTATAAAAAATATGATATATAAAATATACAAATATATTTATTTTTGATCTTTTGAGCCGAACTCGAGTTCGTTGAATATTTAATTGAGTTGAGCTTGAGTCGGAAAATATAGTTAAAGTTGAACTCAAATCTAGTAGTATTTTAGTCGAGCTGAGCCAAGACATTCCAAAGTTCGGCTTGGCCCGATTGCTTCCTTTGCAAACTCCTCCCCTCCTAAGAAGAACAAGCCCAAAATCCCACCGGCTTCCATTTCCCTATTTACCACTTCTTCAAAGTCACAAGTCTTCTCTACATTATGAACCTCATCTATCATTGGTTCATCCTCACTTTCCTCCCCTGAGTCCACTTTCATCCCCCCCTCTGTTTTCTTCTAAGGGAAAAGTTCTATATCTTTTCCTTTTGTATGTTCTAACCCCACCCCGACTCTTACTTCCTACACCCTCACTTCCCCCTCCCTCAATCCCTTATCCTTTTCCCCTTCTTTCTCCTCTACTAAACTTTTATTCCCTTCTCCTTTGTTCCCTACTAGCTCTTCCACATCTCTTGTTTTCTTTGCCCCTTCAACCCCATTCACCTCATCTCTTTTACTGCACTCTCCCTCTTCTTTGACTCTAATTTCATCTCTTCCCAGAAAAGTCATAATCATCTCTCCACTATTCTCTTCTTCCACCACCACTCTTGTCTGTCCCCAATCCTCTCCCTCAGTTCTTTCCAAAGCTCCTCTCTTACCGTTAGAGGCATCCAGAATGTCTTCCCCATCCTCCCCTTTTTTCTGTTGAAGAAAACTGTCTTTAAAATCCACCTGAACCTCTTCCTTCTCTTCAACACAATCTCTTTTCTTCCTTGTCAGCTTTCTCTGTAATTGATAAATTCCTTTGAAGGAAAAACGTTCTGTTCTCCAGATGAAGCATTTGGCATTGTGAACCATCTCTTTTGTGACCTCCTCTATCGGCACCTCTTCAAATGCTGCACCACATGCTCGATAACAATGTTCTTAGCATCTACCATTGTCCCTTGTATCACAATTGAACTACCCAACTTGGTTGTTTTGTATCCTTGTCAAAATCTTACAATTTATGATACGATTCACGATTTGAATCATGAATCCCAAGGGTTTCGATTCGAATCTTATGTCTGAATACTTTTCTGCAAAAATGTTACGATTTTTGTTTGAATCCTACGATTTGATTCATAAATCTTACGATTTATACTATTTTTACGATTCACTATGATTCAAATAAATTCAATTAAGAATTAGTTCTCCACTTTGTTATGTTTTTGTTTATATCTAGTTTTGTCAAGGGAGATTTTTTTTAAAGCCCTTACTTGAAAATGATTTATTTACATTATTTAAGACTAGAAATTGAGTTTACTTTCCTTCATATGTAGGATAAAGAGCCATTATATGTGGATTTGTTTGACTTTCAAGTCAAATTTGATTCTATCATCTCAGGCTTCTATTATATAAGTGGTAAGTTCTATTATTTTAGGTACATATATGGTATATATAGATTAAAAATATGGGAAAGTCACTTTCGTATATATATTTGACCTTTTATTATATTTATATTTAATTTTTTGACAAGTTTATAAAAAATAGAAATAATCTTACAATTTACGATACGATTCACGATTCGATTCGATTCAACTTTTTCTACGATTTACGATAAGATTAAGATTTTCAAAACATTCCATCAATCAACTCAACCAAAAAAGGCCTCTTTAAATCTTGTACCACTGACCACTCTGCCATTATCAATGGGCCCGCTCTTCAGCCCAATACTAATTGACTCAAGTTTCCTGGGCCCACCATTATAATCCTGTCCAAAATTTATTTGTTTCTAGCCCAGGCTATCACCCTCTTTTTTGCTCACTTGCTCCCCAAGAAAATCACGTGTTGGGCAAATAAAAGCAGTCCCAACCAGTTGTAAATGTCCCTCTTTCTCCTGAAATGCCTGTTCACCTTCTTTTTCTCCCTTTCTAATCTCCCCTTTCTCGGGATCAGCATTATTTATTTATTTATTGATCAATAACAATAATTTCATTAGTTAGACTGTAAATATAGTACAAGCAGGGAGATAAAATTTCTTAACTCCCCCTACTTAGGCCAAAGCTCCATACAAAGTCTGAAATTACAACTAGGCCCAAAATAAATCTTCCCTACCCACCCCAATCTTTGCTAACTCATCAACAAATGGGTTAGCAGATCTCTTCACCCAACTGAACTTCACTTCCATGTCCTTGACCAGCCACTTAAATTTTTTCTTTTCCTGTCGAGATCAGTGTTATTAAAATCATTTTTTGAAAATAGAGCAAACAATTTATTCAGCATCGAACTTTTTAACACCCAAAACTACTTCAGGCTCTCCCTCTTCTCTCATTCCTTCCAATTTGTTTGTGCCACGTGGATTCCACCAAATCCACTTGGCATCATCTTCAATCTCTTTCCCCCCAGACCACCAAGATGTTTCAGTTTCCAGCACCACCCAGGGCTTCCACCGTCTCTCTTCAGCAAAGGTATCAATCGAATGAGGAATCCTATCCGATTTGTCACCAGCAATTTTCATCTTCACTGCATGGAGATCAACAGTGTAAACATCTTTAAGAACTCCACACAGAGCTGCTATTTGATCGAAGACGTGATCCAGCCTCAAATTGAAAGGAAGTCCAAAGATCTTCAAAGACACACTTCCCTCAGGGATTGAGATTTCATTGCATGGTGTCCAGTTCGCTACAGTTACCGTACCTTCCAGCAATTCAACATTCATGACCTCTGCCTTAAACTTCCCCAAGTCCAGCAAAGCTTTACTGTCATCAAAAGGGATGGGCATAGCTAGTTCCCCAGTTGGAATTTATTCATAACATCAATAAGGATCCTTTTCCAATCAATTATTTTCTTCTTCACTGACACACTCATCTTTTTACTCCAGTCCCCCTTGTGTCCTCCCAACACGAGCCTAGGAGCACATCCAGCTCCTCACACCCATCACATCCTGCATCTCCTTTTGACCCTCTGAACCTTGAAATTTGAAACTTCTTCTCTACCCCCAGCCCCTTCAAATTTTCCTTTTTCATCCAACATCTTTCTTCAAACTCCTGCAACACCTCATCAACTGCAGCCCAATCTTGTCTATTTCTCCCTTCTGGCAAACAAATAGCATGTCTCCTACCATCTCCCATCACTTCATCCAGCCTTAAAAGCATCCTTTACTATTAACTTTCTTCTCAATTGAAAAGAACTTTTTGTCTCTTCTCAGCTCACTCCATCCAGGTCTTTTCACTGCATGGATTACTCCCTCAACAAATCCTTTAATCCAACCTGCAATAACTTGAGACAGGAAAACTATGGATTTCCCTTCCTCTTCAAACTTCAAAACTTCTCTACATTCCTCGAACAGAAGACTTTTTTCTCTACCATAAGTATCTTCTTCTAGGCCATCATGTATTAGCCTATTCTTCAAAGGCCTAGCAGAGAGGCATTAGGTGGGGATAAGTGACAGATTCCTAGGAGCTTCTATACATCCTTTACCCATATAAGGGGTGTGCTGAAATTGACTCTCTTTCTTTAAGTCCATGTCTCAATCTTCTATTCAACAGGTTTTTCCCTTGAAGGAAATTTGGTGCAGGTCGATTCCCCCAAAGATTATGGCTTTTTTCCGGGAAGTGTACTATGGGAAAGTAAACGCTTTAGATAACTTACGAAAGAGAAGACCCTTCCTTTGTATTTTTCGCAACTGGTGTACCCTTTGTAGAGCTCATGGGGAGGATTATTACCATCTACTCATATCTTGTCCATTCTTTGCAGAACCATGGGCTTGGCTACTCTCTTTGTTTGGGTGTAGTTGGAGCTTGCCAGCAGAGCTTGGTCTTTGACCATTCTACTTTCGGTTAGCCTACCAAAAGAGGAAGATTAATGTGGAGATGTGCTCAAGCAGCCTTGATTTGGACATTATGGGAAGAAAGGAATACTGGAATTTTTCAAGAGGAGAGAAGGAAATGAGCAGCTAGGAATTGAAGGATTGTGTGTTGAATAGGGCAATACATTGGTTTAAGACATTGGAAATTTTCCTTCAGTTCTCTTTTAATGACTTTTGGAGAAATTGGTTAGCATTAGTGAGGTGCTCTTCCATCAAGAATAGGGTAGTTACAAGGTGGTTTCCCCCATCTGAAGGCTCACTGAAGCTGAATTTTGATGGGAGCAGTTTGGGCAATCTAGGGCCATCAGGAATTGGGGGGGGGGGTTCAGAGATTCTGTTAGACCAGAATTACTAGCTGCTGTACAAGGGGTGCAATTTGCAAACCAATTGGGGGTAGTGTGACTAAGTATTGAAGGGGACGCCAAGGTGGTGGCAGGCTGGTTGAAGAACCCTGAGGATGCTGTTTGTTGCTATAAGAGCAAAATTAAGAAGATTAATTGGCTGTAAAGGATGTTGGTTTCTATTCAGTGGGTGGGGAGTTCAGCAAATGCTTTGGTTGATGTGTTAGTCAAGGAAGGGGCAAATAGGGAAGAATTGTTCTGGTCTCAGCTGTGATTTCTGTACTCTTTTCCTAGTTTCTTTGCAGTCTGTTAGGAGATGCTGCAGCTTGCACCTCTCCAAGGGCTGTTGTATGAGATTATAAATCTGAATCAGTTTCTGAATTAATAAAATTTCATCATTACTCATCAAAGAAACATTTGAAAGGCCAACAAGGTAGATTTGAGAAGCTGAGTGGTACATTATTGCCAAGGTAATCTTTGAATATCCCACCTATACCAGATCAGTGTTGTAAAAGTGAGAGATGCAAGAAAAAGTGCATGTGCCTTCTAGTGCCCAAGGCACACACCTGAATGAAGTAGATTTAGACATTTTTTAAAATAAATAAATACTTTAATACAAAAAATAAGGAAACCTGAATATCTATCAAAAAAAAAATGGAAACCTGAATTTTAAAAGAAATTGATTGAATCTTTTAAAAAGCTTGTTAGATCAAATCAGAATATGTAATCATAACATGTAAGACAAATTTAAGGTGAAAGTGAAAGCAAACAAGTGTGGATTGTACTGAAGCGCTTCAAGCGAGCAACAATTCAGGCATGTGAAACTCTCAACAGGTTTGTCCATCTCTTAGTTCCTCACTTCAAGTTACATGGTGTGATTTTATACATTTTGCGTTCCTATCTTAGTAGGCTGGAGCCTTTATGGGGACCCTTTTGGCTAGTCCAAACAAGCCTGGGGGGCTTCAGAGATAGTGCCACTAGGGGTTCTACTTGGGTTGGGGAATTGTTAAAATTCAAATTGCTCTGGCCGAAAGTCTGATGCAGTGTAAACTCTTCAAATCAGAGATCAATTGTGTTGTAAAATTCTTCTTTTGTTTGAAACTATTTCTTAAGGTATTCAAAAGGTCTTGTTTCTTATTTCTTTTAAAAAATTTTCTAGTGCACCTAAACAAAGGTAATTTAGAAGATGATAGACCATGTAAAGGTGCAAACAATATATAAGAATGTATAAAAACGTAACCAGAAATGCAAATTTATAAAAATGCACTTTGGCTGAGGTGTATCACAAGTGCACACCTAGGAGCACCAGGCATACACCTTTTAAAAGGGGGTGCACTTGGGTTGAAGCAAGGTGCATGCCTTAATATGCACCTTATCTTACTGTGCACATAGGCATGCCTGAGTACCAGATGGGCCTGGATTACCAAGACAGCTTGTCTAAACTGACTGTTTCATTTTATCTTATTCTTGCTATCCTTGTCTAAACTGATTCTGTCATTTGATCTGGTTTACTCCTCCCTTCTTTTTGTTTTTCTTCCCTTCTCTTGAAGGAAGAGATGCCTATGACCTTGTTTTTATTGTCTTTCAGTTATGATGGAGTCAACATGAAGGTAGAGTCCAGAAGCCTAGAACTATGGAAGGATAAAATATAAGCAGTAAAAATAAATCAAACCAAGAATTGTCAAACTAAACAAATAAGTGTATGAAATGCAAATTTTGATGACATTGGGACAAGTGAGATGTTTATATGAAAACGAAGAGTAACACTAAGCAGCCATTTCCGGTTTCAACATGAAGGTAGAGTCTAGAAGCCTAGAACTATGGAAGGATAAAATATAAGCAGTAAAAATAAATCAAACCAAGAATTGTCAAACTAAACAAATAAATGTATGAAATGCAAATTTTGATGACATTGGTACAAGTGAGATGTTTATATGAAAACGAAGAGTAACACTAAGCAGCCATTTCCGGTTTTTGTTTTCATTTTGGATCTAATAGTGTTCTAATGTATTGTTGGTTGTTCTGTTTGATTTTTACTTGGCAATGCATTAACAAATATTAGATATTATTTTTGAGGCTAGATACTTTTCATGGATTTTACTGGCTTGTTGTATGCAAATTCTAACTTTGCATTTAATGTTTCTGTACTAGCCTGTCAAACGTTGTTGCCTATATAATTGTTACTTCTAGTTCATACCTAACAGCATTTATCTTTGATCTGTAGGTTACATCCCACTTATCTTCTATCTCAAATGTCTTTGTACATGATGGGGCTGTTTCTTCTTCTCCAAAATGTGATGCAAAAGTCCGTATTATAAGTGACAGTCCCTCCGCTGTGTTGTCACTTTCAAATATTCTTTGGAGGACTCCTACTCGTGCAGTGTCCCATGATTCTTGCCCTGTGACTCTTTATGCTGCCACCTCTATAAGGTGATCAATGGTTCTTTTTATAATTGAATAGTTTGAAAACTGGCCTGGTCCACTGGATTGATGATTTGACTGTGAACTGTTGGCTCAGTGAACCACTCAAACTGGACAATAAGCATAACTTATTATGTCTCTTTTGATTTCAATAAAATGCTACACTATTTTAAAACGCCTGTCCTAAATATGCTCCTGTTTGTTCTTATTTATCACCCCTTAGCATCTGTTTCATCTCTGGTGATCAAGTGCATATTAATTCTTTTAGACAAATAAAGTAACTTGGAAAGGCTTTGTGCTGATATAGGAAGAATGATAGTGAACTGGGTGATGGTCCACACTGAACTTCTGGGTGTTAATAGACCAGGGTTTGGGATTAATTTTTGGTAAACTTTTGATTGGGTGAATTCTGTATCTTAACTCTCTCTCTCTCTCATTTTTTTTTGATGAATAATAATAAATTTATTGATTCAGAAGCAAATTTAGAGTGAGTTCATACATCATCCCAGCGAGAGGCGCGAGCTGCAGCCCCTCCTTGAATCTTACAAGTAAACTAGGAAAGAAAAACAAGAATCACAATTGAGCCCAAAATAATTCTTCCCTATTTACCCCTTGCTTAGCTAACATATCTGACAAAGTATTTGCTGATCTCCCCACCCACTGTACAGTGACCAACATATTCCTTGTCAACCAACTAAATTTCTTCATTCCATTCTTGTATCGCCACATAGCCTCTTCAGAAGTTTTTAACCAACCCACCACCACTTTGGAGTCCCCCTCAATTATTAGTTGTTGTACCCCCAGCTGGTTTGCAAATTGCACCCCTTGTACAATAGCTAAAAGTTCTGCCCTGATGGAGTTCTCAAATCCCAAGGGACCTGAGTAAAGCAACAAAATCTCTCCCTTCGCATTTCTCAAAGCACCCCCCATTCCGGATAAACCTGGATTACCCATGCTACTCCCATCAAAGTTCAACCTTAGTGAGCCTTTGGATGGAGGAGACCAGCTTGTAATTGATTTGTCCTTTAGAGATGAACACCTCGCTACTGCTGACCAATTTCTCCAAAGCTCATTAAAGGAGAATTGATGAAAGATTTCCAAGGTCTTCAGCCAATGTATTGCCCTATTTAACACACAACCTTTCAAATCCTGGCTGCTCCTTTCCTTTTCTTGAAAGATTCTAAGATTTCTTTCTTCCCAAAGAGTCCAAATCAAAGCAGCACGAGCACATCTCCACATAATTCTCCCTATTTTTGTAGGCCAATAAAAGGTAGAATGGTTGAAGAGCATGTGAACTTCTGCTGGTAGACTCCAACTACCCCCAAACAACGAAAGTAGCCAAGCCCAAAGGTCTGCAGAAAAGGGACAAGATATTAATAGATGGTAACAATCCTCACTGTGAGCTCTACAGAGGATACACCAATTAGGAGAAATATAGAGGAAAGGTCTTCTCTTTTGTAGGTTATCCAAAGTGTTCATTTTCCCATGGAATACTTCTCAACAAAATGCCATAATTTTTGGGGGAACTGGCCTACACCAAATTTCTTTTGACAGAAAGGGTTGGTGAGTAGAAAGTTGAGAGATGGACTTGAAGAAAGAAGCACAAGTGAAGGTTCCATTGGGTCTAGGAGTCCAAACCCTCTTATCTGGCTTGGAGGGATCCAAACAAACCTGATTAAGACAACCAAGCAAAGTAGAAAGAGAATCAATTTCATCATCCCTAAGACCTCTACGAAACCCAAAATCCCAAGTAGGATCTAAGGGTGTTTCCAAAGGTGAGACAAATTTTGAGACCACCTCTTTTTTGTACAAAGAAATAGAAAATAGAGAAGGGAACAAATCCTTTAACGGTGTGTCTCCTACCCAAATATCCTCCAAAAAATGGACGGAGTTGCCAGAACAAACTTCATACCTGATAAAATTGAGGAATTGAGGAAGGGTGTTTTGAATAGCCTTCCAAGGTGCTGCTAGGTTAGCTTGCCTCGATACACCAGCATCCCATCCATTCTCTGACCTCCCATGAATGCTTCCCACCACCTCATGCCACAACCTCTCTCTTTCCAAAGGTCATCGCCATAACCATTTCCCTAACAGAGTTTGATTTTTTCTGGTTACCCTCCCAAGTCCCAAACCCCCTCTTCTTTACTTCTGCACACAATTTCCCAATTAACCAAGTGATCCTTTTTTTCTTGTCTCGGCTCCCATAAGAAATCTCTCATCAACTTCTCCAGTTTCCTAGCTTCCCTAACTGGTATCCTAAAAACAGACAAATAATAGGTAGGTAAGTTAGCCAAGGTAGCTCTTATTAGGGTAATTCTCCCTCCTAAAGAGATATAATTCCTCTTCCATGAGGCTAATCTCTTCTCAAACTTTTCTATCATTGGGGTCCAAAATCTACTCTCCCTAGGATTTGCCCCTAAAGGAAGCCCTAAATATGACATAGGCCAAGCAGAAATGGAACATTCAAGACACTCCGCAATAGCCTTGACCTCCCCTACCTCCAAATTTATACCCGCTATGCACCTCTTTTCCAGATTTATTCTCAAATTAGAGATACTTTCAAAACCTTTTATTAGCTCCTTTAGGTTTGCTACCTTTTCGCTAAGACCTCCATCACAAAAGATCATTAGGTCATCTGCAAACTGAAGGTGGGTGACGGGAACTTGGTGTCTCCCTATTCTCCAGCCCCTAATGGCATCTTCGCTGTCAGCCTTAGTAATGATCCTACTAATCACATCAGCTACTAAGGTAAAAAGGAAGGGTGAGAGTGGATCCCCTTGCCTGACACCTCTGCAAGCTAGAAAAAAGTCCCTCACCATACCATTTAACAGAATAGAGTAGTGACAAGTACTAATACACCCAAAGATCCAATTACACCACTTGTCCCCAAACCCACAGTTTTGCATAACCTCTAATAGAAACTTCCAGTCCACCAAATCATAGGCCTTTTCAAGATCCAATTTACAAATGAATCCTCTCTTACTAAACCTTTTCATTTCCTCCACACACTCATTCGCAATTAAGAAGGGAGGACTATTTTGATCCTCAATGAGAGCACTTTAGCCAGAATTTTATAGATGCTTGTCACTAGACTAATAGACCTAAAATCTTTTGGGTGGTTGGCATCAATCTTCTTAGGTATCAGGGCCAAAAAGGTGGCATTAATTCCAGGGCTTATAGTGTGATTGTTTGCAAATTCCTTAAAGACTTCAACTAAATCCTCTTTCACCACCTCCCAACAGTCTTGATAAAAGCCCATTGTAAAGCCATCTGGACCCGGAGCCTTGGATCTATCCATTAGAAATACAACTTTCTTAATCTCTTCTTCATCGAAATCCCTTTCCAGCCACCTTGCCACTCCATCATCAATTCTTGGCCAATCCACCCTTTCCATGACTACTCTCTCACTCAGAGGTCTTCTATAAATCGATTTGAAGTGGTCCACAAATTTTCTGGCTATGTTATCCTGGTTGGTAATTACCTCCTCTCCTATCTCTAGCTTGGTCACAAGATTCTTTCTTCGTCTCCCATTTGCCAAATCATGGAAGAATCTAGTGTTCCCATCGCCTTCCTTAATCCACTTGTGTCTAGATTTTTGTCTCTAACTGATTTCTTCCCTCAATAACACCTCTTCCAAATCCTTTTTCAATTGTCTCCTTAACACTCTGTCCTCCTCGGTCAGCCCATTTTGAGATTCCTTTACATCCAAGTTCTCTATGCGAGAAATTAGGCACAGTTTTTGCTCCTCAATTCTACCAAACTGATCTCTATTCCACTCTTTTATTTTGGCTCTCGGCCTTTAATTTCTTATGGAACTTGATCCCCTTCCATCTTACCCCCCTCTCCTCCTCACCCCACCATTCCTTCACTTTTTTCACAAAATCTGGATGGGTGAACCACATATTTTCGAATCTAAAAGGTTTGGGTCATATAGAAAATGACTCAGTACCTATTTGCATAGGACAGTGATCGGAGGTGACCCTGGGTAACGCTCTAGCAACCAAATTTTCCAAACTATTCTCCCAGGCAAGGTTAAATAAGAATCTGTCCAGCTTCGAACACAAAGGGGTTTCCTGAAGGTTGGACCAAGTGTAACTGGCTTGTAGCAGAGGTATTTCCTTCAGTTCACATTCTTCAATAAAACCATTAAATTTCCTCATGCTTGTTGAACTTACCTGTTGGGGATTACTGGTTTCATCATAGAATCTAATGACATTAAAATCCCCGCCCAGGCACCAAGGACCATCCCATAGCCCCTTGATTGCATATAGTTCCTCCCACATCTCATTCCTCTCTCTATAGGAATTAGGGCCATAAACATTGGTTAAGACCCATACACACCCATTATCTACATTCTTACTCTTAATGGAAATTGAGAATCTGCCTATCCATTCTTCCACTACTTCCACCACATCCTCCCTCCACAGTGTTACGATCCCCCCCGAGGCTCCCCAAGAAGGAGATAAGCTCCAACCTAAACCTCTAGATCTCCAAAAACTCCTCACCCATCTCCCATATAATTCCATCATTTTGAATTCTTGTAACAACACAATATCGGGTTTTTCCCTTCGGAGTAGGTCTTTGATCACCCTTCTCTTTCTTGCACTCCCTAACCCTCTTACATTCCAGCTAATAATTTTCATTGAGACAAAATAGCAAAAAACCCATGAAAAGGCCATAGTCTCATCATTTTAGGCCCTTCCTCCTATCCCCTCTACAACTGAATTCTAAATCCCCCTCAATGTCTGAAATTAGCCTTTCCACTTCAGATCTTTTTTTCTTATTTGTTTCTTTTTCCCCCCCCTTCCTAATATAACAATCATCATTTTTCTTTTCTCCATCCTTTCCAGCCAATGTCTGGGGAAGAATTTTACCCTGCTCACACTTATTTTGGCTACAACATCTTTCTAAGAGTCCTTCCTTTTTTTTTTCCTCCATCATTGTACAAATCAGCTCCCAAATTCTGTCTGCCTCCCCCTTACTACTTCCTTCCAACACCCTCTCTCCTTCCACTATCACCCTCTCTCTTGCATCAGAACCTCCTGGATGGGAAGCTGGGATATCTGTTACAAGCATAGCAAACAAGTCAGTACCTATAAAAGAATTGACACCCATACCTAGTAGGACGGGGGTAGGACTAGAAACACTGGAATTGAAGTGCTGACAGGCGGCAAATGGTTTTAAGGCCTTTCCCTTTTTTGGACAAGGCTGTGAAGTAGACATAGTGAAAGAATCACTTCCTAACGACCTACCCACTTGGAAAACCTTTCTCTGTGTTTCTGACACTGGAATACCCACATCCATCCTCACGGCCGATTCTTGTCCATTTCCACCAACATCCTGTAATTCATTAGACTCAGGGTCAGCTCCCTCGACGAAGGGAGGAGGAGTTTTCACAACTTTAGAACCATTTTCTTCACCATTTCTAGTCTTCCCGCCACTTACCTCTTCAGTCTCTTCCTCTAAAAACAACAACTCTGTATGCAAACTTTCTATTTCAAGTAACTCATTGTTGCTTTTCGGAGACAGACTTCCCAAACTTAACGTTTCGTCTCTATCAGAACCGTCATTGCTGTTTTGTTCACACAACCAATCTTCAGACCCTGTTCTGTTCAAATCACTAGGCTTCAGGTATCTCGGGTTGCGCCTATCTGGTGAAAGACGGTTCGCCAGGTTGGATGGAACCCACTGTAGAGAGCCTCGAGACTGAGAGTCTTGAGATTTTGCGCCTGATCTGTTCGATCGAAAGGAGGGATTCGGGGTAGAAGAAGAAAGACGCTTAGTCTCGTCTATTAGCTCATCCCTCCTCCCAGTCACGTGCTTACTTAAAGTGTCCCTCGGCCCAACTGTTTTGTATTGGGCCTTGGGCTCAAGACTATAGGAACCCAACTTTAAGACCTTTACTTGAGTTGCCTTCTCCGGCCCACCACAAAAGGGATCCACTCGATTGGGCCCATTTTCTAATTCTTTTCGTCCCACGTGACCTCTTAAAAAGTCACGCCCCCCTGTTTTAATGGTCGAGCCAGCAACCTTCCTTGTTTGAGGTTGCTTGTTCAGCCCTCTCCCTTTCGCCAATGGTAAGTTTTTGTCTGTTTCCCTTGACACCACCTGCGCAAAGGATCTGCCATTTGTCATATCCTTATCTTGCTTTCTCCAGGTTTGACCTTCCAACTGCCCCAAAACTTTTTGGCTTCCCAGAACTTGTTGGCCCTTTTTAGTGAAACATTCCTTCCCATTTGAATTAACCAATCTCACAGGTCCACGTAGTGCTTCTTCTTCCTCCTTCTCCCCTCCTACCATACGAGCCTCCTTCTACAGCCCTGCTTCAATGGAGGAAGCTAACCACACAGAGACAAAGCTCCCCTGTTTGTACCTCTATCTTTTGTGGAATGTCTTCTGGCTTCACACCACTTAGCAGGATTGCTACTGAGTAAAGATCACCCCAGAAAGCTCCTTTCAAGATTCCTCCACACAATACAGCTATAGACTCTGCTATTTCATGTTTCCATAGATGAAATGGCAAGCCTATTACACGCACCACCACACCATCTTCGACAAAAAAATCCTTGGAGTTGGATGTTGGATTCCATTTAAAGACTGAATGATCCGAAATCAGCCTGAACATTGATAGCTGATATTTCCAAATCATTCTCTAATGGATCTAGGATGGCTTTACAGCTATCGAAGGGGGTTACTATGAAGACACTCTTCAGCTTCAACCTGGTTGCCAGTAAATCAGCTACCCTCCTCCAATCATTAAACTTTTCCTTGGCTTGTATCACAAACTTACTATCCCACTCCTCTCTCTCTAGACCTCCCACCATTCTGCATTGGCCTTTTGTTTTTGCCATGACCACTGGCCCTTGTTCTACCCTGCTGTTGCTGAGATATGCCTTCTCCTCCCTTAAGGAGGCTTTTTTATCATTTGCTACTCTTTGGACTAAGAACTCTTTGAGCAACCAGTCAACTTCCCCCCAACCTTGGTTCTGTTTTCCTGCTGGTAGACACACCAGTTGCCTTCGTCCCTTACCAAAAAATTCAGCCAAAGCTATGAAGAAACCTTTTCTGTTCCTCTTACATTCAACAACATATCTTCTCCCTTCTAATGTACTAAAATTCTGCCAGTTTATCTGCTTACCTTTTGAACAGGCTCCAGCTATGAACTCTCTTAGCCACTCGATCACTTCTAATCCTTCCAGCAATATTGTACCCTTTTTCGCTTCCCTTACCTTCAGGCTTACCTTCCCCTTGATTCTCATCTCTTCGAACATGAGATTCTTTGCTTCTATCTTCAAGGATCTCCTCCACTGACCTGCCTGCATGAACTCCATTGTTACCCCTGCCCTTCAGAAAGATGTTGACACACTTCTCATTTTTTTTTCTTCATTGGACAAAAACCAAAAGCTACAAAACAAACTGACTACTACATAGACACCACTGAAACATATCTCTCTCTCTCTCTCTCTCATTTTGGTTGTTAATAAATTATCCTTTTTCAGGTGTATGTTCCTGTCTCTTTTCAATGAAAAATTCCTTTACCATAAAAAAGTGCATATTTATTCTATTTTACCTGGCTAACATTTACCTAACTTAGTTTGATGTTATTAATCTTTTTCTATTCAATATATTTATCCCGCATTAGTTTGGTAGCAAAGCTCTAGGTTTTGCTTTACCATACAGTAGTGTAAACTCACCATGACAAGTGTTGCATTAATTTGGACTATAAGGCATTCATTTGGAAAAGGTGGCTATGTTTGGATTTTTTCAGAATTGCAGGTGTTGTTGGCTTCTGATAAGTGAAGCATAATAATATTTGAAATCTTTTGAATCTTTAAGCTAGTTGAATAGGAAGACAAAGTGGGTTTCTTATTGTCGATGACAAAGTTAATACCGGGTCTGATTATATAATATTGAAATTATGTTAGGTAAACAACAAGATTATTGTAAATTAAGGGAAATCTAAAATATCCATAGATAGTTGTTCTATCAGCATCATGATCATGGTGCACTAGGAAGTGAAATCTAAAATATCCATAGATAGTTGTTTTATCAGCATCATGACAAAGTGGGTTGATTCTGTTATGTCTGTTATATATGGGTTATGTGGCTTGTCTATGTTGACAAGTTGTATACGATTGACCATCTTAAACACAAGGAATTGTGGATTATGTGCAAATTGGTGGATCATTTCTTTGTCATTCTTTTTGATCAAAAGGGAAAGCCATGTTTTTATTTTGCCTTGAATTGTTGCTTTATGGGTTTTTACCCTCTTCCCCTTTTGATTCTTTTTCTTTTTTAATGCTATTTTTATTCAGTCCATTCAACTCTTATCTTTAGGCTTTCTCTTCCGGTGGTGTGCAGTGGTACCATCCTTTAATGATATGGATCTTGTGTATGGCTTGTTCATATACTTGGAAGGAATGAAGTTGTAGTACTTTTTGACGCACCTTGCATCCCTCTTGTGCATCTCCTACATTTATATATTATTGAAATACTTTTTTCTTGCTTATCCAGAAAATGGGAAATTGTCTTTCTTTTCTTTCATTTAAAAAGAAAGAAATTGTTGTATGAATTCTTTACTAGGCTGAAATTGTAGTATTTTTTGTGGTACTATACTACTATCCTTGCTTCCTTTTTCTTCACTTGACTCTCCTAATGCTGTTCCATTGTTACATATGCTGTCACAGTCAAAATACTGCAGAGGTTATTGGTCTTGGTTCACAAGTGAATACTGGATTTCTAGCTGCTGATGTTGAACACTCATCGCTCATCCTTTGTAGTAAAGCATTTTCTGATATCCATGGTATAAAAGATGCATTGGCTGCTGTGGCTGCACCAATTATATCTGCAAGGGAAGGCATTCCTCTTTCTGCTAGGTGAATAACGACATTTTTTTTAAAGAACTATCCATTTGTTAGCTGTGTGGATTGTCATTATTTGTGATTTTCCAGAGATGGTGAGTTTTTTTTATCAATTGTCCAGAGGTGGTAATTCACTTTTTTGTCCTTTATAGGCTCTTCTTGTCTGGCGACTCTGTAATTCTTCTGTTTACTCCAGAGGATACTGTTCAGAGCCTCTCGGATCTGTTGGTGTCTACAGATGCTGGTGTGGTTCTGTCCTCGCAGGGTGTTGCACCACTGTTTCAAACTGGGGCTTCTGGAGCACCAAATCTTTACAAATTGCCAGCTGCTATGCTTCTTGTGACTTCAGATAGGTAAACAAAAAATCACATGGTGTTCACTCAGGTCTTTTTTTGATAAAAAAACATAGTTTAGAGAAGTACTTAGAAATCACCGAGGTTGCACTACTCAGATTTCTGATAATGGTAACCATATTGTAAACTAACAAATATGAAGCGAACCAAATTGTGAATTATATTGTAAATTGTAAGATTGTTTCTGCCTTTTTTTTTTGAAATTTGTCAAAACAGAAGAGTGATTTTAATTAGGTGTGATCATGGGTTAGGCTGGGCCGTGTTTCACACCAATGATAAGGGCTTTAACCTAGGTCTGGCCCCAGCCCGGGCCCAGATTACAAGCCCAGACTTGGCCCTACATGGGGCCTGGTTGGGCTTAAGGGCTTTCTTGACCTAATGAATAATAACTTTGGTCCATGACATCAAATAATAAAAATTTAATTATTTAAAATTTTCAAGTTAAATAAATTGTAATACATGCAAAAAAAAATATTGCACAAGTGCAAGTTAAATTGGGCTTGGCTAGGATTTAGTCCTATGGGACAAAAAATAAGGCACGGGCCTCATTTAATTGCTAGGTTTGATTTGCGTTGGTTACCTATCCTTTTATAGACGAAGGCAAGGCCGTCATTCCCATTATTGAGCAATGTGGGACCTAGAACAACAAAAATTAGTTAGTGCAAACATTGAGTGTTTTCTCAAGCATAGTTGTCAAGGTGATGCCTAGGCGACAAGGCACCCTTGGAGGCTCGCCTTGCCCAGTCGCTAAGCAGTGTTGCATACTGTGTAATAAAATACTTTTATATTGTTATTTTTTTGAGATTATATTTATAAAATAGACATTATTAAAGAAAAATATTCATTTTCTGTATTTATAAACTAATTTCTTTTTATTATTTTCTTATTCCCTTGGAGGCTCGCCTCGCCCAGTCGCTAAGCAGTTTTGCATACTGTGTAATAAAATACTTTTATATTGTTATTTTTTTGAGATTATATTTATAAAATAGACATTATTAAAGAAAAATATTCATTTTCTGTATTTATAAACTAATTTCTTTTTATTATTTTCTTATTTGTTAGGGTTTAATCAACACAAACATTGCTAACTACTGTATTGAACCCTCATTGACTTCAAATTCTGAACCAGTAAGTCAGGGAAGAACTTAAAATTTTGTCTAATCAACACATTTCTTCTTCCACATCTTCTTCTTCTTCTTCTTCCACAATTTTTTTTCTTCTTTTCCTATAACTAAAATAGGGGTTCAGCCCCTTCATTTTTTGGATTTTCTTTCCTTTCTTCTTTTTCTTCTCATAAATATGTTGATTTTCTAGACTTAAACATGAAGTTTATAATTTTCTTATGAAAATTATGGATAGTTATTAAAGAAAGTTTGTTATGGAACCTAGGGAACTACCCTAGGATATGTGATTTTTACTTAAATCCATTGCCTAGGCGACTAGGTGACAAGGCACCCCCCTATTGCCTAGCCTCGCCTTGTCGCCTTGAAAACTATGTCCTCAAGTGTCACATTGCTTAGAGAATGAGAATGAAAGCCTTCCCTTCATCTATATACGGCCTTGCCTAGGAGGACAATTTTCATACTTGAATTGACTCAAGTGTCGACATGTGTCAACTCAAATATTTATTTATATGTTAAAACAAAACTTAAAACTTTTATATATTAAATGATAAACATTTAATATAAAATAAAATATACTTGTGTATATATAACATATAAAATATAATACATATACTATAATATACAAATATGTATATTATATATTTTTAAAAATATATATTATCTTATATTGCTGGATGGACCAGGCCCTAGTCGGGCTTGAAGTGTTGGGCCCAAGCTCGACTCGGAATTTTTGAGCTTGATGTGGGATCAGGCCTGGGCTGGGCCTGCACACAAAAGCCAGGGCCCAGGCTTGGAAATTTGTGGGTGTGCCGGGCCGTGTTTTCAGGTGAGGACAAGAATGATCACTCCTAATTTTAACCCCATTTTTAATCCATATCTTCCATATGTATACTTAAAATTAAATTTAATACTTGTTGACTAGAATCATAATATTATATGATCAGGTTTAGTGTTTTAAAAGCGCAAGGCACAAGGCGAGGCGCACGCCTTTCCAAAGCAAGGCGCAAAGTTACAAAAAAATGCTAAAAAATAAAAGAAAGTTAGAAAATTCAAAAAAATGCCAAAAATATTTAAAAAAAATGCAAAAAATATTAAACATAATATTAATAATAAATATAAACTTAAATTTTAAAATAAATGTTTTAAAAAACCTATCGTCTAAAATTAAAATACATAAACAAAATTTTAAAAAGGTGCTTCTATGCGCACCAGGTGCATGCCTTTTGAAAGGGGTGTGCCTAGGACTTGGGTGAAGTGCATACCCTAAAATGCACCTCACCTATGCGCCTAGGTGTGCCATACCCTAAAATGCACCTCACCTATGCGCCTAGGTGTGCCTTTTAAATCACTGATCAGGTTTGACTTGAAAGATAATTAACCAACTGTAGGTTTTCAAGACTGCTATTCAGTCTTGATCACTAAGAGATTTTAGGTTCGATGAGAAGAGAAAGTGAAGAAGATGTAGAAGAAAGAGAGATGGAAGAGCAATAGAACACAGATTTTGAGGAGAAGAACAGAATGTCAATATTCTGCCGCCGCCACTTTAAGTTAATATATATAGGTTATGCTAGTTACATGAAAGGACATATCTGCCCTTGGTGTTTACATCATAACTACTAACAAATAACAACCAATATAAAACTGAAACTAGAAATAACAGAGCAACAAAATAACCACAGCTGTGACTAGATACATTCTACCCTACGAACAGAGTGGTACCACAGCTGTGGGGCCCACATCAATGTTCTCTACACTCCCCCTCAAGTTGGGAGTATATGTTCATCATTCCCAACTTGGATAGATCTGCCTCTAGCTTCTTTCTTGATACGGCTTTAGTAAGAATGTCGGCTAGTTGCATACTGGATGTGATGTAAGGGAGGCATACTTCTTGAGATGAGACCCTCTCTCGCACAAAATGACAGTCAACTTCAATGTGTTTGGTTTTGTCATGCTGTACCGGATTATGTGCTATATTAATGGCGGCTTGATTATCACAGTACAACATCAGGGGCTTCTCATACTCATTACCCAACTCCTCAAGTAGAGATCTTAGCCATAGGATTTCAGCCACTCCATTGGCCATGGACCTGTATTCTGCTTCAGCACTTGACCGGGAGACCACACTTTGTTTCTTACTTCTCCAGGAGACAAGGTTTCCTCCCACAAGGGCACAATATCCCGAGGTAGACCTTCTGTCATCAACACTCCCAGCCCAATCTGCATCATTATAAACCTCCACCTTCATGTGATTGTTGTTCTTGAAAAGTATACCCCTACCTGGGCATCTCTTCAAGTAGGCTAAGATTCTTTCTGCCGCAAGAAGATGTGTGGTTCTAGGAGAATGCATGTACTGGCTGACAACACTAACAGCATAAGTAATATCTGGCCGAGTGAGGCAGAGATATAGAAGCTTTCCTACCAGTTGCTGGAACATAACTTTGTCTTCAAGAAGCTCCCCACTCTCGGCACTAATCCTGTGATTCTATTCAATTGGTGTATCTGTAGGCTTGACACCTAACTTTCCAGTTTCTGCCAACAGATCTAGGACATATTTCCTCTGAGATATAAAGATCCCCTGTTTGGATCTAGCAACCTCAATACCCAAGAAATACCGGAGTACACCAAGGTCCTTCACCTCAAATTCTTGGTGAAGAAGCTGTTTAAGAGACTCAATCTCATGGCTATCATTCCCTGTGACCACAATATCATCAACATGTACTGCCAACAGTGTCAAAGAGGACTCCACCCTCTTGATGAATAGGGTGTGATCTGACTGGGCCTGTACATATCCAAACTTCACAAGTGTTAGTCTGAATCTATCGAACCAAGCCCTAGGTGACTGTTTCAAACCATACAAAGCCTTGTTGAGCCGGTAGGCCTTTTTACCTACTTCTACATCATAGAAGCCAGGTGGCAAACGCATGTAAACTTCTTCCTGCAGATCTCCATTCAGAAAGGCATTTTTCACGTCTATTTGGTATAAAGGCCAAGTGTGACTTGCTGTAAGGGACAAGAGAACTCGAATAGTAGTCATCTTGGCTACCGGTGCAAATGTCTCCAAGTAATCTATGCCATAAGTCTGTGTAAACCCTCTTGCAACTAACCGAGCTTTATACCTCTCAATAGATCCATCTGCATTATGCTTCATCGTAAATACCCATCTGCATCCAACTGGTTTCTTTCCTTTTGGCAAATCAATTACTTCCCAGGTGTTGTTCTTCAACAGAGCATCCATCTCAACTTGCATTGCATCTTTCCATTTAGGGACGGATAGGGCTTCTTGCACTGTTCTTGGAATAGGGACATTGGAAATGGAGCTAAGGTAGGACTTGTAGGTAGGAGATAGGCGATCATAGGATAAAAAATGGGAAATACAGTGGGCTGTGGATGTGGTACATGTCGTTTCCCTTTACGGACTGCAATTGGAAGGTCAAGATCATCTGTAGGGAAAGTCTCTGTGGGCTCTGGGACTGAAGTATCTGGACCTGGAGCTGCAGATGAGATTGGAGCTGGTCTGGACTGTTGATGGTCAGGATCAACCTGCCTGCACTGCCTGTGATAAACCCTCAACTCCTGATCCCTCTGACCACCCTCACCATTGCAGCTTTCCCTCAACTCCTGATCCCTCTGACCACCCTCACCATTGCAGTTCTCATCACCCAATGGAATAGGTAAAGGAACTGCCCCACTCTCACTGCTCTCCCCCTGAAGACAAGAACTCAAACCCCCACTCTCAATACTCTCCCCCTGAGGGGCAACCCGAGGATAATAGGCCGTTCCCTCAAAGAAAGTGACATCCATGGAGACAAACTTCCTCCCGGAGACAGGATCATAACAGCAATAACCCTTTTGAGTTTGTGCATAACCAAGGAAGATGCATTTGGAGGCTTTGGGTTCGAACTTGGAGGCTTTGGGTCCGAGAAGCTGAACATAGCAAGTGCAACCAAATGTCTTAAGGGGAATAGAAAACAAGTCCTCACGTGGGTGTAGAAGCAAAAAAGGAGATCGCATATCAAGAACCCTGGAAGGGACCCGATTAATAAGGTATACCGCCGTGAGGATAGCGTCCCCCTAGAAGCGAATAGGGACATTGGAAGTAAACATGAGGCTTCTAGCCACTTCCAAAATGTGCCTATTCTTCCTCTTAGCAACTCCATTCTGCTGAGGTGTATGAGGGCAAGAGCTCTGGTGGATAACCCCATGATGAAGAAGATAAGATGTCAATGATTTAGCAAAGTATTCCTTTGCGTTGTCAGATCGGAGAACTTTGATCTTGGCATCAAACTAGGTTAGGATCATTTGGTGAAAATTTTGGGTCAGGGAAGGTACCTCATCTCGTGAACGCATGAGATAAACCCAAGAAAAGCGGGTATGGTCATCAACAAATAACAAAAAATATCTGTACCCACCCATGGAAGGGATATGATAAGGCCCCCAAACGTCAGTATGCACAATATCAAAAGAATTATCACTCCTTTTATTACTCAATAAATAAGGCTTTCTACAATGCTTAGCAAACTCACAACTTTCACACTGTAGCTGAGACAACTCAATAGACTCAAATAAAGTAGGAAACAGACTCTGTAAAGATCGAAAAGACAAATGACCTAATCGGTTATGCCAAACCATAACTGGACTCACACTCTTAGAAACAAAAGACAACTTCTCAACTGACTCTCCCTGACGAAACCGCTCCCCGAGCAGATAGATCCCATTCGTCTCATGGTCAGTCCCAATCACCTTCTGCGTCTCCAAGTCTTGAAAAACACATTGGTCAGGGAAGAAGGTTACTGAGCAGTTCATATGCTTGGTAATACTACTGACTGAAAGAAGGTTAGTATCAAGCTTAGGCACATGCAAAACAGATGATAGGGAGATAGTATCTGAAAGCTTGATGCCACCCTTCCCAGAAATAGGAACCAGGGAGCCATCAACAATAGATACCTTATCTCTACCAGAAGACAAATGGTAAGTAGTAAACAGTGAAGGCACGCTAGTCATGTGATCAGATGCACCTGAGTCTATTACCCAACAAGGTTCAGTAGTACCTGGAGTTGAGGCATGATAGGCTGAAGCTCGAGTACCTGAATGGGCGAAGGTAGATGTGACAGGGGCTGATGGAGGCTGCGGTGGCTGAGCTGAATTTCCAACCTCCTTTTCTAGCTGTATTAGTGCAGCCCGAACTGCAGCTAAGGTCTCCAAAGATGTTCCTTTTGTGCCAGATGAGGATGCTAAATCAGTGTTCATGGCTACATGAGCAGTGCCCTTCTTGTTTCTTAACTTCGCAGGAACCAAGTGGGGATGCAGTTTCCAACATGTCTTTTCTGTATGTTTGGGTTTCTTACAATGTTCACATACTACATCCTTCTTGTCTTCCTTCCTCTTGTCCTTCTCTGAATCACCCCCTGATTTGGGTGTAGCCGCTACAAAGGCTGATATGGGTTGCATCATAACCTTCCTTCTGGTTTCTTCACTGTGTACAAATGAGTAAGCCTGAGAGAGAGTCACACTGTCTCTAGTCAAAATCTGCTGCCTCACAATATCATATTCTGAGTTCAGTCCCGCCAGGAACTCAAACACTCTGTTTGTCTTGATGCGCTTTCTATGGGTCTGAGAATCTTTGGGACTCTCCCACTCAAGAGTCTCTAAGTGTTCAATCTCATGCCACAGGGACTTCAAGGTAGAGAAGTAGACCGATACCGGTTTCTCTTCTTGTTTAAGGGTGTTCACTTCACATTTCAATTCATATGCTCTGGCAACATTAAGGGGTTGGGAGTAAGTTTCTTTCATAACATCCCATATCTCCTTAGCTGTCTTTGCCCACAAATAATTCCGGCTAATATGAGGCTGCATAGAATTACACAGCCATGTCATAACCAAGTAGTTTTCTTGCATCCACTTGGTATATGTCGGGTCTCCCTTGGAAGGTTCTTTCATATCTCCAAGGAGGTACCCTAATTTACCTCTTCCACCAATAGCCATCATGGCTGATTGGGCCCATTCCAAATAGTTTGATCCATTAAACTTTACGGTCGTAATCTGACCACCCATTTCAGAAATACCACCATAACTGATGTTCCCAAGACTGCCTTCTGCCTGAATTTTAGACTCCATTTCTGTCAAGTCTCAAAACAGTACTTGAATCACCAATCACAATCAAAACAGTATAGGCCTGATCTGTATTCTCAGTGTATGTGCACAAAACCGAAGTAATTCTGATCTGAAACCAACTAGCCAACACAGCAGTAGCTCTCCGTAGATCTCTAACCCCCTTAGAACTCTGAGAACAGCTTTAAAACAAAACTGATATGCTAGGGAAAGTTAGGGTTTTAATCAGTTCTGAAAGGAAGCAATTCAGTCGCACAGTCCAAACTATATAGATGAGCTTTCAGTAGGGTTTTAATCAGTCCTGAAAGAAAGCAATTCAGTCGCACAGTCCAAACTGTATAGATGAGCTTGCAGTAGGGTTAATAAGAAACCCTAGAATCTGATCGGACCTACCAATCAACTTAAGAGTAGCTCTAGATAGATCACAGAGTTCAATCAACCATTAGGGCTTGCCACAGATCACTTTCAAACCCTAGAGTAGAGAGAAACACAGTTCGGTCCAGGGTTTGATGTAAAACCCTAGGAAATCGAAGAAGGAAAGAGCTAGAATGGTTCGGCCTTCCTCTCCAGATAGGTCCAACCTATCTTCTCTGAAAGAACTTCTATTAAAAAGTAACAACTTACAAGGAAAAAATAGTTCGCTGCCTTCTAGGGTTACCTGAACCCTAGTCTTCTCTGATCCTTCCTGACCACCAACACTCTGCAACCCTAGCAAGTTTCCAACAGCTGCTAGTACCTCTGGCGATCTCCAAGAATCAGTCTGCGAACTCCTCCTTTTCAGCTTTCAGTTCTAGGAGATTCTCATGTGGTCGGCTGGTATTAGACTCACATGAAAAACCCTAACTTGGCTCTGATACCATGTAGGTTTTCAAGACTGCTATTCAGTCTTGATCACTAAGAGATTTTAGGTTTGATGAGAAGAGAAAGTGAAGAAGATGTAGAAGAAAGAGAGATGGAAGAGCAATAGAACACAGATTTTGAGGAGAAGAACAGAATGTCAATATTCTGCCGCCGCCACTTTAAGTTAATATATATAGGTTATGCTAGTTACATGAAAGGACATATCTGCCCTTGGTGTTTACATCATAACTACTAACAAATAACAACCAATATAAAACTGAAACTAGAAATAACAGAGCAACAAAATAACCACAGCTGTGACTAGATACATTCTACCCTACGGACAGAGTGGTACCACAGCTGTGGGGCCCACATCAATGTTCTCTACACCAACAAATAATGGCTTTTAGCCTACTTATGATGGAAAGCGAACTTGATTATATTTCTGAATAGGTTTTAAGTAGCCCATATTAAGGTTCAAAATATCGATAAGTGTCATATTGGTGGCCTCTCGGTACGCCCTACAGGACGATATGCCTTAAACTGACCCCTCTGAACTGGTTCAGGGGGTAGATGGGCCTTAAACTGACCCCTCTGAACCAGTTTGAAAAAAAAAAACTAAGAAAACATATATGTGAAACTCAATACAGGCCGATATGCCCCAACTGGCATATCAGCCTGTGTCAATATTTTGAACATTGGCCCATATAAGGTTTATTTTGGTAGGATTTTAAAAGAACAACCCCTTGACAAAATTAAAAAAGAATTGAAGAAATGGCAAACTAAAGAATCAAATCCTAGTCAAATTGATTTGAACCATGTGAATATAATATTCACAAGTCATGTTTGTAGCAAATTCAAGAGATGACTAACATACTCTTTTATTTGCTACATAGTCAACCTATGTGCTGTTTTACTTCATAACCCTCATCTCCAGTTCTCCACCCATAAATTAGGGCAAATTCTGTTTGTGCTTTTACTATTTTTTCATATAATGCATAGGCATTGTTATAGCTAACTAAGAAAAAGTAAAGCAGATGGTCTGGATTTAGGACAGTGTAGGTTCTCAAGCAATGTGAGGGTGGGCCTTGGTGCAGTGGTTGGATTGCTCCATTTCGACCTGGGTGACCAGGGTTCAAATCTTGGAAATAGCCTTTCTGTATGTGCAGGTCTAAGGCTGTGTACATCTGTCCCTCCCTAAACCTTGCATTGACGGGAGCCCCGTGCACTGGGCTGCCCTTCTAATGTTCTCAAGCATTGTGAACTTTGGTTTGTGATATATTGAATGGTTGAACTGGCATATTTATTAGAAAAAGGGTTGAATTGGCATTTGATTTCTCTCAACTGATGGCCAAATCTACCAAACAGGAAATACTAGGAATGACAATAGGTTGAATTGATGTGGATTTTTGTTAACTTTGGTGTTGAAAACAATGTTTTAAAACGCGGAGGCGTCCCGAACACAAGGAGGCGTAAGCCTCCTTAAGAGGAGGGGGGTTAGGAGGAGGATGAAGAGGAAGGGGGGATCTCATTTTTTTCTTTATTTTTAATAAAAATCTTTTATTAAGAAGAATAAAGATGCATAACATTAGTTCAAAGGGGGGGCAAGGGGAAAACCACTTTCTTTCCCCTTATCTTTTCTTCCCTTCCCTTTCCTTTCATTTTTTCTTTTTTTTCTTCTCTTTCTTTTTCTTTCCCTTCCCTTTCTTTTCCTTTCCTTTTTTTTTCTGTCTTTTTATATCAGATGTGCATGAGGCGCATGAGGTGTACGCTTCTAGCACGCCTCATGAAAAAAGCGCAAGAGGCATGCACCTCTTGCACCTGAGGCGTACGCCTCAGAGGTGTCAGTGCCTCTGGCATACGCCTCAGGGCATTTTGGGAGCGCCTCCTCCAGGCGTACGCCTCCCACGCCTTTTAAAACACTGGTTGAAAATGCACAGAGGCCTGGTTCACCCCATATTGGCCAAGTACTAATGGGGACTATTAATGGAGTCTATGTCTATAGTTATATATGTTCACTCTGGTTTGGTCTGAGCTAACTTTTAGAAAGGGCTAGTTTTTCTTGCTTGATCCTTAACTTGGCCTAGCAATTTTTTTTTATCGGCGTTGGCCTAGCAATTATCAGTAGGGACCATTCATAGAATCTGCATGCTCAAGGTCAGTTCAGATTGGGGATTGGAGAAGGCCAATTTAAACTCATTAAACCCCATATTGGCCAAGTACTAATGGGGACTATTAATGGAGTCTATGTCTATAGTTATATATGTTCACTCTGGTTTGGTCTGAGCTAACTTTTAGAAAGGGCTAGTTTTGCTTGCTTGATCCTTAACTTGGCCTAGCAATTTTTTTTGATCGGCGTTGGCCTAGCAATTATCAGTAGGGACCATTCATAGAATCTGCATGCTCAAGGTCAGTTCAGATTGGGGATTGGAGAAGGCCAATTTAAACTCATTAAACCTCATTCCTTTCTTTATTTCCTTATTTTTTCTTTCTTTTACTTTTGTTTTGTTGGGGGGAGGGGGTTGGGGTTTGGTGTGGTTGTGCTGGTAGTAGGCTACAAAAGGAAGCCCCTCAATTCTCTGTACTGGATGGTTTGGATGGAAGTGGGGTAAGCAGAATTGTGCCTTAATTGTACCCTAGCCTCAACTCCCTCCCCATATTTGTGTGGTATATGAGGAGGTTATTTCAATATAGTCTATGGATATTGGATGATACCACAAACTTCCCTGTAAGTTACCACCTGAAGTAAGCTCATACATAAAAAATGTAACTTGTATGCTTTATCTTGATGCAGTTCTGGCACTCTTCCTTCTGTGTGTAAGATCTCTTCAGGTCAGGCAGCATACCACTTCCTGGCTGGCTATCAGAATGGTAATTTTGTGCCTGCATACGGCAAGGGTCCCTCACCCGTTGACCCTTTGGAGCTAGCAAAATCTCTTCTTTTAAAGGTCTGATAAGAACTTGTTTATTGTCATGCATCACTAACATTCTGTATTCATATATTTTATGGTTTGACCAATAATTGTTATTGTCATGTGTTTCTTTTCCCTCTACATCTTTTGCAGTTAAAAGAAAACCAGATTCCATCCTTCCTGGTTAATATTGGCGAAGGAGACAAACGGAAAACAGGTAAGCTGGAAATAAACATTGGTTGTGAATATGAAAATTCTGCCTGGTTGGGTGTGTGGTTATGATGCAAGAGCTGAAGTGGCAAAATAGGGATTTTCTGAAATTTTATTGTTTCTGTATTTTTTTTTTGGATAGTAGGGGTATTTTCATCATTTTGACCTGTCCTATGTGGGCCTGGCTCATGATATCTTGTTCTGTTAGTTTAAGAGGGTTTATCTTTAAATTTTCAGTTTGATTGCATTAGTAGGTGTTAATGTGGTTCTTAATGCATAAGACAGGGTGTGGCATTTTGGTAATTATGATGAACAGTATTTCAGGCCACATAAGTTACTCTCTAGAAATAGATGTATTCTCTTCCTTTTGAAGCTAGTGAAGATTTCTTTAGAGCACTCTTGGAAGTTTCCTGTATGGAGTGTGATTCCTACAAACCCTAGAGTGATTCTATCTCCCTTGGAGAAAGGATTAAAATATTGACACGAATATGCTGATATGGGGCATATTGTATCCGTATCCAAAGGTGTGTAGGTACATGGAATGGGTGGAAAATGATACAACTTATGCTGATAGACATGACTGCTGCTAAAGGTTATAGTGGTGGTCATGACTACTGTACTGCTGCCATAGCTCCCTGACTGCTGTCATAGGTCCAAAAGTGCTGATTCCTCCAAAATTTTTTGAGAATTTCTATAGGCTTTCTCAACAACCTATAGAAAATTATAAATGATTTTATATATGATTTAAATGATTTTAATTGCATGAAAGAACTATAAGATGGATGTATCAATGATCTATCAAACTCATTAATCCAACAACAATTTAAATATTTAATGTATCTTGTACTGAACTTTTGGTAGATTGGAAATATGCTAATGGGCTGGGCTTCAGGCTTGGCCCATTAACATTTTACACTGTCGGACTTGGGCTTCAGCCTGGCCCATGAATAGGTCTTATTGGAAGCTCAAACATTGTTTGAAGTATTATTAATAAAATTATTGTATGATATGTTTATGTTCAAGATTCCTGGTGTTGTTGATTGTAATGTATCTATGTAAGTATGCATTTATTATGTGTTAATACCTTATTCATAGTTATTTCAATTTATATTTATCATTATTGATGTATTTGTGGGATTTGTAAGAGTTTCTTGAATGTATCCAAGGCTCCAAGCATATTTATTTCTTTCCACCGTATCCATGCATATCCAAAGCGTATTATGCTATGTATCCCTATCCAAGCTTTATTAATACAATGTATGATACCTATACATTAAACCTCTCTTTCTATCTTGTGTTAATTTATTATAGACTTGTTGCACAACTTTTGGTATCAGAGAATGGTTACTCACTATTGTTGAGGTTTTAGTAGCTTTTGTTTTATTTTTAAATTAGTGTTATTGGGCTCAAGGTCCAACAGCTTTCATGTTTGTTTTTTATGTTATTAACAGCAGCTGCCCTATGAAGGACATATTGGACATTATACTTCTTTTTATTTAATGAGTATATAAGCTATTGAGTGGGGCAGCTAGATTGATAATTGGTTTATCACATCTCTTCTTTTCATTCTTCTCTTCTCTTCTCTTCTCTTCAAGAAACCTTTCTCTTTCTTTCTTTTTTATATCTGTTATAAATCAGATTTTTTTTCTTGATTTTTCTACTTGTTATTAGAGCACTTTCTAAGGATTGTTGGGTTTCTACCATGCAGTCCTAGATCAATCAACTGCATGGTGAGTTAGAGATCTGATCGAAGACTTCAAAAGGGCCCAGTTCTTGGATTTTTTGGTGGATCTAGAACCTTGTGTCTGATCTTGGGTCGAAGAGCTATAGAAGAAGGAAGAATCCTGATTGCAATAGGACTTTATTTTTGACCTAGGAAGAGGTGCTCAAGTTTTTTTACATTCCTTGATGTTTTTTGAAGGGCTTCTAGAGGGCGCGAAAACCTCTTATCTTGGGACCTACTAGATCCTAGGAAGACATGAATCTCTCCAGGTGAAGGTTTTTTTTTGTTTTCAGAAGTTTTGTTGAGGTTTCCAAAGGGGACAGATTTGTGTCTAGAGGATTTTTCTTGTCTACAGTTGAAATTTTAATCTGTTTTGGGAACTATGGAAGGTAGTGGAGTAGAACACAAATCTACAATTAAGTTAGATGGTACAAATTATTTGGAATAGTCACAATCAACCAAGATGAGAATTTGCGCTCATGGAAAATTGGGGTATGTAATTGGTGAAGAGAAAAAAACCTAAAACAACTCATCCTGGTGGGTGCAGGTGAATTACATGGTGATGACTTGGCTTTGTAATTCTATGTTACCCCATATAAGCAAGAATTTTCTATGGGTTAACAACACAGGTAAGGAAATTTGGGATGGAGTTGTAGAGACCTACTTACATTGTGAGAATGTTGCCAGCACTTGCTAGTTGAGGATTAGGTGATTAGCACAAGGCAGGGACATAAACCTATTGCAGTTTACTTTTTAGCTCTTAAAACCTTGTGGCAAAAGATTGGCCACTTAGAGACTATGGTTTGGAGAGAGCCTCACTAGCATTCTTTGGTATAGATACATAATCAAGAGAGGATAGTAAGGCACGGTAGGAGGAAGATAAGCCACTATAGGAAAGATAATGTAAAATACAATGGGCTATACACTTTCTCTTCCCCTTCCAGGGTGCGAAAGGAAGGTCTAGGTCATCTATAATAAGGTTAGGTAGAGGTGTAATATCAACAAGAATTGAAACATCAGTGGAAGCAAAAGGCATACCTGAGTTGATGCCAACCAAACTTGGAATCTCAAATGAGCCAATGGTAAGTGGTGGGGGTTCCTATGTTGTGGAATCAACCCCCTATTTTGTCGTATGTATTGACATGTAAAAACTGACAAGTAGGACATAATGAGGTAGGCAAAGTAGGTGGAACTAGGTTGGATATTGGAGTGGGTAAAGGAGTTGGAATAGGAAGTGTGTGGCTTTCTCATTGTCTCCTGCAAACATGAGATCTTCATTTCCCAAAGAAAGTATGTGTTGGATCTGGTAAAGGAGATTGGAAAACTTGGTGTCAAACCAATTGATACACCTATTGCCTAGAACCACAGAATTAATGCATCGGATGGTGAGTTAGTCAAGTATGTTGGGAGGTACTAGAGATTGGTGGGCCGATTGCTATACTTGTGCATGACATGTCCAGATATCTCCTATGCAGTTAGTGTGGTGAGGTAGTACATGCATGCTCCATGAGCTCAACACTATGAAGCCATTGACATGATACTTGCTTATTTGAAAAGGCACCCAGGTAGAGGGATATTGTTTGCTGATCATGGACACATGAAGTTAGAAGCTTATATAGATGCAGATTAGGTAGGGTACCTATATGACAGGAGATCTACATCAGGAGTTTGCACTTTTGTTGGAGGTAATGGGTATCATGGAAGACTAAAAAACATCCAGGTCAAGTGCAAAAGCAAAATATAGAGCTATGGAACATGGTGTTTCAGAGCTTCTATGGGTTTGATCCTTACTGGGAGAGCTTGGAATTGATGCAGAGAAACCTACGATGCTGTACTGTGATTATCAAGCAACAATTAGTGTTATTGGGGAATAGACATGCATTTTATAAGAGAAAGAGTGACATCTCGGGAAGTTTGTTTGCCATATGTTTCATTTGACTTGCAACTTGCCGATGTACTCACCAAGGGGGTTGCAAAAAACAAGCTTGAACATGATTTACACAAGTTGGGAATGTGTGACATCTACTCCCAACTTGGGGGGAGTGTTGAGGTTTTAGTAGCTTTTGTTTATTTTTAAATTAGTGTTAGTGTTACTGGGCCCAAGGCCCAACAGCTTTTATGTTTTTTTTTTTTTTTTTTTTTTTTTTATGTTATTGACAGCATCCGCCCTTTTAAGGGCATATTAGACATTATACTTATTTTTATTTATGAGTATATAATCTATTGAGTTTGGCGGCCAGATTGATCATTGGCTTCTCCCGTCTCTTCTCATTCTTCTCTTCTCTCCAAGAAACCTTTCTCTTTCTTCCTTTTTATTTCTCTTATAAATCAGATTATTTTTTTCTGAGTTTTCTACTACTATCTTCTGACAAAGTGACCTCTTCTATAGGCCTAAGGTATCTTCTAAACAATCTCATGGATCTAGAATCAATGATGATTGGGTCATTGGACCATACAAAGCGCTTTGTTGGCTTTTAGAAGTTGGTGGAAGAAAACAGATCCAATAATGTCGACTATAGGAGTATGGTTTTCAACAATGTTAGAAGAGAAAGGGAAATTGGGTTGCTGAACTAGAAGAATATTTTAATTGTTATGATGTCTGACAAAAGATTAGATTTGCATGCCTGAAGCTCAGGGGTCACTGTAAAGTATGGTGGACTCTTGACTAACAACTAGAACAAAGGTGATGATCCTATTACTATGTGGGCAGATACAAATAGGTATTTGCAAGAAAAGTACTTTCCACTAGACTTCCATGGTGATCTATATTGAGTTGGCTCTCAATATAGTTACAACAAAGAATTTGAAGCCAATAATAAGGTACAAAGTTTAAGATAAAGCAGATGATTCCTTGCATGTTGAAACCTAACTTAGAGCTAAACTTAGAGAATAAAGAATCAGTATTTCAACCTATAGAAGTTGTAGATATTGAAGAAAAAATTGGATCAAGGGATGTGGGCCAATGAAGTTAAAGGATCAAGGGATGTGTGCCAATGAAGTTAAAGAATCAGAATTTTTTTTGATGAATAATAATAAGTTTATTGATTCAGAAGCAACTTTAGAGTGAGTTCATACATCATCCCAACGAGAGGCACGAGCTGCAGCCCCTCCTTGAGTCTTACAAGTAAACTAGGAAAGAAAAACAATAATCACAACTGAGCCCAAAATAATTCTTCCCTATTTAAAGAATCAGAATTTCACCCCGACCCCGAGCCCCTTATCTATGCATCTCCATTCTTCTTAATATAAAATATTTTTATTAAGAATAAAGAAAAATGAGATGCTCCTTCCTCCTCTTTGTCCTCTTAAGTAGGCTTACTGTAATGCACTGCTCAACTTTGTCCCTGACTAAGGGCATTTCTAGGAATTTCTAGACGCTTCTGGAGGATTCCACACATGCCTAGAATTTCCTAAGCCACTTTTTATAGAAATATCTTGAGTTCCCTTGTAAATATCTTGTGTATTTTAGACAGAAATGTTCTTAGAAGATGACTAGAAGTTTCCACCAAAGGAGGTGGAGTGTTTGGTCCAAATAAAGAGGTGGAAAGGTTGTGGTAAGGAGATGCTATCCAACGGTCCACATAAATAAGGAGGTGATAAATGAAGGGGCTAAGATTGCACCCCCAAAGGTGCTATCCAATGGTCCATCTTATAAATAAGAGTTGGTTCCCCCATTTGTAACTCTGGAATGCAATAAAGCTTTCACCTTCCCTAAGAGCTCTCTTTGCCTTTGTTCACTTGCCTCTAACCTTTCTTACCTTTGTTTCCCTAATTCCCTTGTCTTTCCTTTGCCATCTTGGTGCCCTAGTTACTTAGCTTGGGAAGTTAAATCTGTGGATAGTTAGGCTTACTCTTGCTAGTAGCTAACAGTGCCACATGATTTAAGCTTTGAGTAGTTGGGTCGTGACATTACGCCTCGTGTTTGGGAATCTTATGCCTGTTACGTTCTGAACTATGCCCGATGCCTCATGCCTCCAAGTAGTGGAACACCTCGTCACACCTCCATGTTTTAAAACATTGCTTCAAATCAAGGAAAGGAAGCTAGAAATGAGTAACAATATCCCAATCAATCTATAGGAATACCCTTTAAGTTTGCAATTAATGACATTTGGTGGAACCATTTGACGTTGGGATGATCCAAGCATCAAGTAGCACCATGCTTGGTTTTATGACTTAGTCCAATTCTACATCTGTACACTCATGATGATTCTTTTTATTGAACCACTTCTTGGACAATTAGACAGACTAATTGATCCAATGGTGTAGTCTGTAGACAATGTAACCAGTGTTGTTAATTTGTGAGCCATAAAATAAATTGAGCCATACTTCTCTCATGGACTTTGAATATTTTACATTAGTTATTATAGACGTTTTTAGATATCTATATATTTGTTCTTTAAGATCAACCAAGAAGTAACTTTTTAAAACTTTATGGCTGTTCAGGCAAGGAGCTAGTTAAGTTGGTTCAATCAATTCTGTCCAGTAGTATACCACCTTTTGAACCTAAAGGTAACCTTCTTCCAATGCATTTCTTGATCATAAAGAAAAAAACTTTACCTTTTAAGATGTATTTTTGTTTTTTCGCAGCTGGAGATCTTCAAGCGAAGTACAATAGCTTTGTATCTGGTAGGTTCCAAGAACTGCCCGAGGAATTCTCGTTCTGAAACCCGTTGAATGTTGGCATCTCTTGCAGCCTACTGAAGATATGAATGTGCACATTTCATTTATTAGATTGACCTGAGATCATGTGAGAAATTTTAGGCTCACAACATTTCTTGGAGTACAAAAAATTGTGGAATAAAATAACTTTTTATTTGCTTTTTTTTTCAAAGTTTATTTTCTTTTTTGTCCTTGTTCCGTCATGAAAACTAATAAGCACTTCTTCAGGTCAGAAAAGATAATTTGAGGAATTCAAGGACGCATGCTACAATATTGTAGGCTTCACATCATAGAATTTAATAGAAGTGGCCCTTATATAATTTAGGTGTTAAGAGAAATAAAATGATTTGTTGGGGCGCTTGTAACCCAGAAAGTTAGGGTCACAAAAAAGGTGGGATTCCTTTCATGGTTAATATAGACCAAGTGTTCATGTGTGTGTTTTGTATGTGACAATTTTTTTACGACAATGATAGGAAATAATATGTTCCAAAATTTTTTTACAACTTTTTTTTTATATTTGTATGGTTAATAAAATTATTTTTATTTGTCATACTTATTTTTATTTAATACGGTGATGTGCATGCATTTAAGTGTTATTTTACAATTTTTTTTTTTGTATTTTATAATCTTGTTTGTTTTCATCATTTTTAATTAATAATTTTATTTAATTAAGACATCAAGAGTACACATTTGACCCAAAATGTTGAATTATTGACTTGCCACCAAACAAGAAAACAACTCCATTTTGGCTTGGTTTTAAATTTGTATTTTATTTTTATCACCAATAAAATCAATTATTCTTTGTCACTTATTTTTCTTTAGGATATATTGAAATCTTCTTTGAAATTTCTAACCATTGTTGAAACCTCCTTTGAAGTTTAATAATTGCAATCACCTCCTGAACTTTTTGATACAGTTGCAAGTAGACCCCCTCTGGTAGAATCTTCTATAAAAAGGCATGAAAATGTCCAAAATACCCTTGCAATTACTATTTGATGCTGGTTTCTATAGGAAAAAAGCAATACAAACTTTATAAATAACAAAACAAAGTGAGTTTAAAGTTGCAACTTTACATTTGAGTGATTGATATGAAGGGCATATTTAGAAAATAAATTAATTTTAAAATGATATTGAAAGGGTTTGGGATAGTGATTCAGATGAAAAATAATTCAGAAAATAAACATTTTTGTTAAATTTCATGGATACTTTGGACATTTTCATGCTTCTTTTTAGAAGATTCTACTAGAGGGGGTCTACTTGCAATTATGTCAGAAAGTTTAGGGGAGGAGATTGTAATTATCAAACTTGAGGGGAGGTTTTAGCAATTTATCCTTTAGTTTAATATGTTTAATTAATATAGGGGAGGTGATTGCAATTACCAAACTTCAGGGGAGGTTTTAGCAATTTACCCTTTAATTTAATATGTTTAATAAATATAGAAGTTAATAAAAGAAGGGAAATTGTCTAAAACTCACAATGACTTTTCAACATTTTTCTTAAACTCACTATAACTTTTTAAAATGTCCAAGGAACCCCATGTTAGTAAGTTAACCTTAAATAGACTAGCAGGTGTTGGTGGATTACCATTTTACCCTTTGTTCTGTTGTAAATGAAAAGTAAAGCAAAAATTTGATAAAAACAACAAAAATATCTCTCAAATATTTTAGTCAATATTTTTTGTCCATTTTACATATTTAAGTAAAATGGGAGCTTCAAATAAAAAAAAAAGAAAAAGAACAATTTTTTATTCAAATCAAACTCATCTATGCTCTATATTTACTTGCACAGAACAACTGTCACTTTATCTCTTTTAATTTCAAATACAACAAGAACCTACATCAATAAAAGACCCATGGTCAAGAAGAGCACATGTGGTTATGTAGACCCAATGCCCACTTCTATTAGATGTCAGTTAGAACAAAGGTGTATTGAATAAAAATTAAGTTGAGATAAAAATATGTTTAATAAGGCTGACATGCCATTCGGGGGTAGTTTGGTCAAAAAATTGCATCTATGGTAATGTGAACAATTTTTGTCAATTGTCAATGAACACTAACAGTGCTCTATGGTGATTTTGGGAAAATAAAATGTCACTAACATGGGGTTCTTTGGACATTTTGAAAAGTTGTGGTGAGTTTAAGAGAAATGCTGAAAAGTCATGTTAAGTTTTAGACAACTTCCCATAAAAGAATGACAGTAATGAGAAGGAATTATGACATTTTGTACCAAATTAAAAAATAAGGGTATTTTAATCAAGAATAGGATTCATTGAATGTTAATGGCAACTAATATTAGAAATATAAGACATAATGAGAAGCATTTGAATGAAGATAAAAATGATTGTTCAAATTATTATTTTTATAATTAAAAAGTGACAGAATTTAAAAATTGGTACATTTTATTTAAATACAAATTTACACTTTTAATAGATAGAGATTTAGTGCATAAGATTCTCAGAGTGCATTTGTCAGGTGTTGGGTTATTGGTGTGTCATTGTTGATGTTCTGGGTTTGACCTGATCGATATCTTAGAGTATCTTTCCGTTTTGTCCTCAGCAAGGTTTTTAAAATTGAACTAGACAACGAATCGGTTAGGGGTCCAGTTCCCGGATCGAATGTTCCCGGATCGAATGATCCAATTGTTCAAACTGAATGGATGGCCCGTTCTGACAAAAAAAGAAAAAAAATGACCAAAATCGTTGGCGGTTCAAATAGTTTGAACGATTCAACTGTCCGGGTTAACAGTTTACTGATCAAATCAACGATTTTTGGCAAAATAACAATTCTAGGGTAAAATGACTGACTAATTCCCGGTTTTTCTGGTCCAACTGTCCGGTCTGATTTTGAAAACCATGATCCTCAGAGCGGTTCACTGGTTGCCAAGAGTCCAGCGGGGGGGTTTTCCTGATTGTCATGAGCTATAAGCATTGAATTATAGTCGGGAAAAGAAATTATTATTATCATTGGATGTTAGTGGTTGCTTTGTAGATCATTAAACTGATTGTCAGCTTTACAGTTGTGGAATTGGGAAGGGGACACTATGACTAGTGCCCCACCATCAGTCCATCAAGTGAACTTCTCTGGTTGCGAATTTACCCGATCAAGGTGATATATTGATCTGTATTTTATCATGTTTTTTTCTTTCGCTGCGTCATCATCTTTGATTCTAACCATGGCCCATGGGGTAGCTCTGATTTTTATTTTAGTTTTGATAATGCAACTCTGATTTGCTTATTGAGTAAAAGTTACTGTTGTCTGTGTCCCAATGCACATTGTGTATTTGTTTGTGCTGGCTAGAGACAGTCTAGTTTTTATTCATCCTGAGATCAAAATGTTTTTTGTTTATACCCGAAGGATGCATAGAGCAAAGTCTGACTTTGCTCTTTAAGCCCGATCCATTTAATGAAACTTGGCTATGTTTGGTAATCACTGCTTGAAGAATGAGTTTTCAGCAAAAAAAATATTAATTTTTTAAGCTAAACTTTGAACCCGAAAGTCTTAGAATCATATAAATTTTCATCATTAATTGACATCTGTGAAATCCTGTCAAAATGTGCCTTTAATTTCGAAATCCAAATTATAAGCATTTGAATTATAAATTTATAAGGGAAAATCTATGATTACTGAAAGACATGATATTGGAAGTGCTTTGACCAATCAAATTATCAAAGCACTCCGTGAATTTTGATTAATACCACCTGATTGGTCATCTCTTTTACAATGCCAGTTGATTGGCTGTGAGTTTTTCTGATGTCATATCTTTCTGGTATCATAGTCGAACCCATATAGTGTATTAATAGATGGAGATAGATTTGGTGTAGATTCTCCCTCTCATTAAGGGTGGATACGAGCTGAGCCAAATATTAGATTATTTGAGCTTAACTTGGCAGAAAAGCATAAGACTTGAATTTGGTCTCAAGCTTGATTGAGTTACAAATATTAGCTTGAATTTGACTTGACTCAAAAGCTTATATGTTTGAGCTCAGCTCAGCTTGAACTTGAAAATGAGCCAAGTTTTAAATAAAAAATAAAAAATTATATATAAATTTAAAAATATTATATATATATATATATATGAGCCAAGTTACAAATATATACCATTTAAACCCTTACGAATAATATGTATTATATGCATCATTTTATATTCATATTATAACTATAATATAAAACATAAATACATATATATATATATATATATATATATATATATATATATATATATATATATATATAATATGTGTTTGTGTGTGTATGTATGTATATGTATGAAGTATCTTATACTTTACATGTCAATATATTTGGGGGCTGGGATAGACTTGAGTTCGGTGGGCCAGGCCTGAAGTATTAGGCCTTGGCTTGGCCCTAAAGCTTTTGGGCTAGGCAGGGTGGGGCTAGAAATGATCACACCCATTTTCTGTTGAGCAAAGTTGGTCCAAGTCCATAATTGAAGCATTACCCTAGTGAGAGTGGCCAAATTCTGAATTAATTTTTATTATTTTAAATGGATTTTAGTTACACCTCAAATTAATAAAAAATAACTTTATTGTTAATACGTATATTAATTACTAATTTAGTTTTTATTATTTTTATAATGTATAATTAAAATTAATTCTAAAACTTTATTAATGTAATTATTTTAAAAGGAATACAAATTAATAAATTAAATTTAAAATCTATAATTTTTATTAGTAAATTTTACTAGCTATTACTACTTCTATTATTTTAATTATTTTTAAATAAAATTTAAATTACTAAAAAGTAATTATAAAGAAAATATTAGTTGTTTTTTTTGGGAATGTGAGAATGTTTTGAAGAAAGGCTTAAAAAATAAGTGTTTTAGAAGGAAACATTAGATGGAGAGAGAGAGGGAGAGAGAGAGAGAGAGAGAGAGAGAGGAGTAAAAAAGTTAGATGGTGTTAAGAAATGTTTAGGAGATGGTGAGAGATAATTTAGGTGATGTTTTAGGAGAAAGGTTTAGATAATTGGAAAGGTGATCCAAGTATCCAACTGCTGCTCAAGACCTTAGGGCCAATATTCCCTTTACTCATGAGCCCAAGTGTGGACCATAACAAGATGTTCAACATTGATGCTGGTCAAGGCGATCAACTTCTCACTGGACAAACTCTAAAGCTAGCTATTAAGGCTGTCAATTCTAAAAGGTATCCTAAATTAGGTCAAAACTGAAGCAGTCTAGGACTGGCTGAAAGCAATGCTGAAGTGGAAATTTCATGTTGTCTAGTCTTAAGCCCATGTAAAATTTGGTCAAGTTTGGGCTACACCTTTCTCATATCGAACTGAAGGCAAAAGTTTAGTAGAAGAATCTAGCTAATAACCTATCTCACTATCTGCAAATCCACCTCTCTCTAGGTTGCAAGTTCAACCTGTATTGGGCTGAGACCAAACTGAATAGACCCAACTTCATCTTAGGTCAGGTTGTTTGACTACCAACTCGGCCTAATTGGTCTGAAAAATCCCAATCTACCCATTGGATTAGACTTGGATTGCTCTTTCATATACCCATCGACTCAAGCTGGTAGGGAGCTTCCTAATTGGGTCAAGGAGGGAGCTTCTCGGCACAGACCCACCTATTTCTGCCACCTAGAGGGATCCTGTGACCTTTGATGGATAGGGTTCCCACTGCATTGGCCAACTATTCACTTTTGCAGTCCACATGAGCCCTTTACCATCAATTTGAAAAACTCAACCTCATCTGGCTTGGACTCCGGCTCAGGCCCACTGAAAATTCAATAAAAGCCCAACAAAAGCCAACCCAATTATTCTAGTCACTATTCCTTTCTTTTTTCCTTCTAATTTTAAAGATGCCCATGAATAATTGAATAAATTCTTTTGCCAATCAGTCGCAAAAATTATTGCACAAATACAAATTCTTTTTATGTCTCAAAGGAACTTGCCAAAGTTTCTTTTGTCATTTATGAGATACATCCATTAGCTTAGTGGCCAGGATATTGGATAATTATTAAGAGAGGCAAAGTCCACTTGAACAAAGGGCCCCCTAAATCTCAGCTTCAGATGAAAATAAATTCCAAGCAATTTGAAGTTTGAACCAACAAGATTCTATTGTAATTGAAATGATTCTCTAATACAAAACCAAAATTGCCCTATTGATAGTTATTTGGAATTGTTTTATCTAGTTTTGATTTGTTTTAAAATTGCTTCTTAAAACAAAACACACAAGATATGTTTTACCATGCTGTCCAAAAGGTAGCATTTGAGCATAGCTACTTGCAAGAGCTATAGGAGACAACTAGGGTGGTGGCTCATTACGATGGATTCATTCACCTGCTCTACATCATCAACTTTCCACGTGGCAAGCCTAACATCTATTTGAAAATATGAAAAGAAGAAAACAGTACATATATAGGTCGTTATTGACTGAAACAGAGTTGAGCATAGTGGGGTATGAGACTGACCTAGACAAAGGCATCCTTTAAGGCTTCCTTTTCATCCTAGTTTGTTTGAAAAGATTCATTCAAGACAATTGTAGGGCTATCATTCACAAGAAAAAAGTCCGAAGCACTGATGTTTGTACCACCAAGTACTGAGCAATACAGGGGCATTATTCATGCATGTTGGACTCCTTGCTTTCTTAAGACCTAAATTGTCCCTTCTGATATAGTAGATGGTCTGGATTTTCCATTAAAGAACTCCCTCCTCAGCTCGTACAGACAAAGATGAATGCATTGCTCAACGTTTTAGAGTAAATCAAGTAAACAAAAGAAATAGAAACAAAGTTTATTAGTGTGTTTTGTTTAGTGCCAAGTTTTATTTATTTGTTTGATTAAGTAGGGGATCCACTAAATTGGCTACATGTTTAATCCCACAGTCCATCTCAGCCATACACAGAATTTATTGGTTACAACTATTCCTGTGTTGAAATTTTTTACTGTAATAAATAAATTACTCATGCAAGTTGTTTCGTTGGCTAGCAATTTTACTGTAATAAATAAATTACTGTGTTGAAATTTTTTACTGTAATAAATAAATTACTCATGCAATTTCAACGGAACTCAGATTCAGTCCTCACAAAACGGCGCTTACACCGTTCTCACAGCAACTGCCTATTGGGAAATATTTCCAATACACAGCTGCAAGTGTCTGGTGTTAACATCGTTTTGTAAGGATTGAATCCAATCCAATTTCCGATGTATGACTGCAATGTCTTGTGGATAGATGGATAAGGTTCTTGTAGGTAAGTGATTCTAAGTCATCCTAAGACAAATTATTCTCATCAGTAAAGGGTGGGGAAAGGGATCTGAAAACTGCTTTTGATCTTCTAACTAATGGCTCACTTGTAGTCCATGTCAATGCTTTCAAATCACTGTTGACCTAGCTGGTCGAACTGTTTGAACCGTCATCTAGCTAAGATTCTGGGTCCAGTTCAGTCAAGACCCGACAGACAGTCAAAAACTGTTGATTTGGTCAAGAACCGTTCAACCTGGCTGGTTCGATTTGGTGACTGAGTCGCGGGTTGCGCGTTTAATACATGTAAACTTTCAGATACCATAACTTTGCAATCCGATGTTCAATTGTGGTGACTTTTTTTTTTTTTTTAGATTTTGGGTAACTTATCAAGATCTATGCATCGCAAGGGGCCACAGGCACCTTGCCCCATTATTTTTTGTGAAGAAAACCCTTTTTAGCCTCAAATTACAATTTTTAATATATTTTATAAATAAAAAATTAAAAACTGAATTAGAAAACATAAATTAAATATAAAATAATACATATAGTATATCTAAAACATATTTATACATTATTCATTTTTAAAATACATATATATATATATGTATATGTGTATATACGGCACTGCCTGAATATGCTATAATTCTTACCAAGGATTTAAATCCAACTGCTTTTGATAAAATAAGATAGAAAAGATTATTGGGTAGAAAGTAAGAAAATAGTATTGGCGCACTTCTACCTAAAAAAGAACAAGAAAATTAAAAGAGAAAAAATTGATTTATTTATATTATGCAATGCCAACTTTTGCTTATTTATATATGGTTTTGGTCAAAGACAGTTCTTTCTTTTTCTTTGCAAGACTTAGCAATTATTGTCTTTTTGTTGAGCAATCCATGAGAAGATTAAGTTGTCTTCAAAGATTCCTGCACATGAGAACACAGTTTCCAACAACTCCATACAAAGATTGAACAACCCATCTCAAATTTATCTCTTTCTATACAAAAATAACAATAGTCTATTTATATAGAGAATTTTATAAATATAAGCTCTTCAGTGTTGCCCAAAATTTAAGAAACTAAAAATAATAATAAAGCAAAGAGCATACTCAACACTCAAGAAACAGCTCTTTTCAGTCAGACAAGTGGCTTTTTTCTTCTTCTTCTTCTATAAGTGGAGTAAGAACCAAGACTCGTTTCACACTTGAAAGAGAATGAATGATTCCCATATGCAGAAAGCCATGAATCATGGCCCTTTCATTAAGTTTTAGCTACTTGCATTTCATGCTTAGAAAGTATTGGGTAGACTTGTTTCTAACCGTTGCACATGCATTACATGGGACCCACCATTAAAAACTCACCAACAGTCAGAGATCTCTTTTACAAAACTTGACATGGATAGTCTTCCTACACCATTCATTTATTAAGGAGAGTGAAATCACTGACCCGACCCACCAACCAACCCGTCTTGTTTGACATAAATAATAAATCAACCCATTAATAATTGGGTGGAATCAGGGTTCAACTAACACGACTTCAATTGTTTTGTCCTTATCTACCCATTGCCACCCTTTGCATTCACCATGTTAGGCCATCTAAACCTTTGATGGGCATTTGTTTGGTAAGGCTGGTCTAGATTATTTAATGATTTTAATTAATAAAATAAGTATATAACGAAAAAGTTTAGGCCTTATTTGGTTCGTAGAAATAGGGATCTGGAATCGGAATTGGAATGGACTGTTCTGATTCCAACTGTTTGGTTGGGTGAAATTGAAATTCCATTCTCATTTCTGGTAAAATAGCATTTCTCCATTTGAGGGAATGGCTATTCTTTGCCCCTCCCAATAGAATGAAATTCCATTCCTATTGATTTTAATTCCTATTCCTATTCTTATTTGAACCAAATAATATATAGGAATAGACCCTTCCGATTCTGATTCCAACTACAAATCAAACGGACCCTTAGTATAATAAAATAGCTAGTCACCCAAACATGGCATTCAGCAGTTAAGTAGCTTACCTTGAATTGAATTACTTATTAAGAAATAGATAATTTAGTGATAAATCCAATCTGTGACCGGTTCATGGGTTTGGTCCATCTGGGTGAGAGCGATTTCCTCAGACGGAGACCCAATTTGAGGTCCTACACTCTAGACGGAGCCTATTAATTGCAATCCTCCAGGTGCCCATTTGGGAGGGAGTAGGGCTTTCATTCAGTGACTTCTGGTTTTGTTAGGTGGGTTCTACAAGTACAGCCTACAAGTTATGTTTGGTGAAAAATTTGAAAAATTTAAATTTATTTTCCTTCAACCAAAAAGTTTGCTTTATTTCATCCAAGTTACTTTAAAGTAATGTTTTAAAAAATAACTTAGAACCGGAACCGCTTTAGTCATTGTCAGTGGTTCGACTGTCCAGTCTAAACAGATGGCCCTTTGCAATTTATAAAATAAAAATATAATTAAAACAAAAAAAAAAAACGATCAATAACCACTATCACTAGGTCGAATGAATTGATGGTTCAATTGCTCATGTCAGCAGGTCACTGACCAAGTTAGTGGATTTTGGCAGAAGACCAGATCAGGAGTGAAATGAAACCGATTGCCTAGATGATTTTCAGGCCAAATGGTTCGACCATCCAGATCAATAACCATTTAAAAACCATATTTCAAAGTGACTCAGTGAAAGCAAGTCAAGCAAAGCTGAAGCCCTCTCAAAGGGGCCTTAAAAAAATATAAGTATGTGTTTGGTTCTGTTTATGTTTATTGAATAAATGTTTGTACTTTATTTGCTGGTAAAATCGAGAAATGCGATAATTACAACTGTTTATGACAACTATGTGCCACTAGGCGTCACGAAGCTCTACATCAGCATAATAGTGAAAAAAACACCTAGTCATTTATGAAAGCTTTAAAAAATAACTTTTACAAACGGGTGGCATACACATAAACCAAAGTTGATTTTTTTTGCATTTTTGATGCATGCAAAAGAGCAAGAAAGAAAAAATACTGAAGTAGTGCTTATTCGACACTCTCAATAAATATTTACTGAATAAACGTAAATGGAACCAAACACCCTCTGAATCGCCCCTTGACCCACCCTACACCCAATAGCTATTCTACATGGTTTCAATTATAAAATCATTTTTGACTTGGTAAAGAAGAGGCCCACCACTGGAGATCTTGGACATGATCCAATGGTTTCCACCAATTCCTCAACGCCCACTAAAAAGGAACGAAACCGCCACCTAGACCTTATTAAAAAAAAGGTTTTCTTCTTCCACTTCATCCTCTAAGTGAAATTGTCATTATCCCCCATTATAACAAGATAAGATAGGTTGAAATGGGGATGATCACTATCCCCATTGTACTCTTTTGATTTATTTAAGCTTTAAAGTGTTTAAGTGGGCTACCCAAAAACAAAAACAAGTGTTTAAATGGGGACAAACACAACTAGATGTTGGAATTTGACGAGTGTTCAGGCCTCTCTAAGGCCCCACACTCTTATTTATTTATTTTTCTATTTTTCTAGTTTTGCTATTTATGTTGTGATTCACCGACACTGTAGAGAGTGGCGTTTTGGAAAGGTGATTAGGGACCGTGAAAGGGAAACCAGGACTAGGAGGAACTGAGAAAGACGTGAGTCACGTGAAGGGTGTTCAGGTGGAACCATCTGTACGTACGGATTACAATCTGAGATGGCATCTCCACCGTTGATTTAGTGAGGTCCATTTCCATGTCAGAAAATAGTGTGGTCAATCACGTGATAGCGGCGAAGGCTAAGGATGTAATGTGTTGGCCAGGAATGTGGCGTCACGGGAGGTTGTTTCTCCATGTTGCTTGTCGTATACGGATTTTGTTCCCACCGATCCGTCATCAAAACGTGCTCACACAAGCATTTATCGAATTTACCTTTTCTTTCATCTGTTCACACTCCACTATTTGGACCCTAGTCTAGGGAATTGGTTAAGGAAGCTTGGGAATGCGAAGCCAATGGATCTAAAGCCATGCAATTCATTAAGAAAATGAAACAATCTACTTTACAGGTTCAAAGAGTGGAGTGTTGAGCATTTTGATAATATTCATAATGTTTGAAGGGTTAGAAATCAGGTTTGATATGGTCGAATTAGGTTTGGTGGTTAGCTGAATTTATAAAGATATTCTAACTTAATTCAGAAATCAATTTTTTGGTGACTTTGAAATCTGATATTTTGAGATCGATCTTGTATAGAATTAGATCAGATTTGAAAGTCAGATTAAAATTGATTATATTTAATATTGAGACCATAAAACATAGCTATCAAAGTGGTAGTTCATGTTCAATATCAGTCTCAAAATCGTCCTCTAACTGAAAATGACGTAGTGTGTATGTGAAACCGATTTAGCAATGCCATTTCAACAAAAACCAGTCTCCAACTTGCTTGGATCGAATTGGGTATATGAACTTGATATGCTTTGACATTTTTTTTATAAAAACACGATAAGCGATTGATAAAAATCAGCCTCTATCAAAGCTATGTCGAATTAGAGTTTCTAGAAGGCAAGGGAGGAGATAAGAGAACAAGAGAGTGGAGAGAATTAGTTGAATTGGACTCTCTCCTAATTAGGAGCTAATCCAAATCAAATTTGGATAAGGAGTTTATTTTTAATTGATAAGCGTTATCTTGTTAAGAGGATAGATGCTCCATACCTAGATCCATGCTCATTTTCAACCCAGGTCACATGACAACTTAAGTTGTCATGAGATCACTTAACTAATTATGTTAGTAATGGGCCTTAGGCCCATTTTCTCTAATGGTTCATGTCACAAGGTGTTGCATGGCCACTTTGGGCATGCATATTGTATGACGTGAGGCCCAAAAAGGTCTCACACAAGTCTATAAGGGTTTGGCCCCACCTCTAGTAGATGTTAGGTCGAATTCACTACTTAGGGGCAATGAACTCCTGACCCAATCATTTTGAGCTCAGTTTGGGCCCAACATTTATACATAAATAATCCTTAGACTCAGTCACCCTATAAAGATCCAAGGATAATGGACTTATGTAAAATAAAGTCCGTCAGGTAAATCAACCTTGTAATGGTCTTTTACACTTAACATCTCAGCCCATTATCATTAGAACGTTGCCTAGTTGGAAGGATCTCTTCCCTAACTACAAAATGCAATGTCACACTCTTTGCTCGGATGGATCTCGGGATAAAAACTTTTTGCAAACTTTTTTCATAAAATAGTAATATAACATATAAATATATTTTGCAAATCATATTTCAAATACAATTAAAATCCATTATCGACAATTTAGGTTTCCATTAGAGAGAGTGTAAAGCCTGATATTCATTTTGTTTGACAAAGGGCCTATCTTATCACTATGATCATCCACTTAAGTAATTTCTCAAAGTGCCCTAACATGCCTAGGTATTTGACCCTTAATGGATCTCACTAGTAGTAGCATCAAAGACAGCTCAGTTTAATACTTGGTGTAGTATCATAATCAAGTCTGGAGTTAAGTGCAATTTTCTAGTTTTGCTCGTCTATTTCTAAGGTCCAGGGCATAATTGGAAATTGGTATGAGTTTAGTGTTTCTTCTAAACACCCACTAGTTGTGCTTGAGATATAACCCTAACAGTTGAGATAAGTTACTCTACTAGTTTGTCAGCACACTAGTGTCAGCCTTGTCAGGATAAACTCCCCAAGTCTACCTAATGGCTGAGAACATTCGAAATTAAAACAAGTCTCGTAAGTGTCCAGTTTAAGGAATAATTCACAAAAAATATATTGATTAGAAGATGAAATAATAATGTACTTTATTCATTCACTGGTAATTGCTTATGTGCATCAGTCCAATTAGAACTAAGGGCATACACTATCTAACACATAAAAGGAAAGAGGATATCTTGAGACGTATTAAAGACACTCAGAGGAACCTTTACGATGACCCCAATAACCGAAGCCTTCTTAACCTTGAGAGAGCTCTGTAGAAACAACTAGATAACATCCTCCACAGGGAGGATATTTTTTTGGAGAAAAATTCAAGAATTGAATGGTTAAAATGGGGGTGATAAAAATAACAAGTTTTTTTTTTCATACAAGTATGCTTATAACAAGGAACACTAATAGAATCATAAAGATCAAGAATAATATGGGGGAATGGGTCCAAAACAAAGAAAATACAACTATCTCCACTCAGAATTTGAAGGTTCAAATTCGATGACACCAATGGGATTGAGAAGTTTATTAAGAAGGGATGATCTCCCATTGGTGAGAATTTGGAAGGAGACAAATTTAATACATTCCATGACCCATGCAATCCATTTATGATGGAACCCAAACTTTGACAAAACTTATAAATGTCCATTCAATTCTATAATAGGTTTTCTCCGTATCAACTTTACAAGCTAAGATTCCCCTCCTTCCTTTTTATTTCTCTTTGATTGTGTTGTACATTTCATAGGTAGTAAGGATATTACCGTAATCTATCTAGAGGGAAATGAAAGCACTATGAAAAGATGAGACAATTTCATTGAGATATGACTTGATTCTTTTAACAAGAATTTGGTGATGGTTTTGTACACTACATTGCAGAGGTTAATAGGTCTGAAATTATTAACCATCTCAGGATTTTTTGTTTTAGGAATGAGAGTCATAAATGTTTTATTCACGATTTTGTTCATTTTCCAAAATGAAAAAAAAAAGATTTCATAGTTCTGCAAACCGATTCACCAATAATATTACATATTTTTTTAAAAAATAAAACATTTAGCCCATCTGGCCTAGGAGCCTTAAGGTCCTGCATAGAGTTGTTCACCTCCCAAATCTCATTATCTGTGACATCTCTAATGATATCCTGATTGATGCTCTCAAATATATAGGGAGATCCTCTCTCCCCTTATGTATTTGTTTTGTGTGCTGAAGCTCTGGCTAGGAAGTTTGATAAGGAGGCCTCTAATATCGGAAACAAAGTTACCAATTATTCCTATTCTGCGATTTGCAGATGATTGCAATATTTTTGCAAATACTTTAATTTATGCTTGTCTCAAAATTAAGAATATTTTGGATAGCTATGCTTAGCCTTGAGGACAATGTCCAAATTTCTCAAAATCATCTTTGTTCTTTAAAAAAAAAATGTTCTTGCAAGATTGTAGAAAATAGTGTCCAAAATTCTAAGAATTCCCCTTGACAACAAAAAAGATTCATATGTCAGGGTTCCAACCATAGTTGGGAGAGTGACAAACAAAACCTTTTAAGTACTCAAAGACAAAATTAGTAATAAACTGACATGTTGGAAAGAAAGCTCCCTGTCCGTCATAGGTAGATTAACAACAAATATGATGCCTCAATTTATTATGAGGTCCTTTAGACTACCAAACAATACCCTTTCTGATATTAAAAAAATTCAAAGGGATTTCATTTGGTTAAAATAAAATAGTAGGAACCCTATCCATCTTGTCAACTGGAAAAGAGTGTGTCCCACCAAAATTTTTGGTGGGCTGGGGGTTAAGAATCTTAAGTGGGCCAACTTGGCCAGTCTTGCTAAACTTGGGTGGAGAATTTTAACAAATGGTAATAATCTTTGGGTTTAGGTGATTTCGTGCAAATATTTGAGAAGAGAGGATTTATGGCCTATTAATCCAAAAATTAGGTAATTCTTGGGCTTGACGAGGCATCCTTCAATCCTGATTGATGATTAAGAAAGGATTGGGCTGGATCATTGGTAATGGTTATAGAATTAAGTTAGTATGGTATCTGGGTTGGAGATGAGCCTCTTTGCAAAGATGTCAATATGGAACAGATAGAAAATAAGGAGCTTATGGTTAAGGACATCATTGATGTTGGGAGAAAAGATTGGAGGGTTGTTGTTATTTAATCATTGGCTCTCACCTCCACTTGGAGGAAAATCCAGCCAATTCTCATCCCCTCCTACCAGATTTAGGACGAACTAATTTGAAGACTCTCACCGAATGGAGAATTCATAGTTAAAGCAACATACGAGATAATTTGCTTATCTCACTATGAAAATATCTTTCCAAATCATACGCCAAATAAAGTATGGAAAACCAAATGTGTGTCAAAAGTAAACTTATTCATGTTCTTGCTTTTAACAAACAAGCTCTCATCTTGTGCAATTTGTGGTGAGGAGGAAGATGTGGACCGCATCTCCAAGAACTGCACCTATGCTTAGCAAGTTTGGAATATTATGGTTTTGGCATGGTATGCATGGGAGTTGAGGATAACACGATGTGGGATTGGTGGTGTAGAATTGTGGGGATTAAGGGAGATAGATTATTAGCTAAAAAAGTATAATTCTCTTGTGGTACATTTGTGGAAAAATATGAATGAAAAAGTTTTCAATAATACTCTGTACCCTCCCCTCGTGTTATTGGAAAAAACTATTTATCTTTTTGTGGAAACTAGGTGTTAGACAGTGTATGCCCTTAGCTCCAATCAGATTGATGTACATTTTGACATTTATTGTAAATGAATAAAGTACATAATTGATTCATGTTATTTATGGTGTGTTTCTGTGTAATACTCTTAAACTGGACAATTATGAGACTCGTGTTAGTTTAGAATCTTCACAGTTGTTGGATAGACTTAGGGAGGTTTATCCTGCCAAGACTGACACTAATGTATTGCCAAGTCGGTTGGGGCAGCTTGTCTCAGCTTCTAGGGTGAGACATGAAGCACATATAGTGTGGGTTTGCTTGAAACCATGAATCAGACAATTTTCCAGTTATGCCTTGGACCTTGGAGACAGATGGGCAAAACTGGGAAGTTACACCTAATCCTAAACTCGATTATGGTACTACACTAGGTGTTGGATTTGACTATCTTTGATATGCCAATCAGTGAGATCCTTAACAGGAGTCAAAACTTGGGTATGTTGGGGCAGTCCGAGAATTCACCTGAGTGGGTGATCATAGTGATAGAATCAGCCCCTTTGCCGGACAAAGTGAATGATTGGGAATGCACTCTCTAATGAAAACCTAAACTGCGGGTAGTTACTTTCAAACTTGTTGAGATTTGTTTTGCAAAATATATTTATATATATATATATATATATTATGGTTTCACAAAATGTTTGCAAAATGTTTTAATTCCCAAGATCCATGTGAGCAGAGAGTGCAACACTTTACCTTGTAGCTGAGGGAGATGTCCTCTCTTGTCGGGCAGTGTTTGATCATTATGGGCTAAGAGGTTAAGTGTAAGACCATTTAAGGCTTTTACCTGATGGGCTAATCTCACTTAGTCCATAGTCCTTAGGACTTCATAAGGTGGCTGGACCCAATAACCATTTAGTGTAAATGTTGGACCTGCTAAGAGCCCATACTGATGGGCTCAGGGGTTCAGTGTCTTCAGCAATGAATTCGACTAGGCCTTATAACAGAGGCTAGATTGAACCTATATGGCTTTTGTGGAGATCAATGTTAGGGTCCCACGCCATACAAACAGCCAAGGTAGCCAGCAAATTAAAGGGAAAGTGAGCCTGATGACTTAATGGGACTAAAGCCTAATTCGAACTGGGCTAATAAGATTAATTAATTATGGGCGAATTTGAGATCAGATCTGCTTTAGATCAGCAAGAGGATAAGATATATCTTATCCACTTAAGAGTTCTGATCCAAATAAAGATTTGGATCAAAGAACCCTTTCTTGATAGGATTAGGAATCTGATCCAGAGAGGCTATAAATAGAGGGAGAAATCCTTTTATTAAACACTTTTGCATATCTAGTTCTTCTCTCTGTTCTTGCCGCCCTACCCAGATCGATATCCATATTCTTGGACTGATCAAGAAAGATTCTTGATTCTGATTATTTCCAGAAGAATTAGATCTAAAGTTGTGCTCACATCCCCTGCGTGATCCTTGTTGAAGAATTGCAATTCTTATTGAAGAATTGCTTTGCTGATCCTACCTCATCCTAAGCTGTGTCATCTTCAGTGGATGTGGGATTTGGTGACTTCTTTGGGCGTGAACACCTACGTTGGAAGCTACTTGCATGGATTCCATATCAAGTATATCTCTCCCTTAATCTTGGTTTCAGATTTTGTCCGGTTTGTTTCAAGAGTGAATCTTGAAAAGTGTAGCTTTTCTAAATCAGGGAATAAGATTCCTAGAAGGGAGAAAGAAATTTTTGAAATTTTGCCCAGCCACCCAGCATGGTTCGGCCATCCATATGATGGATCTCCCTTCCCTTTACTAGGGATCATGTTGTTGGCTTTGTTATATAATCTAAAGGAAATTCCATTTCCCTTGTTCGATGGGAATGCCCCCTATGGGGGGATATTAAGTTAAAATTCAATGTTGCTTGTGATCCTAATAAGCTATGTACTATTGCTTGTATTGCAAGAAATCACTTTGGACAAGGCTTGGATTTAAAGGCTTATATTTTGGGATTCACTTTGATTAACTTTGCTAAAGTGAGGTTGCTTGGGAATCCCACATCCTATCTTTCGACTTTAGAAGCTTTTTAGTCATCATCGAAGGAGATTTAAAGCTGGTCATTGTCTTTCTTAGGAACCAAGTTTGATTACCATGGAAATTGAAGATATTGTGGTTGGTGGATTTCAAAACATTGGGGAGCACTTGGACCATGGGATCTACTATCAGAATGTTTATCACAAAATAAAAAAAACCAAGCTGTTGATTGGTTATCTCACACTCCTTTTTCTGGTGATGTTCCTTCTCATTTGGAGCTGCCTAGAGATCTATTTGTAATTTGTTTTTTTCTTTGATACTTGGGGATGTGCTACCACCCTCCCCCCCCACCCACCCACTTGTGTATCACATTTCAGGTTTTACCAAAAATAAAGAACATCTTTATACTTTTTTGTTTTTATTCATGGGGAAATTTTCCAATGCATAAATCACAAGGGGCTAATGAGGATGGTGTGAGCACAATATTGTGAGGATCAAATCTGATTTCTTTCTTGTAGTACTAGTGGATGATTGATAGGAAAATCAGACGGATTTTTTGTTACATTTACAAAAACGCCATAGTACTATAATAGTCATCTTTTTGTTTTTGACATGACTTTTATTGTGGATAATGTAGGGGTGTTTAGTCTTATGGTGTTGCATTTTTGGGTTGATCAATATAAATTTGTAAGAGTCGAAGTATCGAGATGAGAGGGGAGCATGAGCAAATAGGAAAACAAGAATGCATAAGAAGATTACTTGTAGCTTGCGATTTGTACTTAGAGGTGAGGTCTCCCATAGAGCTTGTGTTATGAACTCTCTATAACAACTCTGTACATTGGGCTGCCATAAAGGCCAGGGCTATTAAGGTGGTGATCACATGGTTGGACATTACTCTAGCATTAATGAACTAGAGGTGCAATCGAGGTCGTATCACTCGCAATCATAACTCCTCGTTAAGATTGAAGGGAGATTGTCAAGATTGCTTCTTGAGGCTTATGTGATGACAAAATTGCCCCTGAATGTGTGACAATTAGTTGGTCAATTATTGCTACATCACATTTCTACTTCCATGGCTGAGGGTGAGGCAAAGGTCATTAGTGTGACATGAGTTCGGCATTAGGTGAAGGAAGTAGCCAATGATCTGTTGAATGGAACCCCATTGCTCTAGTGTAAGGTTTAATGTGCTTTGTTCGTTGGTGTAGATGGAAATTTATCTGTTGATGAAGGTGATGATTTGGAATTGTTAGGTTCAAAGAACAAAGGATCAGGTCTATCTTCTTCTCCCTCCCTCGATCTTTGATAATGGATTGAAGAGATTTGGTTTAGCGAACAACTCTCTACAATGGTTTCTAATGGAAAAATCTACTCATTTCTCACTAAAAAAAGGAACCCCAAGTGTGAGTGACATAGGTCTATGAAGTCTCCTATTCGGGACATCTCGATAGAGGATGATTCTAAAAGTGACTCTGATACTAACAACCAAATAAGTATTGGAAGTACATATTTAGTTGGGACCAAGGATCTAGTAGAGGAGGAGAGATTAAACACCAATATGTTGTTTCTGGAAGAGGATGTTAAGACTCTTAATAGTGGGAAAGTCACTAAAAAGCAAAATGGTTAGGGGAAAGAACGATTGGGAACAGATGGAGCTCGGCATGAAGATTTTTCATCTCCCTTGCGTGCATCACAGATAGACAAGGGTGTGACAAAGACTCCAAACAGGATGGTTGATGCATAGAATTCTCCTCTTCCTACATATAAGGACCTTCCCTTGGCACAATTGGTTCAATAGATTAGTTTTGAAGGGAGATCTCCACTATGACATTATGCATAAAAATTCCATAAAGGGGACAATCCCCTAAGGCTGATTTGGTGTTAATTTTGAAAAAACATTGGCTGAACCTGGTATAATCGAATTTCCAAACTCAGTGACCCCTCTCCTTGGCTCTTCTCCTTTTGTTCCCTCTGACCTAGGTACACTTGTCCATTCAATTTTGGGTACTAATTTGGGTTCTTTTCCTAAAATAGGTACTTCGACATCCCAAGAGGAAAGAACAACCATTAGAAGGAGGGGTGAAGAAGGGGAGAGTGTGTTAAACCTTAAGGGAAAAAAGGAAGAAGAATGAAAAGGATTTGGAATTAGATTTGTGCCCTCTTGGAGAGAAGGAAAGCACCTAAATAGTGATTTGAGGAGTCATTGGGGTGGGTTTATCCTTATCTCTTAAACAATGAAAGTTATCAACTAGAATGTAAGGGGGCTTCGGAGTTCTTGGAAAACAAAAAATATAAATGACCTATTAAGAAGAGAAAAGCTTGATGTTGTAATGCTGTAGAAAACTAACTGCTAGGGCTAGATAGAAGATGGGCAAGGAGCATGTGGAAATCAAGGCGTGTTAGATTTCAGCTCTCTCTTGGAGTGCTTAAGGGGGAATAGTAACCTTTTGGAAAGGAGATGTGGAAGTTTTGGAGGTATTGATAGGCAATTTTTTGGTCTCTAAAATTTAGATACTTGGATGATTGAGCGGTGTGAGTTTTAATTAATGTTTATGGGTCAAATAAGTATAGAGAGAGAATGAGCTTTATGCAATTTAGGGTTTGTGGTGTTTGCATGGGGATTATAATGTAATTAGATTTACAAGGGAATAAAAAATTCCTCAACAAACCATTACCACCAGTATGAGGATGTTCAATGACTTTATCAATAGCTTTCACTTAAAGGATTTTCCCTTCCTACAAACTTTGTTTACGTGGTTTAATTTTTAAGGAAACCTAATCTGCTCTAAATTGGACAAATTTATTTTCAATGAAGGATAGGAGAATCTATGGAGGGGTCTGTCAAAAGTCCTACCTAGAGTTGCCTCTGATCATTGCCCTATTATTCTAGGTCAAGAACTTTTAGGTGGTGGACTAAGGCTTTTTAGATTTTAGAATATGTGATTAACACACCCAAGCTTTGTTCTTTAAGTTGCAAAAGGAGTTGAGGGGTGTAAAATGGAAAGGAGTATGGTTTCACAAGAAATTGAAAATGTTGAGGTCCAAAATAAAAGAGTAGAACATAGATCATTTTGGAAGACTAGAGGAGCAAAAATCCACCTTAGTTTCCTGCATCAAGGCATTAGATGAGAAGGAACCCCAAAGAACCATGAATTAACAAGAGAGAGATAGAGACTTGAGGTGGAAGTTGAAAAAGGAAATGAAAGATGTCCTCTATAGAGAGGAAATTTCTTTGGGGCAAAAGTCTATGTATAAGTGGCTTAAGAAAGGTGACGGAAATATCAAATATTTTCGTTTAGTAGCTAATGAAAGGAGAAAAAATTTTGTGGCTAATTTACAGATAGATAGGGAAGTTATTCACTGCCAAGAAGAGATAGCAAGGTTTTTTTGTGGACGATTTCAATTCAATTTTGATAAGACCTCTTCTGTCTTGAGATAGATTAGAAGGCTTAGATTGACTTAGGTTGGAGGAGAATATCTTGAGATGGCTGGAAAGAGATTTTGAGGAAGAGGAAATAAAACAACTTGTCTTTTCCATGGATAGATCAAAAGCCCCAGGATCAGATGGCTTTCTATTATGATTGTTGGGAAATAGTTAATGAGGACTTGTTTGTAGTATTCAAAGAATTTGGAGAGAGACATGTAATCAGCCCTAGGGTTAGTGCCACTTTCCTAGCCCTTATTCCTAAAAAGATAGAAGCCAAGAAACCTAATGACAATAAGCCCATTAGTTTGGTGATTAGTATTTACAAAATTTAGGCAAATGTGCTTTTTTTGAGGATCAAAAGGGTTTTTATCCTCCCTCATTAGCCTTTCTCAAGGAGAATTTGTACAAGGTAGGCAAATTACCGATAAAATTCTAATAGCAAATGAGTGTGTAGAAAGCATGAGGAGATCTAGAAGATGTGGTTTTGCTTGTAAATTAGACCATGAGAAGGCGTATGATTTAGTGGACTAGACCTTCCTCTTATAGGTGCTTAGGTTCTATGGTTTTGGGGAAAGATGGTGTAATTGGTTCTCTTCATGTCTCACTTTGGCTCATCATTCTATGCTAGTAAATGAAGTAGTAAAAGACTTATTTCCAGCCTGTAAGGGTTTAAGATAAGGTGATCCACTCTCCCCTTTCCTTTTATACTTTAGTGGCATACATGCTTAGTAGATGGATTTCTAAAGTAGATAGGAAGGAGGTAATAAGTGGTTAGAAAATTGGTAGAAATAATGTTTCAATGACCCACCTTTAATTTAACTCCTTAGTTGTTTAAATTTGGTTTTGTTTATCCAGATAAAAATATGCATTTTGAACCTCTTATTTGAATGTTAGAATGTAAGTTCAATGGTTTTGTTTTCTCTTTTTTTTACGTTAATTCAAATTGAATTTCTTTATTTTTTTTGTATGTTTTGCTTCCTTGTTTTCTTTTAATTTTAGGTTAGGAATTTCTTTAGAGGGGTTGCTCATGGGGGATTGAATCCCTAGTGATTTGGCCTCTTTTATTCTCTTAGTAGGAGTGAGAGGAACTTTGGATAAAGAGGGAGGATGGCATGTAGTTGCCAACTCCTTTGCTCCTCTAAGGGTTTCTCACACCCAAATAAAGAATGAGAGGGCTGAATCACTTAAGAAACAAGCCCACAATAACCATCCTCTTTGGTAGACAGACCCACTAACATTCTTGTAGGTTTAATTCCTTATAGTTTCTTTTTTTCTTATTTCATTTCACTTAACACCTTTCCTTTTGTTTTTAAACTTGTGAGGCCCATTATTCCCATGTTCCTTGCATTGATGGGTGGTGGCTCCATACCATTTCAACCATGAAGTGAACCGCAAACCAATTGGGATGTTCACAAGTGGTGGATAGCATTCAAGATTTATAAAAAAAAGAACATATTTCCAGAGTATCTCGTCAAGATACCCTACAACATATTGGAAGGAAATACATAGAATTCTTCCCAAATTCTCTAATGTGTAAGGTATGATGCTTGCATGAGTAATCTTGTTATTTTTTAGGAAGACACTTGGGTGGGTAACTTGCCTCTCAAAGACTTTTTTCTCTCTCTTTATTCTCTTTCCCTTTATAAAAAAAAGAACATATTTCCTCATTCCTTTCCCCTCTAGTCCTCCTTCTTTCTTTGAATTTTGACTCAGATTTTGTAGAGGTTTGCAGGAGGATGAACTTCCTTGTGTTACTAAGTTGCTTTCTTCTCTTGGTAATGTTCTTTTGGACCCTTCTTCTTCTAATAAGAGAGTGTAGGCCCCTGTGTTCTAGTGTTTTGCTTGGGTCTTTCCCTGTATTAGAACTTCAGGCCAAGTCTATTCCCCTTAAAATAGTTGTCTTTTGTTGGGAGGTGTACCATGATAAGATTAATACTTTGGAAAACTTACAAAAGAAAAGGCATTTTTTGTGTCTATCCCCAAACTAGTGTATTTTGTACAAAACCCATAGTAAGGACTGCTACCACTTATTGATTTCCTACCCCTTTGCTGCATCTCTATGGGATTGGATTTCTGATTTGTTTGGTTGTAGGTGGATTCAGCCATCAAAAGTAAAATTGTTGTTCAACTCATCCTTTGCCTAGCCAACAAGAAAAAGGGAAATGAATGTAGAGATGCACTAGAACAACTGCATTAAGGATTATTGGGGAAGGAATTCTAGAACCTTTCTTGACAAGGAGAGAAGCCTTCCAACAGTGAAGGAGTGCATATTAACTAGATATATGCATGGTTGAGAACCCTAGACTCCTTTACTCCTTTTTCCTTTGATGGCTTTTGGAGAAGCTGGGTTGTAATAGCTAATATGTTCTCGCAGAAAAATAAATATGCAATAGTTTGGGTACCTCCTTTGAAAGTTTTCATTAAACTGAACTTTGACGGGAGTAGCCAAGGAAATCCATGTTTGTCAATGCTTAGAGGGGTCTTGAGAACTAAGGAAAGCAATATCTTATCTCTGTTTTCAGGCCTGGTGGGAGTAGGTGATTCTACAAGGAATTCAGATTGCCAACCAACTTGGGATAGAGAAATTACTAATTTAAGGGAACTTTAGGGTGATTGTGGGTTGGTTGCAGAACCTTCATTCAGTTACATGGAGCTATAGGGATCTCATGAAAAAAATTAAATGGTTAACAAGACACATGACAATTAGAGTCCAATGAGTGGGTAGGTCAACAAATGCTTTCACTAACTCTCTTGCCGAACAAGGGGTATCTAGGGAAGAACTATTTTGGGCAAGTCTGTAATTTTTCTAGTTTGTTCTTGTTTCATTGTAATGTCTAGGATAGGCTACACCTCGCAACTTTCCAAGGGATGCTTGTAACATCTCATATTCTTTGATCAATGAAATTATATTTCAATTATAAAAATGATGACAAAACAGAAAAAGAAACACATAAACAAATAAAAGTGAAAATAAATAAATAAACAAATAAAATAAAAAAAATACTTAGGGGGCATTCTTTTTTGGGATTTTGGAAGGGAGGAAAGTTGGTTAATGGGATTTTGGTTTCATTGACCAAGAATCCCATGTTCTTTTTTCATATTTATGTGGGACCAGGGAAAGTTTATTTTCCTAGCTATCACTTACCCTAGGTGGGTAAATAACTTTTCCACCTAGGGGGAAGGTTGCCAACACTTGAATGGGACAAAAATGCCCCTTTTAATAATAGATTTTTATGGCTAAAATGGTCATTTCCTTGTTTACCTAGGAAATAAAAGAACATGGGTAAATGCACCTACCCAGATAAGTATTTACCAGGAAAAACTTACCCAGGTAATTGCATTTACCCGGGTTAGTAACTTACCGAGCCTTATAGAAATTGATAGGGTATAGATTCTCCAATGTGTGTTTTAGTTCTGATTTCTTTGTTATCAATATGCCTTTAATTGATTATATACCTAAGGTTGTGCATCTTCAGAATCCCATGTAGGCCCCACCTATTGGACCTGGGAGAGGGGTGCCTAACCCCTTCCCTCTCCCAACTGAGTCTTACCCAGGCTAGTTCAACTAATGCCTTGGGGTTTGGAGTCACTATTCAACAAAAAATATTTTTTACGAAATTCCCGAAGGTTCCATCAGCCTAAGTGAGCCATTTTCTGATGCTCATAGAACTGACATTTCATAGAACTGACATTTTGATCACTATAGTTTCACTTGCCTCCCCTAGTTGTAAGTCATTTTCCTTTAAGTGATAGAATGATTTTATTGACCCCTATTTACAAATATATTTAAACAACAATTGGTAGTTAATTTGTTTATTTGATAAAAAAAGTCATTTCAACCTTTAGAATATACTCATTAGATTACAAATTAGACTAGGAGCATATTCTAAAGGATGAAATAATCCTTTATTTTCCAAAGGATTAAACTAGGGAGTAATAGAACAATCACTTTTTATTAATAACTAGAGGGTGTTGTCCCACATTAACAAAAGCAACCACGTTTTTTTTTTTTTTTTCTCTCTTCCTTCTTGTAAATTAAAACTACAAAAAGACTAACATTAGATCCTCAATATATTTCTTGGTACACATACTAAGGTGATGTTCTACACCATTAAAGTTTTTTATTTCATTTGTTTTCAAAATAGTGATGATGTTATCGAAGATGGCCAAGGGTCTCACTTGTGTGCCTAAAAAGACGTCAAAGGCCCAGGGTGTGGTCCTAGGGGCGAGGTGAGAGTAAGAGCAATAATAGGAATATTAAAATGTGTAAGAAAGATACATGCAGCTTCTTGTTCTAATTTATAGGCAAGGCCCCATTAATGGTGGCATTATGGGCACCTTGTAATAGCATTATACGCCAAATCATAGGGATGGTGGACTTCATTCAAGTTGGGACCATGTGGCCGAGCATTATACTGGAATTTAGTGAGCCTGAGAGCTCGATCATGGTCGTAACCATGGTTTTTAAAATTGACCCGGAGACTGAATCGGTCAGGGGTCTGCTTATCGGGTCAAAAAGTCCAATCATTCGAATCAAATTATTGGCCCATTCTAGCAAAAAAATAAAAAAATTTTAGAAAATTTTAGAAAAGTAAAAAACGATCAAAACTGTTCGAACAATTAACCACCTAATTCAGTGGTTTATTGACCAAAATCAATGATTTTTGAGGAAATCAAATTTTAGGAGAAAACGGAACCAATCACCTGACCGGTTTATGATGGTTTAAAATCATCTAGCCTAGAACACATATCATTGGTTTGGGAATCAATACATTTGACAAGGTCCTCATCTATCCTTCAAAGTCTTCATCTTTCCCCATCTTCAATAAGTCCTCATTGCTCAATATGTCTTTCAGGGTAAGATCGAGAGGTGTATGGCCAAACTAGTACTACCCAGTCCTCTTCCAATGAGTCAGGTTCAAAGACTAAAAGTTTGGATTGTACCTCCGAGGTGGAGGTTCTTGAGAGTAGTGTTAGGTTACCCTAGGCTAAATGGGATGAGGCGACTACCTCAGCTTTCATGGAGAGGGGAGTGAGTAGAGAATTGGCAGTTTCTATGACAACCCCACCTGTTGCACTGATAGAGGGCAAGTCGGAGCTAGAGTGTATTCTCAAGCCCATAGACTTGGGTAAGATATGCTAGCAATACTATATTTTGGACCAATTTGTAGTTAGACTCCCCAAGGCCAATGATAAACCATGGACAAGCAGAAAAGGAAAGATCTACATGTTTGAACATTAGCTCCAAGTTGGTCTCCGATTGCCCTTTCACCCATTAATCCCTGAGGTGTTGAATTACTATAGCATCCTGATCAATTAAGTGGCCTTAAACACCATTAGGCTTATGATCAGGGTCATTTCTACAGCCCACCGTAGTGAGTTGTTGTAGCATTGAACTTCTTGAGTAGCTCCGAAGTCCTTGAATTGATATTGTAGCCTTTTCATCCTTGAAATTTTGTGGAGCATCTTCATTGGACAAATTGGAGATTGTATTAGAGATGTGAAGCTTATGCATCTGAATCAAATAATGCTTCTACTTCTTCATCTTCATTAACAAGTTTGCTTTAACATAATTATGTCTTTGAAATGCTTACTTAAGTTAATTGCATATTTAGCACACTATTAATAATCTCAATGAATTTGTTATCATCAAAACACATAGGGTCAATAGTTTAATGGTGTATTGCTCTCATACGAACTTGCATGACTTGTCCTTCTTATTATGTGAGCTGCCAAACCTCGACTCATCTCTTTTCTTCATTTTCGTGTCATCCTAGCACTATAAGAAAATTGACCTTTGGCAACAGTCAAAATTTGTTCCCAATATAGGAAAAATTATTGCCTAATGTTTTAGTTACAACTGAACAAGTTGTGGCTAGTAAAGCCGTTGTTAAAAGTTTTTAGCAACAATCAATTGTTGCAAAATATACTATTCACAACAGTTGGAGAAGCTGTTGGTAGCAATAGTGTTTTGTCACAACCAATTGACATTGTTGCCAAATGTTTTGTTTTAGCAACAATTAATAAAAAAAATCATTGCCCCTATAAATTTTTAGCAATAACTACTTAATTGTTGCTCAATGGTACCTTTAGCGACAATCATACTAGCTGATGGTAATTATAAATTTGCAACAGTTAAAATTTTGTCTCTAATTAGCATCTTAGGCAACAACCCTTTTGTTGAATAGGCAACAATCAAGCAATTGTTGCCCCAAAATTTCATATACAACAATCATGTTAATTGTTGTTAGCAACAACTGGACAATTGTCTCTTATGCTCATTTATGGCATCGGTTTTCCCAAACTATTGTTGAAGTAGCAACAATCAAGCATTTGTTACCTTAACTATTGTCAATTATCATTTTAATTGTTGATATTTAATTTAACAAATTGTTACAAATATTATAATAATTATTGTCAATCATCTAAATAAAATACACTTGTAAAATGTCAATATGTGAGCCCATTGATATTATAAAAGATAAAAGTTGCATTCCAACTATAATTCATATGCAACTATGTTAATAATATTTTACAATTTCCAAATTCATATCATCTAAATAATACAATTAACAAGAACTTTGATCTAATGCATAATACAATTAACACAAAATTTGATCCAATGCCTCCATCCACATATTTGGAGTTGTGTCTTCCGCTACATAACCACGATAGCTAGTTCGTTGAAAATAATAAATAGCTCATGAAAGGTTGATTCTACATCCTGAAGAGCTCTAACTTATCTCTACATTTGGCAAGTGTTTGCAAACTTAACATTGGCATATGTTCAATGGTCACAAGACCAGTGACCTGAACCATCCAGTTTGACTAGGAGCTTGGGAGGCCATTCCTTTGCCTCTTCCACCTCTGGATATGTTTCCTCTCAAATTCTTAGAGCTTGTTGTTTTGCTACAAGCACCATGGGAGTCAACATCTGATAAACTGTTCTCCAATGCTCGTACCAAATTCTCAAAGTAGTTTCGAGTCACACTATCATTAAAAGTAAACAGGCTATTAAATTTTAAAAGTTCAGATTTCTATTGTAAATCACAGCTGAAATTGGAGAATAACAAGCAAGATAGGATTGATGAAGGTGTTTCCCCCTTTCTTATTCCATTAAGGCTTTCTTTCTAGGCTTATATTAAAAAGGTGCTTATCCCTCAAATGATGATTGATATTTGATGAAACAAATCATGTCCCACACCTTAATACCAAATATCCCCACAATGTTTAGTTCCAATAGTATATATGTGTTCTAGTAGTTACCTAGTCAGCCCAACAAGCTTTGTTCAGAACTCATTGAAGTCTTCTGATGGGCCCTCTGCATTTAGATAAACTTGTAGTTCCTTCTCAGCACATTGATGAAGCCGTTTTAACCTAGACTCAGCCTCACCTATAGAACAATTATCTTACCAACTCTAAAAAGAAGATAGCAAACATAGACGATAAAAATATGTACAGTGCAAATACAAATACAAATATGTATAGTGTAAATATATACAAAATAATACAAAATACATAGCTTTGCACTCTATATATTTGCACTTGTACTCCTTCCAAATTGAGCCTATAGAGTTAACGATTAGACTATAGATCAACTTCCTGGTTTCATTAATTAAAACTTGAGAGTTTCTCTTTGGGGAATCTGGGCTTCTCCAGAGAAAAAGATAGTGAGTGACCTTAAAGGACATTATCTAACTCTCCCCTTGACTTATTGGTCATTCTAATTCAAAGAAGATCCTACAATATCATGGCTCAAGGGAATTCTAGCAATACTTGTTAGCTAAGAAACTAATGGCATAGGGGCTGTGGAGTATTACCAACAAGATACACGCTATATAGATGCTAAGAGTAAAGGTGTTTAATTTTTTTCTTTTTCTCCTAGGGACTGAAACAAGTATATCTGTTAGTCAAAGAACTAGTTGAAGAGTGAAAAGGGTGGCATGGCATCTGGCTATAGACTTTTCTTCTGTTGCCTTTGCTGAGGATGTGTTTTATTGTGAAAATGAACTAAATTTGAATTATTCCACCTCAATGCTGTAGAAATTAAATAATTGTCACGAGTCTGGTTTTTTTATTTAATATAAATAAAAATCAGTTTTATTGTTGAATAAAAAATCTTCTTTCCCAATTTCTTGGTTGAACTATGAGGGTTATTCTTAATCTAAAGATCTATGTCCGATGGTCAAGTCAAGTTAAAGCTTAAGCATGTTTTATTGATATAGAGACAAAGTCCAACCCAACCTGGCCCAACCCAGCCCATGAACACATCTAGTGGGGTGGGGTGGGGTGGGGTGGGGTGGGGGGTCAGTTCAACCGCCCGAATCAAATCAATAAAAAAAGGCATTTTTGAAAAAAAATAGTGGGACAAGGCGCCTTTGGGCCCCTTGGTAATTAATGCATATCCAACCATTGAGATAAAAAATCAAAAAATATATATGAATAAAAATGAACCAGTTTTATGAAATCAAAACCAGTTCACCAATTCTTGAATTGCCCAATTATGGAAGATTTTTCTAATCACCTAGTGTTTGGAGCCTAAACAGAAAATTGGTTAGTGGACTAGCTTACAATTTTTTTTTATCAAACCAATACACTTGTTCATGGGCCGGGCCGGGTTTTCACTCTTCATTAACATATTTTTTTAAGGCCTGACCCGACCATTGAGCCTACAATTTGGACCCGAGCCCAAAGCCTAAAGTTCAACTTGTTGCTGCTGCTATTGTTGAAGCGGTTGAACAGAGAGAGATAGAGAGAGAGAGAGAGTGCGGGCTGGGCCAGGCCAGGCCGTCGGGCTACCCGACCCATGAACAGGTCTACAAACCAGTTAATCGTTACAATTCTCGAAATAATGTATTATTGATATTTCAACATTGAAATATTTGTATATTTGAGATTAATTGAATAAAGGTTCCGTGTATCAATGTTTTCAAACCATTGCTTGATGCAAACGGTTGAACCATCCAATCCAAAAGTTGTCACAATTTTTATTCCAATTACACTATAGCATAATGTTATAGGAAAAAAATTATTGAAATGACAAATAACTGTAAAATAGGGAAAAAAAGATGTTGGAAAGACATGGTGTAGGACTGACGAATCAAAACCCCTCAATGATTTGATACATAGCCTACTAATTTGTTACCATTTTATTATATGATACTGATTGATTTTGGTTAAAAGTTGTTTCTTTATCATGTATTTCTATTATTATAATAAAAAATTAAAAAAAGAAAATAGAAAATAGAAATTATATTAATGTCATAAAAGTTTGAAATTTTTTCTTTTTTCTTTTGTTTTTGCATTTTTCTGTATTTTAACCAAATTTATACTAAACTTGACCCATTGAAATCACATCTCCCATTTAAGCTGCCCCAATAAAAATATAAAATAAGTTAAGATGAACCTTTTTCTTTTTGTGGCTTCCATATTAATCATTCTTTAATGTAGTTGTTGAATGTTTTAAATCACTATAACTACATCTTTTTTATGATTGTTGCTACATGTTGAAAGAAATTAGCAACGGTTGGTCCACAATTAGCAACTATTGGATAGGGTCTGTTGTCAATACATTGGTTTAACAGCAATGGTAATCATAAAAAAGGCGCTATTTGCAACAGTTAGATACGTAATAGCAACAATTGGATAGAATCTGTTGCCAATCCATGGTTTTAGAAACAGTACAAATCAACTGTGGCTAAAATTAGGCTTTTGGCAACAACCTTTTCTAACTGTAAACAAATGACTGTTGCCAATGGTCGATTTTCTTGTAGTGTGGTCATCTACCATTGGGTGCTTTCTGGCTTGGGCGTCTTCATTTCTCGGTCCATGATAGGAGATCACCATGGTCTGAGGTGGTTTCTTGAAGAGAGAAGTTGAAGGATGATAGTTTTATGTCGTTAATGACTACTATGACAACGGCTTAGTTGACGCCCTTAATCTCGGGGGCCTCAGCATTTAAGTGTTGAATGTAATCTTGGAGTGGTTTGTCTAGCTTTTATCTCATTACCATTCAGCTGGATGAGGTCTTCTAGCAACATTTATTGCTTACAAGGTGGGAAAGGAAGAAGTCTATAAATTGGTCCTATGATTTGATAGATCAGGGGGAAGATGTGAAAAACATCGTTGAGCTGCCTTCTTTACTATGGCTTGAAGGCTCAACAAATCATGGTGTCGAAAAACTCATGAAGTAGCATGAGTTCCTTAAAGCTTTCGATGTAGTCCTCTAAGCCGATGATGTCCTCATAAGTTTCCAAGTTGAGAGTCTTGAAGTTTGGGAGACATCCATCCTACCCACCTTGACTTCCTTGATTTTGGCTTGAATAGCACAGCTAGGTAGCCAGTTCATCAAACCATCTATTGTAGGTCATTTTGGGAGTATCCTGATGTTGTAGGTGCACCCCCGTCTGAGCATAACAACAATTTAGGTGCTAACAAAGGTTAGATATTGGAACCAATGGGATGGACTAGCGTCTTGCGTGAAGGGATGAGAGATCCATCCTATGGACGCCCAAAAGATTGCGGAATAAGGGGCGAATTTCAAAAATTTTTCTCTCCCTTCAACTGGGAATCGTAACCAAAAAGAAGTGGGAAGGATTATACCTGATACGGAGAAGTAATATCTCCCAACGAAGGTGTTCACGCCCAAGGAAGGATCCTGCTCCCACTGAAGATGGCGCAGTGCAGGTGGAGCAGAATCAGCAGTGTTCTTCTCCAAGAACTCTGTCATTCGCAAGAATCAGTAAGATGGCATGTGAGCACAGCTTCCTTTCAATCATTTCTCAAAGGACTGATGTCAAGATCCAATCTTGACTTCTCCCACAAGTGGAGATCGAACTGGAAAGCAGGGCGGCAAGAACAGGGAGGCGGCAAGAGAGTATTTGCAGGGAGCAGAATTCTCTCTTCTAGATTTCAGCACCAAAGAAACCTGATGATCTGTGTGTATTGTGTGTCTAAAGGCTGCCGCCCCCTTCTTCTTTTATAGTCTTAAAGGGATCAGCTCCTAATCAGATTAGGAGTTGCTAATCCAAATCATATTTGGTTTAGAAGTCCCTTTAAGTGATAAGGGATAATCCTTATCTTATCTGGAGATCAGATCAGCCATCTCCTAATCTGATTAGGAGGTTTCCAGATCTAAATCTTATTTAGATCTTGGACTCTCTAAGTGGATAGGGTCTAAGCCCAATCCTATTAGCTGATCCACTTCAGATTTCGCCCCTTTATTAACTAAATAAGCAGCCCAGTTCGAAATGGGCTTTAGGCCCATTAAGCTTATGTGCTCACTTAACCCTTTTAACTGCTGCCCAGTTGGGCTTCCTTGTATGGCCTGGGACCCAAGCATTGATCTATACATCAGCCACATGGGTTCGGCCCAGCCTTTGTTACAAGGCCTAGCCGAATACACTGTTAAAGACAGTGCACCCCCTGAAACCCATCAAATGGGCTCTACGGGCCCAACACTTATCCTAAGAGGTCCCTGGGCCAAGCCACCTTGTAACACCCAGGGACTGTGGGCAGATGCAAGATTAGCCCATCAGGTATTAACCTCAATGGTCTTACACTTAACCTCTCAGCCCATAATGATCATACACTGCCCGACAAGAGAGGACCTCTCCCTCGGCTGCAAGGAACAATGTTGCACTCTCCACTTATATGGATCCCGGGAATTAAAACCTTCTTGCAAACAATTTAGAAACCATATATATACTTTTATATCTTATATAAAATATATTTTGCAAAAACAAATCTCAACGGTTGAAATCGGCTGCCGGCAGTCTTGGTTTCCATCAGAGAGAGTGCATCCCCAATCATTACCTTTGTCCGACAAAGGGGCTGATCCTGTCACTATGATCACCCACTCAGATGAATTCTCGGACTGTCCCAACATACCCAGGTTTTGACCCCCGCTAAGGATCTCACTGATTGGTACATCAAAGATAGCCCAATCCGACACCTAGTGCAGTATCATAATCGAGTCTAGGGGTCGGGTGTAACTTTCCAGTTTTTCCCATTAATCTCCAAGGTCCAGGGCAATACTGGAAATCTGGTCCAGTTCAAAGATTCAATTAATCCTACACTGTATGTGCCTAGGGTCTCACCCTGGCAGCTGAGACAGGCCACCCCAACCGACTTGGTGGCACTACAGTGTCAGCCTTGTCAGGATAGGTCTCCCCAGACCGACCCACTGGCTGTGAACATTCTAAACTAACACGAGTCTCATTAAGTGTCCAGTTTAAGGGTATTACACAGAAACATACCAAGGGAACATGAATCAAATATGTATCTTTATTCATTTACAATAAACTCATAAAGTACATCATTCTGATTGAAACTAAGGACATACAAAACTGTCTAACAGGTGCTCTACCCTGTTAGTTGTTGGCAGGGTGCGATAGATAGTACGATAGCTAGTGTTCACTCGTATACGAGTGTTGGTGGCTTCTGAGGTGACTACTACTTTTGGCCTCAAAATGTTGAAGTTATTGTTGGTGCGGCTCTTGTTGAGGCCTTGACTTATGGATGGTGGATTGACGACTCTTCTTCTAGGTCATCATGCGTCAAAGGGTCGATCATTTTGATGTTGTCCTCCCACTAGTTTCCATAGATGGTGCATAATTTTCTAACTTAGAAGCATTATCAGCACATGCATCTTATCTGTTGGCCATAGTGACTCGGTTGTTTGTTATTCTTATAGACAATGTCAATTGGTTGATGTTATCAAGGTGGAAATGAGGGTATTTTAGAAAATTTTAAGGTGATTTAGTCAAGAATCCCACCTACGTAGACAAAAAGTCATCAAAGGCTGTAAAAGAGATACCTATAACCTATGGCTTCTCGTCCCAATTTACTAGTGATACCCCACCCCATTAATGGTAGCATGATGGGCACCTTGTAATGTCTCTGCACATCGAATCACAATGATCGAAGGCTTCATTAAAGCTGGGACTACGTGGTAAAACGTTTAACATTTAATGAGCCCAAGAGATCAACTACAGTTGTAACGTCCCCAAGGAGGGCTCGCTACCATAAATGCAGGCATGTAAAAATATGAGGTTGCCCTCCAAGGTCCGAGGTGGCCATGAGTTGATCGTTGATTGGCACAAACAACTTTGGCCATATCAAGTCACATCGGCCAAAAAAAACTGAAAAATGTTGTTGAACTATATTTTTCTTTCTTTTTTTTTTTTGTTTCAAGAATCTAAAACAAATTGGTTTGTTTTAAAATATATGTTCGTGTGTTTGAAACCATCAAAATAATGTTTTTTAAAATGAAAAAATGGATAGTAAATATTTTATGTTTACAAAACATGATAATTAAGAGATCATCATATGACAACATGTTTTCAAACCAAAAATTCAAGAATATATTTTTTGTTTGAACTATGGAAACAAAAATGCATATGCAACCAACAATATGTTTTCTGTGTTTTTGTTTCAAAAATCAATATATTTTCAAACCAAATATCTATATATAACCAATTTGATTTGATATTGGGCCAACTCACAAGAAAAACAATTTACGAGTTTCTGCAGCACCCTCTATTATATTCATGGGGAATTTTAATCTATACCCCCTCCCACTTGGCAAAATAAAATTAAACTTTATTAAGAAAAGCTCAAATACATGGTTCACTATAGAGCGCTTGTAGATTAAATTAAGTGTTTGGTCTGGATTATTGGCGCATCATCCTCTCCATGTGACTGAAATAAGGAGATGGGGAAAAACCAAATGAAACCAAATGGTTCAATGATATCGAAATAATCCAAAATATGGCATGTCATCATAAAGATCCTTTTTTCTTAACCTTCACCAATTGATGTTAGCTTCAAAAATTAAGCTTTATTATTGTTATTAATTTGAAAATAGAGTCATTTACTTTGAAGATATAGTATAGATTGCAAACTTATTTACTTAATCAATCTTTTATTAGAAACCTGCAGATATATCTTTTCACATTTTCCACTCGTTTTAAGAGGTCATGTGACCATTTTAATACGAAAGCACAAACAGTTCCTAATGGATGGCCAATTAAGTAAAGTGGCTTAATAACATACAAACTAGAAAGTGGGTTTAATAAATAAATGAAATTATATTTCATATGGGTTGTCTACGTAAATGACCCTTAAAAATATTTAAAAAGAAATCTTAATTGGCTATAAGGAAAGAGCAGTTGGGCTGGGTTGAAAGCTCTAATTGAAAGACAAGGTGGATAATATATAGAATTTAGTGCTAGCCCTCCTCTGTAAGCAACTCTTACAGCAGACACAGATTATTTTTTAAAGCCGCACAGAGTGCTAGAGATGAAGAGACTTTGGTAGCTATTTTTTAAATTGATACTTCAATTTATGTTTTTCTTTTGAAAACTACTACACAACGTCCAATAAAAACTTTCCTGATCGGAGGAAATTCATATTCCAAGTGTATATATTTAAACAAAACATGGCTTACTTATCTAATGGCGAAGTCACTGGAAGTAATAACTATTTAAATAATCATCTTAGGTCTATTGAATGCTGTGTGGGACCAACTATGCAAATTAAGTATTAAAAAGCCTGAAACATTGCACTTCATTATCTCTCTATAGTCCAAATCAGTCTCATTCCTTATCATGTTTAGGAGTTTGAATGGGGTGAGATATGTCTGAAAACCCATGTAGATTAGGACGTCTGAGGAGGAGAATTGACAAGTTAAGAAGGATTAGATGGTCGCACACGAAAGATCTTTGGTCCACCAGCTCAGCTAACTCATCTTTACTGCATACTGCCAATTCTTGGGTTTCAAGAAACCTCACCAAAAAAGATGAACAACATAAAAGCTATTCTTTACTCTTTTGATCCTAATCCTTCACCCACCCAGACCCAGTGAATAAAAAATGGGGAGAAAAACAAAAAAAAAAAAAAAGGTTTATACAGAGAGTGAATTACCACTTCCTTTGTCTCTCTCTCAATTAACCAATATGCTTGCCTCAAATGCATACGAGGAAGAAGGAAGAAAGAAGAATAATTTCCAGATGTTTCTTTTCCACATTTGTAAAAACTACAAAGTGGGTCGTTCCCCTCTAGGTTGGCACGACACGAGTCATTCCGGGCTTGAGTTTTGAGGCCCACAGGTCAACATGGCATATGGCATAGTAAGATAATGTGGGTTGTACTGGCATGACACGTGACTAGGTACGGTATGGCTCACATAGTGGTTCAGCAACCCGCCAAATAATTAATATTGCATTGGGGTTTCCAATCGATATTTTACACTTGTTTGGGGTGTTTTATAAAAATATCATAAATAATTATAAATGGCTAGTTTGAGGGTAGTTGTGTATTTTGGTTTTTGGAGGTAAAAATAACTTAAATGCCCCCTTAACATAACAACTAGTTTTCGAGTATCTTAGTAAAATTATAATTAATTCTATGAAAGACTAAAATATGGTTGACCTTATGTATTTTGATGATAACAAATTCATTAAGAGTACCAATAGTGCGGTACCCCGTAAATTTATAACTACCTTAAAAAAAAGACCGAATTACATCAGGTGGACGAGTCCGACCACATGACACCCTACAAGTCAAATTCTTGAAAGTAGAAGCAAGATTATTAGGCAGAACATTATCAACACTTCTAATATAGTAAACAGAAAGAAAATGAAAATGAAAATGTGAGGCAACAACCAATGAATGCATCGACCACTAACAACTGATTGAGAAAAGACATTAGCTAGCCCTGAAGCTGAAGGATGGCCCAAGCCTCTTCATATTCAACATCCACAAGGAGACACGTGGCAATGCCAGCTACAACCAGCCATCTGGACCAAAAGAAAGGCAAGGAAATGGGACTCGTAATGTATAAGTAGAAGGGAGAATGACGGTTCAGTCCAACGTCAGAATTCATAGGTACAACATACAGTTGGGGTAGGTGCCAAATCAGAATTGATGCTAATTTATGGGCGGACATTGGTGTATAAAATGGGAATAATTGACATTTTAAAATGTTGTAGGTGAGCAGTGAAAATCAGAATTCTGTATAAACAATGAGCCGATCCGTACTTTTATGTAATTATTATTATCCCATAAAAAGCTGCCTGAAATTTTTCTCAATCTCATTACAAATCAACCTGTTGGACAAGAGAGAACCTTGTCCCATAAAATCTACATTGTCCTACATACGTTTTCACCATGTCAAATTGGAGGGCAAACACTCTTTGTTTACCCTTCATTTTCTTGATATAATGGACAACCTCATATGCAATTAGAATGTTGTCAACAATTTGCTTTTATAAAACAAAAGCAGTTTGCCAGGGAGAGATAATTTTATGTAAGAGGGGCCTAAGCTGATTAATTAGCAAATAATTTAGAAAATATTTTGTAAATTACACTGCACAAGCTGATTGGGCGATACTATGGTACTAATTCAAGATGGCTATATAACTTTGGGGATAAGAATTAAATTAGTTTTAACAAATTCATGATCAATAGTACCACCACTAAATAAGGATTGTAGTTGTACCTACATGGTTATATCATTAGAAATAATGGAAGATAACATACCATCCGCGCTGGGGGCCTTTAGTGGTCCCAGTTGACGACAACACCCTCAATTAAACCTGGCAATTGAGTTGGGTGGTTCGGGTTCGGGTCAAGGTACTTCGGGTTGATTTCAGGTTGAGTTGGGTTGTTAAATGTTAGACCCTAACCCTAAATGTTTGGGTTAGGTTTGACCCATGGGTCAATTCGGGTCATCCCAAAAAAAAATTAAAATTAAGAAAAAATAACATGAAAAATGTCAAAATTAAAAGAATTAACCTTAAAATTCCTAATATAAAATAAAAAGCTTGAACATTTAACAATTTAAAGAGTAAACAATAAAAGTAAAGATTAAATAGAAAAAATTAAAGAGTGGAAACTTCTAACAATGCATAAATAATCCCAATTAGACTTGATAATCGGGTCAGCGGGTTGACCCATGACCCAACCCAACCCAGTTTTTTTCGGATTGGGTCGGGTCGAGTCATTTTTCACATTCGGGTAGCTAAATATAAGACCCTAACCCTGTTTTTTCGGGTTGGGTTAGGTCGGGTTCATGGGTTGGGTCAACTTTTTTCCAGGTCTACCCTCAATCTCTTCTTTGTCAAGAAGTCGACAAAACCATTCATCATTATCTTCTACTATGATGACCACCTCAGGAGAGAGACCAAGAACTTCATCAGAGATGTAGATATGGAAGAAATGGAAGCAAATTAATTTGCTACCAAGATGAAGATATGGAAGCATAGCTTGATTCGGTTGTCTGAGCTTCATTTTCTCAATACATCTCCAAGTCTCTCTAGATGCTCTAAACAAGATCAAACATGATAAGGCTATTGTAAGAACTCAAAGGTTTTCTAGCTACTCAAAAAGTTGAATGCTACTATAATTCATCAAAGAGGAAGGCTACATCAAACTGTTAGACAGTATATGCCCTTAGCTTCAATCAGATTGATGTACTTATTGTCATTTATTGTAAATGAATAAAGTGCATAATTGATTCATGTTATTTTGGTGTGCTTCTGTGTAATACCCTTAAACTGAACACCTATGAGACTCGCGTTAGTTTAGAATCTTTACAGCCATTGGATAGATCTGTAAAGATTTACCCTGCCAAGGCTAACACTGATGTGCCATCAAGTGGATTTTGGTGGCTTGTCTTATCTGTCAGGGTGAGACCTAAGGTACATGTAATGTGGGTTTTCTTGAAACCCTGAACCAGACCAAATTCTAGTATTGCCCTAGACCTTGGAGACAGATGAGCAAAACTTGAATGTTACCCCTGACCCCTATACTCGATTATTGTACTGCACTATGTGTCGGATTGGGCTGTCTTTGATATGTCAATTAGTGAGATCCTTAGAGGGGGTCAAAACCTAGGTATGTTGGGGCAGTTCGAGAATTCACCTGAGTGGGTGATCATAGTGATAGGATCAACCCTTTTTCGGACAAAGTGAATCATCGAGGAATGCACTCTCTCTGATGGAAACCTAAACTGCCGGCAGTTGATTTCAAATTGTTGAGACTTGCTTTGTAAAATATATTTATATAGAGATATACATATATATTATGGTTTCACAAAATGTTTGCAAAATGTTTTAATTCCCGGAATCCATGTGAGTAGAGAGTGCAACACTGTACCTTGCAGCCGAGGGAGAGGTCCTCTTTTGTCGAGCAGTGTTTGATCATTATGTGCTGAGAGGTTAAGTGTAAGACCATTGAGGGTAATACCTGATGGGCTAATCTTGCATCTCCCCATAGTCCTTGGGCCTTCATAAGGTGGCTGGACCCAAAGACCATTTAGTGTAAACGTTGGGCCCATTAAGAGCCCATACTGATAGACTCAGGGGTTCATTGTGTTCTGTAGTGAATTAGGCTAGGCCTTGTAACAGAGACTGAGCTGAACCCATGTGGCCGATGTGTAAATCAATGCTAGAATCCCACGCCATACAAAGAGAGCCAAGTTAGCTAGCATTTAAAGGGAAAGTGAGCTATGTGACTAAATGGGCCTAAAACCCATTTCGAACTGGGCTTAAGTGAGTTAATTAAAAAGGGGGCGAATTCTGATTTATAATCTGATCAGGATTAGATAAAGGATAAGATAAGTGTTATCCATTTAAGAGTCTAGATCCAAATATCAGATTTGGATCAAGAGACTCTTTCCTAATTGGATTAGGAAGGTGATCCAAAGAAGACTATAAATAGGGGCGAATTCACTAGTTTTACACACTCAACAATCTGCAGAATTCTTCCCCAATTCCCCAATTCACCAGCCCCTTGCGTGATTCTTGCTGAAGAATTAGGGTTCTTGTTGAAGAACCACTTTGCTAATCATGTCTCATCATACGCTGTGTCATCTTCAATGGATGTGGGTTTTGGTCACCTCTTTTGCCGTGAACACTTACGTTGGTAGTTACTGTTATTTCGTACCAGGTACATCCTTATTTGCTTCCTTTTGGTTTTAGATTTAGTCCGGTTTGTTTCAAGAACGAACCTTGAATATGCAGTTTTCTAAATTAAAGAATATGATTCTCGGATGGGAAAAAGAAATTTTTGAAATTTCGTCCAACCACCCTGCATGGTTCGGCCATCCACATGATGGATCTCTCATCCCTTAACAAACCATGTTTAAAAATTTATTATCTTTAGGATCTTGATGTAATTCGTTGCATGAGATGCACTTTATTTCTATGATGCTCAACAAGACCAAAATTGATTTAGGCAACCCTAGAGACAAATGGTACATTATAATAGGTTTGGTTCCTAGGTTTTCTTGTAGTTAGAGTTATAAATACTTCAAAATCATCATTTAAAACCATGGAATAAACTCCAAACATTTCAACAAATATTTCTAAGGTTTCTTAGTGTTAGGCTATCATTAATCAACTAATCAAAATCATATAGTTAACTAACCTTAATAGTGAGGGCTAAAAATTTCTAATTGTGGGGCATAGTTGACTACCCTAAAAGGAATAGTTGACTACCTATGTTAGTTGAGGCATGAAAATGTCAGCCTCTGTGACATCGTTGACTACCTATGACAACCAAAGTATAAAATTTCCTACACTATGAAGAGTAATTGACTACCCAAAACAATATAGTTGACTAACTCTGATAGGCCGAGTTAAAATACATATTAGTTAACTTTTTTCTTGACAAGTAAAATCATATTATATTAACAAAAAGAGAAACTTGTAAAGTTCTGAACAAAATCTAAAGGATGAGAGTTTGAGCAAATTAAAGGATGAAATTTTCCAAGCTGTCAGGTCAAAATACTTCCTTGATAGATGGCAAAGAGTCCAGCTTCCACTACAGATTTTAAACTTTTCTTTCCCCATGCAATTTGAAGACAATGCAACTGAACATTTAGGATGATAATTCCATAAGTAAATGAGCATTGATTAATTTTCCCTGCATCAGTGAAAATGATACAATCAGTATATGGTTTAACTTTTAAACATAGTTGTGGGGATGGTTCTATAGTAGAGCTTGAATCAAATCGAGAGTAAAAAAGTCCATTAAAGATAAAATTAGTTTTCTTTATAATCCAAAGATTGGAAATATCGGAATCTTTAAAAACCCTCTCATTTCTTGCAAACCAAATATAATATAAAGCAATAACATACCAAGTAAGCATTTTAAGGAAGGTTTGTTTATCTGGACTCTTGTGATCAAGATCAATAATACAGTTAATCCATGAAAAATGAGTTGTATCAGTAAGAATTACATTCCAGGGTGATGCAAAAAGAATAGATTTTGTAAAAGAACACTCAAGAAATAAGGTTTCAGGATGAGTTTGACAGAACACACAAGTTTGATCTTGATTTTTAAGAAGAATTTTGTCCTTTACAGGGATGTAACCATGAATAAATCTCCAGAATAAAAGCTGATAACGAGGAGGACAAGAAAGTTTCCAAATCCATTTGGTACAAAATTTAATTTGATCTGACAAAGGTGGAATGGAATCTTGAATTAACTTTTTATAAGCAACTGAAGATATGAATTTTCCTGAAGAGTGATTAGTCCAAACCCAATGTGTAGGAGTATTTGCAGGAAATATAGGAGTATTAAGTATCTGAGTAGCTTGATAAGGATCAAAATGATTTTGGATTTTCGGTATATTCCAGCTACCATTTCTAATGAGATCAGAGAAAGTAAGATTTATTAAGTGAACAAGAATGGGTTGATTAATTAGCTGAAATTTATCATCAATTTGTAACCAAGGAACTTGAGCAATATTGTCCACAAAAGAATTCAAGACTAAGTATTTAGCTTTCCATAATTGGGCCCACTAATGGTGCTGATTATTAAGAAATCTCCATGCAAGCTTCTTCAGAAGGATAAAATTAATTAATTTAGTTTGTCTAAAACCTAATCCACCAGAGGATTTAGGAAGAGTGAGTTTGTTCCAAGGAGCCCAATGATGAGGATAAAGATTTTTTTTTCAGATTTACCCCACCAAAAGTTTTTAATGATTTGATCGATCTCATTAATTGTTTTCCGAGGTAATTGAGCTACAGTCATGGAGTGAGAAGGAATAGATTGAAGAACAGATTGTATGAGGACTCGTTTACCTGCTTGACTGATGGTGGAGGCTTTCCATTTATTAAGTTTATTTCTGAAATTTTCAAGGATGAAAGAGAGTTGGGAGTGTTTGTTTCTTCCCCAAATCAAAGGAAGACATAAATATTTAGAATTTGTAGGAAGAGCTTTCATTTGGAGTTGTCTCTGAATCATCCTTTGTTGTTTTGAATGTGTATTTTTACTAAAATAGATCCCTGACTTGTCCAGATTAATGAGTTGTCCTAAAAGGTTCTAGAACTGATGGGGGAGAACTTTAAGCGAGTCTAGTTCATCTCTATGACTTCTTAAGAAAAGAGGAATATCATCAGCAAATAATAAGTGAGAAATGGTAGGGGCTCGGGGTGAAATTTTCAGGCCTTGAATTTGGTTGTCATTTTTAGCTTTGGAGATCATTCGGGTTAAATATTCCATGGCAAGAATAAAAAGGTAAGGAGACAAAGGGTCTCATTGCCTGAGACCTTTGGTAGGCAAAATTCTGCCCTCTGTAGTACCATTGATAAGAATGGAATAAGAAACTGAAGAAATACATTCAAGAATGATTTGACAAAAGTCAGGTGCAAAACCTAGAGCTTTGAGGACTTCTAGAAGAAAAGGCCACTCTAGCCGATGATAGGCTTTTGCCATGTCCAATTTAATGGATACATAGCTTGTACCTTTTTTGTGATGCTTTAGGTAGTGAGACATTTTATGGGCAATGATGGTATTGTCTACTATTTGTTGGCTTGGAATAAAAACTGATTGGTTAAGAGAGATGCATCTATCCAAGACAGTACAAAATCTATTGGCTAGAATTTTTAAAAGGATTTTATACAATACATTGCAAAGACTAATTGGACGATAATCCTAAACTGTAATACAATTTTCCTTTTTGGGAATTAGACAGATAAAGGTAGGATCCAGTTAATTGAAAGAAAAAAAAAAGATTCCTCCCTTCTTCTAGTAGGCAACTACCAAATTTGACATTCAACTAATTCAAAGAAAATTTAACTATTTGAAGTCTTAAATGGTTAATGCTATCTCTAATAAGCCTTTTATTATGTTGGAGCAAATTTGAATCATTACTAAGATTGGCAAGTAACCTCCAACCACTAGACAATGATCACTTGCTCTCATAGCCTCTATGAATAAAGGTGTTAGTTTGGTTCAAATAAGCTAGAAAAAAGACAACTTCAACTAACATTGTATATAGTGTATAGTTAATTTTAGAGAGCAAGTTAGCAAGCGTCCTTTTATAGAAGAGATTCTTGACTGTTAATAGTTTTAGAGGTGAAAAAAGCTAAGGAGGCTTTAAGCTTGTACACTCTCACCTATCTAGTGTAGGTCTTTTCACTAAGCTAAGCATCTTGATATTACACTCTTCCAATTGAATAGTTTTGAGCTATATATTATTTATATCTACTTATTTTAGAGGCTTGTTATGTCCTGTCATCATGCTTTATCTATAATATCTTGAGAGCAGGTAGGTGTTATAGTTTGAACACCATTAAGGTTTGATTAACACTCGAAAGCCCAACCAAAGGTTTTTTAAACACATGCAAGTTCTACCAATTACGTCTTGTTGGCACCCATAAGTCCAACAGTTAAGGTCTTGTTAGCATCAATAAGTCCAACTGTTACGGTATTGTAGGCACCTGGAAGTCTTATTAAATTTAAGGATTTTGTTCACACTCAGAAGTCTACTAGTCAGTGGAAATCCTCAGAGGTGGCCTAAGTTAGAGGACGTAGGTAAGGGTTTTTTCCGAACCTCTATAAAATCTCGTATGCCTTGTCTCTTTGCTAACACTTTCTAACTTCTCTACAAATTGCTTAAACTTGAAAATCTGCTTATCATGCATGCATTGCACCTTATTTTGTTTATTTTCTTTTGATATGCAAGATACAGATTTCTTGGTGTAGACGTGTAGTTAGTAAGCTACTAACTGTACTAACCCTACTGATTGCACTAACATTTACATTAACTACTTTATATTTACATTTCTGCAATTGCTTATGTTTATTGTTCAACTGTAATTATTTACATTTTATCAGTTCTACCCTCGAGATTCCAATAGCAGTCTTCCAATTCCTAAATCTCAAGTGATTATTCCAATAGTTGGTCATTCTCACAGTTATTGCTTTATGGCTAGTCCTTGACCTCCAACTACGCAAATCAGCACACAGTTCTTGTGCAGCTATCATATTACCTTTACATTTTGTAGTTACTTAAATTTACAATATTTTTATATTAACTACAACTCCACTAACATATTCATAGCAACTTGTTTACTTCATTGTTAAATCTACTTACAGCTGCTATTTACATTCAACTAGATACTTGAACTTATTGTTTTTTATATGTTTAATTGCTAACCCCTACAACTTCTATGATTACATTGCTTATTTTTCTGAAGCTTCAGTTCTTTGTTCGGTAGTGAAGTTAATCACATTGAGCAGTCATCTAATTAATTGTTAAACACACTAAACTAAGTATTTATTCCACCACTACTTGATTTGATTCTACAAGAAGGCTGGATTCAGTTTTAGGAGAATGTAGGTGAGCTTAATCTACTTAAAGTTTTAAGTTATACCCAATTCACCCCCTCTTGGGTAAGGCAATTGGTCCCAACAAATACACCCCAACAACTATAAAACAAATAGTTTATATGGATATTGTGGTTAATTAAATTATTTCTAACTACCATAAATACCCTTACCTCCCCAATTCTCATACTCTCTTTATTGCTCCCAAGTCCCTAATTCTCAACTTTATTCAAGTTTCAACAAGGAGAACACTTGATAAAGTGTCTCAAGTTTGCAATGAGGGAGGCTTAGAAGCTTCATTAGTTGAAAACTTGAAATCAAGTTAGTATACCGAATTGGCGGACTTGGTAAGTGATAATTAATTTTAACTCTTTTACGGTTTTAATATTTAAAATTTATTAAAATGGCTGGTTCCTCTAACAATCCCTTTCCTTATGATTTCACTGATGTCTAGTCATAGTATGATAGCACCAATATGAGTGTTAGCGGAACTATTGACGAAAAAACCACCCCTACTGTTAGCGTTTCTAGGTGTGGCAAGAGAAAGACCAACGATGTCTAGAAAACGTTTCAAACAGAAGATGTTCAGAGAAAGGGAAAGAGAGGAGTTTGCATGAAATGAAAAAGTGAATTTAGTTATAATATAAAAGGGGGCACTGACCATTTGGCTAGACACATGGTCAATCATTTAAAAAAACAATAACGATGGAACTCAAACACAAAATTACCAAAATATATTATACATGCTCAACAACCATTTTTATTAGTTGAAGGTCCTAGGCATAAAAAAGTTTTACAACAATCTATAAATACCCAATTTAAAAAGGTTTCTAAAAATACTATTAAAGTATATGCTTTTAATTTTTTTTCATACAAACAAGATTTAATTTCTACTTTATCAAATTTTTTTGTAGAATTTCCCTTACATCTAATATATAGGATTTCAAATATAATATTAGTTATATTTGTGTAATGAGACATTTTATTAATGATTCTTTGCTTTTACAAAAAGAATTTTAAGTTTTACAAGACTTGAATGACCACATACTAACATAACAATTGTTACAAATATTTTAAATACTTTACATTTTTATGGTATTTAAAATAAAGCTTTTCTATTAGTTTTGTATCTTGGGCTTGGGTAAGGCAGGCTACGACCTTCCCTCTAAACTTTTTTCTTCCCTTTAATTAGCTAGGGGTGAGCTCTTGGACCGAATAAACCAAAAAATTTTCAATTAGATCGGTTTTTCGGTTATTTTGGTTAAAATATAATTTTAATAATATATAATATATTATACATATTATAACATATATATATATATATATTATGAAACTGAATTTCATTATAACATATTATATTTATTAGATATTATATAATGAATTTGGTTAATCAAACTTTTAATTCTAAAAATAAAAATTTTTGGTTCAGTTTTTTTTTTTATTTAAACTGAATAATAATTAATAAAATTTAAGGTGGTCACCCTCCACCTAGATTAAAATTTGGGGCTAAAAAAAGTCTAAAAAGGCTTTCATATGTTCTGTCTTTCACTTGGAGTAAAGTTTAATGCTAAAAAAGGGGTCTAAAAAGGCTTTCATATATTCAGCCATATCCTCTATTCATTCTGAAAGTTTAAGCAAATTTATCCTAAAAAAAAGAAAGTTTAAGCAAATCGAACTTACAAAATTTACTACAAAAAAATTGAAAACATGAGGCGGATATTAAAGCAGATATGGATTGGAGAGGCAAATTCAAGACCAGACCAAAGTTCCCACATCTGATATATGGTTTGGATTGGATGCATCATCCCTCCAGGTGGGTAATATAATGGATTATACAGAATAAAGTAGGGAAAATAAAAATTACCCAACCGCATGCAATAGCACTAAAGAAACACATTTAGGCTCCATTCACTTTTCAATAATGTTGCATTTGTTTGAGGTTTAAATTCAAATTTTACACCATGAAAAAATATGAACCTATTTAGTGATCGATGGAAATTAAAACGGGCTGATTTTGAAAATTTATACCTGGTTGTGTAGGGTGTAAATTAAAAAGCTTACTGCTGCTATTGTTCACATAAAACCTGGGTCAGTGGGTCTCGACGGAGTGCTTTTACCATTGGACAGATCGCCCGAAAATCTATTTGAAGATATATCAAGGGATCGGAGGCTTACGAGCAAGGAGAATTCTGATGAAATTCTGCCAGAAAAGCGGTTGTTTCGCAGGTTTAGGATTTGCAATTTCTGGCAATCAATGATTTGTCGAGGAATTTTGTCAATGAGGTGATTGTCAGGGAGAGAGAGCTCTCTAAGTTCCGTGAGACGACCAATTGCAGGAGAAAGGAATCCATTGAGCTGCTACGATTTCATGACAATTCTTGTGATGCAGTGCACCGGTGAGTCACCGAAGAATCTCCTCTCGCAGAAGACACTAGTTGCTGAATAACATGGGTTCTCTGGTAAGTAGTGTTGACCATTGAAACCACTCGGACAAGAGAGAGAGCATCGAAATCTAAAGGGTCGAGATTCAGCCAGAGTGAACCAGAAGGGCGAGAGAGAGAAAAGCAAGTTACTGTTGGAAAATGGGGTCACTGTAACTTTGGAGGAGAAGCTCTGAGGTGCGTCTGAAGACACTGTCATTAGAACGTTATTTGCCCCTACTCAGTTTCACTGAGTTTGCTGTTGGGTTATAGGAAAATCCTATCCCAGGATATAACAGAGCCTTGGGCGAGAATCTGCAACCAGCAAAGTTGATTTTGAAAAATGTGAGTTTTTGGAGTCTGATTCATGCTTCTTAAATAGTTTATGAAGAGGTATGGAGAAAATGTAGGTGTTGGTTTAGAGAAGGCACCTTGAACAGTCACAATTTCAAACATTGTGACTGTTTAAAAAGTAGTTAACAGTTAATGACTGTTAACTTTGAATTGTGCCTCTTGATCACACCTGATCGAATCGTAACTGTTGATCTCATCAACAGTGATCAACGGTCAGCAACGCACCAAAACCAAAGCCTGCCTTCGCAAGCCACGCAAAGTGTGAGCAAAATGTGCCTCTAAAGTGCCTCATTGCGCCACACACATGCGCGCACACGTGTGCCCGCGTCTTGCGTGGTATCAAACCCCCATACTCTCCTCTACTATTTCTAAGGAGTGTAAATCAGGTCCTAATGAAATACTGAAAACAAAGCTTATAATTTTCCAATGTGGGACAAGTTCAAAATTGGGTTTTGTAAGAGAAAAACTAATTTTTCAATCAAGTGTGCATGTGCAATTTCTCATGTAATTGACCAATCAAACCCATTGGATATAATCTCTTATGAGATTAAAATCCAACAGTTAAGAAGGGTGGAAACTAGTAGAGGTGGGAACCCATTTCTGTCAGTCCCCGATTGGCAGTGCCAAGCACTGGCGTGGATGGATGGCAGACTAGTAGTATTAGTCGAGCTGGGCTTTGAAATCGGAACTAGTAGAGGTGGGAACCCATTTTTGTCAGTCCCGATCGGCGGTGCCAAGCACCGGTGTGGATGGATGGTAGACTGGTAGTATTAGTGGAGTTGGGCTTTAGAATTGGAACTGGTAGAGGTGGGAGCTGTTAGACAGTGTATGCCCTTAGCTCCAATTAGAATGATGTACATTATGACATTTAATGTAAATGAATAAAGTACATATTTGATTCATGTTATTATGGTGTGTTTCTGTGTAATACCCTTAAATTGGACACATATGAGACTCGTGTTAGTTTAGAATCTTCACAGTCGTTGGATAGATCTGGGGAGATTTATCCTGTCAAGGCTGACGCTGATGTGCCGCCAAGTTGGTTGGGGTGTCTTGTCTCAGCTGCCAGGGTGAGACCTGAGGTACATGTAGTGTGAGTTTTCTTGAAACCCTGAACCAGACCAGAATTCCAGTATTGCCCTGGACCTTGGAGATAGATGGGCAAAACTGGAATGTTACACCTGACCCTTAGACTCGATTATGATACTACACTAGGTGTCGGATTGGGCTGTCTTTGATATGCCAATCAATGAGATCCTTAGAAGGGGTCAAAACTTAGGTATGTTGGGACAGTCTGAGAATTTATCTGAGTGGGTGATCATAGTGACAGGATCAGCCCCTTTGTCGGACAAAGGTAATGATCGGGGATGCACTCTCTTTGATGAAAACCAAAGCTGCCGGCAGCCGATTTCAACCATTGAACATTGTTTTGCAAAATATATTTATATAGATATACATATATATATTATGGTTTCAAAATGTTTGCAAAAGGTTTTAATTCCCGGGATCCATGTGAGTAGAGAGTGCAACACTGTTCCTAACAGCCGAGGGAGAGGTCATCTCTTGTTGGGCAGTGTTTGATCATTATGGGGTGAGAGGTTAAGTGTAAGACCATTGAGGGTAATACCTGATGGGCTAATCTTGCATCTTCCCACAGTCCTTGGGTTTTTATAAGGTGGCTTGACCCAATGACCATTTAGTGTAAATGTTGGGCTTGTTAAG